>NC_064629.1:325988994-326305725 GCF_023864275.1 Schistocerca cancellata
CACAGGCCACTGGCGCCTATTGTTCTTGCAAGCCCTGCGAAACGAGTTAGTTCCCACTTCATCATGTCTCATACGTGTTCAGTCGACTAGAGATATGGTGATCTTGCTGGCCAGGGCTGTTGTTGTGCACCACGAAGAGCACGTAACATCGCAGCAGCTGTATGTGGACGTGCATTGTTCTTCTGAAAAAGCACATCACCTTCATGACGAATAAATGACAGTGTCATTGATATAACAAATAGCCCCTGCAATGTAGCAGGCACTGGTTATTTTATCCTCCAAATATACCAGATATGACGGGGAGTTGTTACTGATTGCCCGCAACACCATGAAGCTTGGGATGTCACCTGTGCGTCGTGGGCGAATGAACTCTGGGATAAACAGCTCACCAGATCCACATCATACACATGTACGTCCGTCTCTCGCATATACACTGAACCTACTCTGATCACGGAAGAGAACAGATCACCATTCCACTCTCCAATCAACTCTTTCACGACCCCAGCGTAGCCTAGGTTGGCACTGTCGTGTTGTCAGTGGTAGGCTGGCCAGAGGCATTTGTAATCTTAATCCTGCTACAGGCATCCGGTTTCCTATGGTCCCTGATGACACATCAAGTGCAACATGATCCGGGATTTCGTCCCTGGATTATGTTTGGTCGGCACCGCTGCTCGTACATTGGGTCGATCTTGACATGCGTCTGTACTAAGACAACTACCAGAATCTGGTCTATCGGTGTGGGAGTGTTCTACAGACCACTGTTGAAAGCTGCGCCACACCACCGATACATTGCGCCCAAAATGTGCAACACTCACTCGATACGTCCATCCAGGTGCACAATGTGACCCCGTTCTAATAGCTGAAGCTGTTCAGCAGGAGTACGTACTCGTTGGTGCGGCACGATTGTACCCTAGAATGAATGCTGCAAACGCTTTTCACCTCTAAACTTACCACAATTATTGCCTATAGAATCAAAACAGAGGACGCAAAACAGACCTCTTGAGCTCCATCTGATCGCTGATGACTGTAACAAATGATTCGCTAGCTCTATAGCCCCTCAGTATACATACACTCCTGGAAATGGAAAAAAGAACACATTGACACCGGTGTGTCAGACCCACCATACTTGCTCCGGACACTGCGAGAGGGCTGTACAAGCAATGATCACACGCACGGCACAGCGGACACACCAGGAACCGCGGTGTTGGCCGTCGAATGGCGCTAGCTGCGCAGCATTTGTGCACCGCCGCCGTCAGTGTCAGCCAGTTTGCCGTGGCATACGGAGCTCCATCGCAGTCTTTAACACTGGTAGCATGCCGCGACAGCGTGGACGTGAACCGTATGTGCAGTTGACGGACTTTGAGCGAGGGCGTATAGTGGGCATGCGGGAGGCCGGGTGGACGTACCGCCGAATTGCTCAACACGTGGGGCGTGAGGTCTCCACAGTACATCGATGTTGTCGCCAGTGGTCGGCGGAAGGTGCACGTGCCCGTCGACCTGGGACCGGACCGCAGCGACGCACGGATGCACGCCAAGACCGTAGGATCCTACGCAGTGCCGTAGGGGACCGCACCGCCACTTCCCAGCAAATTAGGGACACTGTTGCTCCTGGGGTATCGGCGAGGACCATTCGCAACCGTCTCCATGAAGCTGGGCTACGGTCCCGCACACCGTTAGGCCGTCTTCCGCTCACGCCCCAACATCGTGCAGCCCGCCTCCAGTGGTGTCGCGACAGGCGTGAATGGAGGGACGAATGGAGACGTGTCGTCTTCAGCGATGAGAGTCGCTTCTGCCTTGGTGCCAATGATGGTCGTATGCGTGTTTGACGCCGTGCAGGTGAGCGCCACAATCAGGACTGCATACGACCGAGGCACACAGGGCCAACACCCGGCATCATGGTGTGGGGAGCGATCTCCTACACTGGCCGTACACCACTGGTGATCGTCGAGGGGACACTGAATAGTGCACGGTACATCCAAACCGTCATCGAACCCATCGTTCTACCATTCCTAGACCAGCAAGGGAACTTGCTGTTCCAACAGGACAATGCACGTCCGCATGTATCCCGTGCCACCCAACGTGCTCTAGAAGGTGTAAGTCAACTACCCTGGCCAGCAAGATCTCCGGATCTGTCCCCCATTGAGCATGTTTGGGACTGGATGAAGCGTCGTCTCACGCGGTCTGCACGTCCAGCACGAACGCTGGTCCAACTGAGGCGCCAGGTGGAAATGGCATGGCAAGCCGTTCCACAGGACTATATCCAGCATCTCTACGATCGTCTCCATTGGAGAATAGCAGCCTGCATAGCTGCGAAAGGTGGATATACACTGTACTAGTGCCGACATTGTGCATGCTCTGTTGCCTGTGTCTATGTGCCTGTGGTTCTGTCAGTGTGATCATGTGATGTATCTGACCCCAGGAATGTGTCAATAAAGTTTCCCCTTCCTGGGACAATGAATTCACGGTGTTCTTATTTCAATTTCCAGGAGTGTACATTATACTGTGGTGCCACGGTACACACTTCTTGAGGGTGTTGCCTTTTTCCGGCAGTGTAATTACCGTGGGTGCTTTACATGGTAGCGATTTGGGTACTACTGTCGCTACTCAACGACCAAACACTGAGAACTGGAGGCGAGCTACACGTCCGCTTGGAAGCTTCAGCTTGTGATTTCTCAGTATGGCAACAGGTTTCCTTGATAGCTACCCTGCTCCTGCAGTATTCCGAATCTTTGTCGGAACCGACAACCGACGTCTGGTGAGCAGCTAAAGATTATTGTAGTCCTCCGTATTTTTATTTAGCTCCTAGGCTGGATTGCTTTGCCTAGCGAAACAGTTATTTGTCGTTCGTCTAAATAGTATGTTAGCAGTACGTACAATGGTCGCCAAGTTTAGAAACTGTCATTTCTGCAGTTTTTCCTTGAGAAACTCTGAACGAAAACTCATTTACTGTGTACCAAACGTTGCTTTAATTACTGATGACGTTAGAATTACAGCTGCAGTTTTTCGGCTCCCCTGTAATTCACTACAGTTTATACAATACACAGGACCCAGGAATCAGCTACCACACAATTCGTTTCAGTTTGCTGACATGTGATATATCAATTGAAGGGTGACACTCCCGGTATAAAGGTATCGAAAGAAGATTTTCGCAAATAACAATGGGCAATCAAGCGTGTATTTTGCTTAGCGGTTAAGATTTGCAATTTTTTGTATATAGGGATACCGAAACAATTACGGGCTAGTTAGATGGAATGCTGTGGAGTTTAAGTACTGTTTCATTTTGCGACATCAGCTGTGCATTTAGTAGTGCGGTAACCGAAAATACGGGCTTCCAAGTTCGCTCTCCTATCCGACGTCGGGTTTTAAACTTCATTAATGTTCACAGCAACGTATACCCGACTGACTAAAAGTTAAAAACATAGGAGAGCATGCTGAAAAGTAATGCTTCCGAGCTGTTATGTGAAATCCCTTAAATATTTTTAAATAAAACAAACGTTATTAATATTCTACAGCCTTTTTTTAATATCTTCATATTTATTTCTCAACATAGTCTTCCTGGCGATGAACACATTTCCCCCAACGAGAGAGCAGTTTGTTAATACCGTCACTGACAATGCTTAACTTTGTTGACGGAGCCACAACTTTACCTCTGCTGGCACCGTTTCATCAATAACAAAGTGAATTCTTCGAAGGCGCTCTTAAATTTCGGAAACAGATGAAAATCAGGCAGGGCAAATTCGGGTATGTATGAAGGATAATCGATTACATTGACCCAAGGCACCAGATTGTTGCAGATTTCGCAGCGCTCGTGTCTCGCCTGGCATTGTCATGCTGAAGGACGATGTGCTCCATGTGTTTACGAACTCTTCGAATTCGAAACTCGATTACAGCATCCTGTTTCTCACGCACCGACATAGTTACGTTACACACCGCCATGTTACACGCTACAATTCGGAGCCATCTAGAGGCAGAGGCCTATAAACATACAGACATGAAGAATGAAGATGTAGAATGTTCGTAACGTTTGTTTCATTTAAAAAGCTTTAAGAATTTTTACAGTAAAAATTCGGAGGCATTACTTTTCAGCATGCTCTCGTATCATGCCAGACATCTATAAGTAAAAGTGACCATACGATAGAGTAAAACTCTGATGGAAACAGTGTAAAGGTGTTGAAAAGGTCACCAATTTGTTGTTAAAGTGTTATCCATCCTCAGACGTCAGTTACGCAATGACTGTTCAATGAAGTCGTCACCTACCACCATACAAAATATTCAAGGAAATGTGTTTCCGACAGTTAGTTTCCAAAGCGGATTGGCAAGCCGGAGTATAGACGTGAATCAAAACTATTCTTCCTATATTACTTTTCTGGTTGTTATTATTATCGTTCTGACGAACGATGAAACGTATTAATAGTAAAGTTAACAGTAAAAGAAAAGGATAATTAGAGTCGTCGTTAGTTTCATCTGCATATACAGCCCGCCTAAACCATACACACACACACACACACACACACACACACACACACACACACACTACACGCACACACACATCCTCTTCATAAATAGCTGCACAATTTTATCTCGTTTGACGCAACTGAAACTCCCCTCCCCTTTCCACGACCTAACCGTCGTTATGAAGGGTAGCGGCCGTTCTTGCCTATTTTACAGGAGAACGAAATCGATTGCGATAATCGGAACACCATGTTTATTAGCATGGAATGCAAAAAGCACACAGGCATAGCAAGCGGAAACCAAAAGATCCTTGCTTACTATGCTCGGGAGAAGGACGCTAATACGAGAAAGGAGAGACTGAAGAAACGATCTCCCATCTGTGTCCTTAATTAATGGTGCAGAAACCGACAATCTCAGATATTCGTCATTGACGGCCACCTACTAAGGGCAACTATATTCAATAAACTTTGCAAGCTAAACAGTGCAACGGTTAAACGTCAGCCAGTTTCCCAGAAAACCTTGTGTCAGATGTGTCTCGCTTAAATCTGATAACAGCGGACGTATTTCGAAAGTGATCGTCCCTGACTCGGCTCGCAGAGCTGGCTGCGCGTGAGATCTCCAGAGAAAGACCATTTGTCTCTGTCACGGACGGCTGTCAGTACCGGAAAATTACAGCACACGCTTGCATGTCTGCGCTAATACAATGGCTGGTTAAAGCACATCTTCGTTTAAGTTTCACTCGGAACATCACCATGGAGATTGGCTCACCTCAACGTTGCAGGTGCATCGTCAAGGAGTGTAGACACGGCCATCACACCTAACTCGACGGGTAGTCACACCAACTAGCACAGTCCACAGACAACAGCTTTCATTTTTTAAGTGTGCCATGGTGTACAAGAACAACCACTGAACGAAACACAAACAATCGCAAGTCATGTTCGACTTAATTTCTTTCCTAAGTTAAAATATGCTTATGTCGTCCCTGTGAAACTTCAAACGACTATACGGTTCTAGGCGCTTCAGTCCGGAACCGCGCGACTGCTACGGTCGCAGGTTCGAATCCTGCCTCGGGCATGGATGTGTATGATGTCCTTAGGTTACTTAGGTTTAAGTAGTTCTAAGGTCTAGAGGACTGATGACCTCAGATGTTAAGTCCCTTAGTGCTTAGAGCCATTTGAACCATTTTCAAACGACTATAGAGACAACGTCTATTTTATATTCTGCGCATTTGCTAGGTATATGCCAGTAATTCCGGTTGTTGCTTTATTTTATCATTTAAAATATTCTTCAAACACAATTCTGCGAATGTTTTTCGTACCTTTTGGGTTATACAACGACGCTAGTTTCGATAGCTGATAATCATCTTTTCTTTCAATTTACTTTTCCATTTTTGCTGGTATTGCTGTATTTCATTAATTAAAGAGTGTACGGCCAAGGATGGTAGAGCACTTGCCCGCGAAAACAAAGGTCCCGAGTTCGAGTCTCGGTCCGACACAAACTTTTAATCTGCCAGAAAATGTCATATCAGCGCATACTCCGCTGCAGAGTGAAAATCTCATTCTGTGTATGTCCAGTTTTTGTCTTATGGCTACATTCCTGAATCGGTCCAGTCAGATGCTAACTTTCCACAAGAATTTCATTCAACAACTAACTGTACATTCATTCAACCATCATATGGGACCGCGTTTGCTCAGCTGAACAGTAACGTAGGCGTTGCTAGTGTTTTATAGGGTGTTAACATTGTATCTTCTCTTATCTTATTGCCGCGGGGTTAGGCGAGCGGTCTGGCGTCTTGGCACGGTTATCGTGGCTCCCCCCGACGGAGATTCGAGTCCTCCCTCGGGCATGGGTGTGTGTGTGTGTCGTCCTTAGCGTAAGTTAGTTCAAGCTAGGTTAAGTTGTGCGTAAGCCTAGGGACCGATGACCTTAGCAGTTTGGTCCCATAGGAACTTACCACAGTATACCACCGTCTTTTCTTATTCTTAAAGCAAAAAGCTTGCAGAGGAAGATTTGCGTTCCACAGTATCGAAAGTGAACAAGTGCGCATAGTTCTTAAGGTATGATCTATGTTCACTCGACATTTTTTCTTTGTTTGGTGTTAGGAATCTGTCTTGACACTCTATAGAGGGAATTTAGCTACACCCTGTATATCGAAATTTGTGTATTTCTTTTTTTGTGTTTATTTCATAAATAAATACTGAAACGTAAGCATCCGAGAAAGCGTCATTGTTTAGCTGAGAATGTTCTCAGTTAATTATAAGTACTTCGTAAAAATTAAATCAGATTTAACCAAATGCAGCACAGCTATTCAAAGTAAGATAATCATGTCCATCGGTTTCAGTTCCTTTATTGCGTAATAATTCTATGATCAACCTCTAATAAACTCAGAAAACTATCTTTGCCTAGTGACGACAGAAAATTTAGCTATACTAATATTCGGATTTTTTTCTATCATTTTGTTCTTCAGTAAAACTTACTCTTTAAGTGCAATCTACAATCGACCAATAGATTATTTTAATGTTTGTAGAAAAAGCCACAAGCAACATTTTGTCGTGATTCCCAATATAAATAGGGAGAATTTACCGTCATGGATATATTTTTATTGTTCCAAGTGCAATATGCCAAATAATGTTTTTCTTGCACGAGGTATAACGCGATCTTCTCATAAATAACCAACATTCAAATGCTATTTCTGAATGAGAAACTCGCTGCATAATATTTCCTTGTATACGGAGTATAGCTGACGTTGCTTTCTGTAGTTGCGCTGAAATGCTAATCATTTGCATCTCCAAGCGTGTACTACACTTCACGCTAATTTGCCGTTTTTTTTATGCCGCCTTCACGGCGTTGCAATTTTAAATGACAGCAGTGGACACTTCCATATTTCGTAAAAGCTGATCGCCGTTCATACTCCCCAGAAGAGTTGCTGTGTTTGTCTGTGAGCGAAACATCACTTTCAGTTGTGCTTCTGCAGTATACTGTCAATTTGTAAAAAAGCTCCTTCTGCTGATAGAAGAAAATTCAAAGATTTAACAACGTATTTTTTCTCTTCCTGTAGTTGCTCTGACGTTTTGACTTTCTGAGCTTTTTTATTCTGATATCAGTTTTTCCCGAATAAAACCTCTTGATGTATGGACTCATCCCTGGGTCTGACGCTTTAGGAGATTTATGAACCAAAACACTAAGGATGCTAATCGTGGGCGAAGATGGAAGTAGCAGAACGGCTACAAGTATAAATCTAGATGGATGGGCTTGCTGTACACGGAATGCGCTAAATACCCATTGTCCTTCCATCAACAAGTTCGACGAAACGAGGATCGGACTCTGGAGCGTTCTGTATGCCGTAATACCTCCCATACAGGTTTATACAGTACTTTTTCAGCCGAGGTATCGGAAGAACAAGTAATGATAGTCCCCTATAAAACCCGAAAAACGTTGGAACACTCCACCTTCTGTAACCACACAAAACATCGACATAGGCATATTTCATTTCACGAATTTGATACCTACAGTTTCATAGAAAAGGAAAACGTTTCATTATCAATGACTAAAACGAAGTCTAAAGAATTCAAGTAGAATGGTTTAAATGGATGGAATGTCCCATTGGTACATCAAGCGGAAGCTGTACATGAATTCTCGTACACGAATTTCACAAAGTGATAATACTGCAGGATGTATTGCATTCTGTGTGAAGGGACTCCGTTGAGTATGACAAAATGAAAGTTTGAGTTCTGCGACAAGTTTGCAGAAGTTTGGTGGCTTCCTTCGTGATATGAAATTACACAAATGGTGTATTTTTGCAGTTTCTATGTCTGAGCTGTGCTTACAGTTGAGTAGTGGCTGTCATCGCCGGCTGCGCATATTAATGAGCCGTTTTATAACGGCTTCTTGTGCTCGCAACGGCGATATTCATATTCAGGCGATCAGTATAAAGAGCGCGCTCGGATTTAAAGGTCAACTAGAAGTGACCTTTGGGACGCGGCCAGCAATCACAGCAGCGCTAGCGCGTGGAATGAGGAAGTTTAGCAAGCTGACACCACACGGAAGACAACACGCACCATTATATTTCCATTAATAACTTACGCTTATTCGGCGACAGAATGTTTCCAGGTGTCTCCACTTGTGTGTCTTTCGAAGAGAGAACTTCTGTGTCGTAGAAACTACGACCTAGTGCCCTAAGAGACAGAAGTCAGAAAAGAGGATGAAAGCTACAAAGAAACTGCACGGCGTAAGTTGGAGTTCTTAGTACCAAGTCTCCTCTTCCGTTCGTCAATTAAGCTCTGTTTTTACGAATCATCAGTCACAGACTGCATACAGGTATAAGATAGAAACTGGTCTCCTGGATGTAATCCCTGTTCAGATGTCAATAAATAATTAAATAAGGAAGTTTCACTATAATTTCAGAACTTACTTGGACTGATACACAGTGTATTACCTTACGTGGCTCCGACAGTTTTATCGCGTTATAGAGACTCAACATAACGTTCCATCTACAGTAATACCGAACATAAGAAAACGTGGAGACATGTGCACACAAATCGTGTGCAGCACTACCAAGTGCTTTGGAGTTTACGTGGATCCGGAAGGTAAAGAAGGGAAAGAAATCTCTACAGTGAAACACAGGGACACGGAACTGTGTAGCGTAATTTTGATCTCAGGTGAAGTAAGAAATTAAAGCAGCAGCACTGGAAACAAATGCTTTGAAACAATCCTCGATATTAAGGAGTCAAGAAAGAGCATAAATTCAAATCAAATGTTTGAAGCTAAGAATGACACGAAGGAAACTGAAATTGTACTAATTCTACAAAAAGAGACTGTGAGGAGCATTTTATCTAGCATTTGAAACAACAGTGATAAAAGAAAGAGAGAAAATACCGAAGGTAGACAGCGAGTAAGGTGGAGCAGACAGTGGGAGGAGCGTAGCTAAGACCCTCATCCGGCCATTTTTCTATAGGTTGCCTTAATCACTTTAGGCGAATGCCGAGATGGTTCCTTCAGAAAGGCCGCAGTCGATTTTCTCCCCCAACCTTGTCTAGCTGAGCTAATGCTCCGTCTCTAAAGACCACGGTGTCAATGAGACCATCAACTTTAAGTCTCCTTCCACCGTGAAGATGACATACAATAAAAGTAAAAGAAGAAACTCTGACGCCTGAAGAAAGAGAAAACTGGTAATTCCACGTTACCTCCATGAAATTCCTGAAAATCATGCCGATAAATACTACAAATTACCTCTCGATACTGAGTAAACAATATCCATTTCTGAGCCAAAATGGTTGTGGATTGTCGTCTTAAATACAGCTGAAGGCAATCTAGAGTGGTAACTTTCCAAAAAAACCACAGAGGAAATAACTATTAGTTTGTAAACATGCCTGCTATGATTTTTGATACTACGTAGTAGTTTCAATAAAGCCAGTCATATGTTATGATTAATTATCTGTTATAAGGGCCTAATTACGTGGACTTAAGAAGGAATACAGTGCTCATATATTCTAAACGTAAGAGTTGCAGTTCTGTTTCATTTATCTTTGTACTATGAACTACACCAATTATGTTGTGAGTTACAATGTGAATTTTATTCTGGAGCGGTCTTAATTTTTAGATCCTAAAGTAGTGAATAGTGAAGGTAGGGCTGTTCTTCTCTCTTTATAATTCACACCCTCGTTTACATAAAATCCTGCAGACGTTTAAGAAGGTCCTCACTAGCATATCAGAAGGTAGCAGCTAACAAGATACCTTTCTCTCTCTCTCTCTCTCTCTCTCTCTCTCTCTCTCTCTCTCTCTCTCTCTTTCTCTATCTGTTTATGTATCCATCTGTCTACTTATCTGTGCCTATATAACTACCTACTTATCAGTTTACCTATCTATCTATCTATCTATCTGTCTGTCTGTCTGTCTCTCTATCTTGTCCACACAGATGAGTACAAAATATGTTGATGTACTTAGGCAGCTTAGTGTCTGTCAGGGAGAGGTAGTCGGGATCTCCGGCAACGCCTGAAATTTAAATTTTTCAGCCACATCTGGACGGGAATCACTCATTCGTGTACCTGAGAAAAATATTATTGACAGCCATGGAAATAGAAATTACTGTCATATTGGACACTATTGCGTTTCGTTTCTGATATGGATTTTTCTTTGTTGAAACAAGATGTCGTTAGCTATGTATGTACTCCAGTAACGCAGTAGGCCATTATATTTTCGTGGAAAAGCTTTTGAAGTTACTAATTATATTACATTTAAATGGGAAATGTTCCATATCCTTTTTTGACTGAGATTGAAAGGGGGACTTAAAAAGAAGACAGCACATAGTTACTGTGTTATTAAAACAGAAGATTTTTTTTCTAGTAGACACCACATTTTCAAATCGCTTTATTCTCCTTTTGTATGTACTTTGTGCTCTCGAGAAAATTAATTGTAAAGTAACTGACACAGCCTCAGAGCTGTTTGAATAAAATAAAACTCCATTGCTATAACGAACGAAAAGAGAATTTTTTTCTGAATACACAGTTCCTTCATTGCAATTTTGCTAGTTACGTAGCAGGAAGGCTTCCTACTTTCCTTTGGATGCTCACAACGAAGCCGTATAGTTGAAAAACGACATGAATGTCTGGTCTGAACGGAACTTAAGAGTACGAGTGTTATCTGACGTCATTTGTTCATCTTTTTTTTTGTTATTAGATCCAGTTGAGGAACGAAGAGGCAATATTCTCTCTTTTGACATCATTTGAAAGAATGCTAATATAGGACTCAACGATATAATATTTTTTTTTTAAAGTGGCTTTGAACCATCTGAGTTGTTGGCTTAATATTGCCCACCAAAATGAGCCCAATGCTGCCGGTGCGCGTCATTAGGAGCATTCATATAGTACGAGTCTATCAGATGACCAATTACCTTTCAGTTTTTCACCTGTTTTATCTCAGTTTCATTAGTGTAATATAATGTATTTTTTCGATACATAAGGCTCTAAGATTACTACGAGTGATAACAAAAAAAAGGCAGACATAATCCACATCAAATCTGAGCGTTACATACTGTACGGTTCGCAATGGAGAATGGGGCACGATGAATGATGAGAAAAGTTTATAGAAGCAAGCTCATCTGTTCAAGACTACATTACAAAAAGTAAAGAATAGGTAAATAAAGTAACTGAAATAGAAAGATAGAATTTTGGGAAAAAACAGTGTTGACGATATATTTAGATTTAGAAACAGAGCTTGTTAATTACTACTGTGATATGGGAAAGAATGTTTTTGAGGTTACACAGATCAACACAACGCAGATGGCAGTTCAAATACCTGAAAGGAGCAATACTTACGTTCAAAAGCAAGTGACTTGATGGTCGTAAGTATTTGACTTTATTTCCTAAGAGGAATCCAACATTATTGGTCACAACTCCTCACAGTCATTCCATGGCTTGTATCTTAGGGTTTCCGGAAGGAAATGTGTTTTTTCTCTGATTTCCCTGAAGGACAAATTAGTTTTTCATAAGATTCCTTCGCAACAGCGCGGAAAACTCAAATCATCACATGACCGTCGATTGCTGGTCACTGCGTTCCTGCCCCTCAATTATACACACATTAAAAATTTTTTTGCATTAGACCGGTTCGCGGAACTCCTGAACACAGATGTTGGCTGTGGATATTGTATAACAGACACAGTCCCTTTGGCTCTTCCGAGATGTCACTAAACCCGCCCAAAGATGTAAACAAACCATGCAAGAGCAGCGCCTATTAGATGGAGGGGGTCCGACAGCCTATCAGTTCCAGTCATTCCACCAGGAAAGAGGTACACGGATCGTGTTGTTTGCAGTTCAACCATGATTAGACGGTCAATACCGCAGTTCGATCGCGTCTGCATTGTTACTTTGTGCCAGGAAGCGCTCTCGACAGGTCCCGGCGGTGGTTTGAATCCTCCCTCCGGCATGGGTGTATGTGTTTGTCCTTGGGATAATTTAGGTTAAGTAGAGTGTAAGCTTAGGGAGTGATGATCTTAGCAGTTACGTCCCATAAGATTTCACGCACATTAGAACTCCTTTAGAACTCCTTTTTTTTTATTTTGGGCTCTCGAAAAGGGAAGTGTCCAGGCGTCTCAGAGTCAAACAAAGCGATGTTGTTAGGACATGGAGGAAATACAGAGACACAGGAACTGTCGATGACATGCCTCACACAGGCCGCCCAAGGGCTACTACTGCAATGGATGACCGCTATGACCGCTACATGCGCGTTATGGCTCGGAGGAACCCTGACAGCAGCGCCAACATGTTGAATAATGCTTTTCGTGCAGCTACAGGATGTCGTGTTATGACTCAAACTGTGCGCAATAGGCTGCATGATGCGCAACTTCACTCCCGACGTCCATGGCGAGCTCCATCTTTGCAACCACGACACCTTGCAGTGCGGCACAGATGGGCCCAAAAACATGCCGAATGGACCGCTCAGAATTGGCATCACGCTCTCTTTATCGATGAGTGTCGCATATGCCTTCAACCAGACAAACATCGGAGACGTGTTTGGGGGCAACTCAGGCAGGCTGAAAGCCTCAGACACACCGTCCAGCGAACGTAGCAAGGTGGAGGTTCCCTGCTGTTTTTGGGTGGCATTATGTGGGGCCGACGTACGCCGCTGGTGCTCATGGAAGGCGCCGTAACGGCTGTACGATACGTGAATGCCATCCTCCGACCAATAACGCAACCATATCGGCAGCATATTGACGAGGCATTCGTCTTCATGGACGACAATTCGCGCCCCCATCGTGCACATCTTGTGAATTACTACCTTCAGGATAACAACATCGCTCGATTAGAGTGACCAGCAGGTTCTCCAGACATGAATCCTATCGAACAAGTCTGGGGTAGATTGTAAAGGGCTGTTTATGGACGACGTGACCCACCAACCACGCTGAGGGACCTACCCCGAATCGCCGTTGGAGAGTGGGACAAGCTGGACCAACAGTGCTTTGATGAACTTGTGGATAGTATGCCACTACTAATACAGGCATGCATCAATGCAATAGGACGTGCTACTGGGTATTAGAGGTACTGGTGTGTACAGCAATCTGGACCACCACCTCTGAAGGTCTCGCTGTATGGTGGTGCACAACATGCAATGTGTAGTTTGCATGAGCACTAAAAAGGGCGGAAATAATGTTTATGTTGATCTCTATTCCATTTTTCTGTACATGTTCCGGAACTCTCGGAACCGAGGTGAAACAATTTTTTTTTATGTGTGTATTTTTCCGCAGAAAGAAAAATATAAGAATCCAATGGAAGGGGATCCATCGCAAGGTTCCATCAACCAGGATCAACCGGACGTGATTTATTCTGTCAATGGATAAAACACTTAGCGCCTTTCCTAAAACTGCAACCGAAGTTTCAGGTATTTTGATTTTAGATGAAATGTGGATATGATAAAATACCAGAAACCTGGAAATGATAAAGTTTGCCTGATACAGGTTTATTCAGATTTCCTGTTACGGGCTTCTAAGGGTTGTAGAGAGGACTTAGTACTTAGTAGGTCAAGTTTTGATAAGGAAGAGAAAATGGTTAAAATGGCTCTGAGCACTATGGGACTTAACATCTTAGGTCATCAGTCCCCTAGACCTTAGAACTACTTAAACCTAACTCACCTAAGGACATCACACACATCCATGCCCGAGGCAGGATTCGAACCTGCGACCGTAGCAGTCCCACGGTTCCGGACTGAAGCGCCTAGAACCGCACGGCCACCGCGGAAGAGAAGAGAAAGCTGTGGTCAGTACCTGTTGTAATTATGTCATTACATAACATCTTCCTCCGATTACAACAACGGCTGCAAGAAATTGGTACGTTCGAAACTAGGTAGGTTGGCTGTGGTGCACCACGGACGGGCTGCGCTCTCGGCTTTGAAGAAGGCGCCCTTTATCAGGTACCAGAGAACCCGAGGAAAAGTGCTCGAAACACTGCCAATGTCACGTGCTCCGTGCTCCTACAGCACACAGGTCAGAGCTCACTGTGTCTGCTGTGTGCGTACCGTGAAACACGAGATTCGAAAATGATCTAATCCCCAAACTGATTCTACATCCAGACGGTACATTTCTGAACATGGGTTCCCTATCAAAACTTTATCTACTAAGTCCCTTCGTAATGCTGATGTGCTTGCCACAGCACAGTACCCATAAACTGTAGCACTTGATACTTAATTTTGCCTGATAGCAACATTCGGAACAAAGGTAGACGGATTATGGACTTCTTACAAACTACGGGGTGGTTTCGGATTTAATTCAGAATAATGGTTAGCGGTTTTACACTACCACATTTCCTCCCTGGGCCGCAGAAGTCATTTCTTCTACCACGAGGAACCGTACCTCTGCGTTGAGCACCACCACATAAGTTGTTTTGAGCGATCTGTGTTACAGAGGCGACATTAAAGCTAATTATAGCCAACTTATCCTTGTTTATCTCCACTAAAGTCTATTTCCTCCAAAAATGTATTTCAACTATCGGTGATCATAAGCTGTAAAGCACTAGTTAACATGTAACGTAGGTAAGACCTGTATGAATGTGATTAGCCAAATGAACATCTAAATTTGGACAGGGCATTAGTATTGGTATCGGTTCGTTCGTCATTCAAAACACATATCCCAAGAAAGTGGCCCACGAGCTTAGCACGCCATATCGTCCACGGGGGCAGTGATTAGTGAGGTATAGTGTAGCTAACAACAATCAAGATAGCTTCATTATCGTCAGTGTTCTGTCCAAATGCAGGTTCTTACATAGTATTTTTCCAAACTCTACTGTTTTCTGCCATCTTCTTCAGGTCCCCGAAATTTCCGCTTCCCTTTATGTCGTCTATAATCTTGTATCTCCCCCTTCCTCTCAATCTCCTCTCACAAACCGGACCTTCCAAAGCGTCCGATAGTGAGAACTCCCGTCTCAACGAATGTCCCATCCAGTTTTTCTTCCATTCTCTTACAACCTGCAACAGTCTTCTCCTCTCACCAGCACTCTTTCGTTACTCATTCCTTCCCTCCAGTTTATCCTCTCTATTCGTCTCCACATCCGTATCTCACATGATTCTAGCTCTTTTTCATCCTCTCGTCTCAGTGTCATGTTTCTGCCTCATAGAGTGCCAAACTCTAGGCAAACTACTTGCCAAATCTTTTTCTCCGATCTTTATCCAGTTTGTGACACAATAATGTGATCTTTCTATTGAATTCCTCCACTAGAGTCTAGAAAGCAATTTCCGGTTTGCACTATCATCAATATTGTCATATGTCATTCCAACGTCGAGCACTGAACGAATTCAGCCCATAATTTATTTCTATTTTAATTTTCCAGTGAGATTCGAATAGGCTGGTAACTAATGTATTCACATTTTACATGTAGAAATAAAGACTTCACATCGAAAAACATTAAATTAAGTCGCTGACTATGCATTCCTTTCCATCAGCTATATTGAGTACAGATCTGCTACCAGATAACGACACGAAAATTTGTACCGCACCGGGACTCGAGCCCGGATTTCCCTCTTATCACTAACTAGTGGTCGCCTTAACTATTTCGGCTAACCGTGCACGCTTCACCGATATACTCAAACATCCACATTTCGCACAGTCTACATCCTTATATCATGCCAACTTAATCCATTATCTAATGCTCGCAGTGGGTCGGTCTGGGGAGCGTAAACGGATACCCGAAGTGGTTAAGGCGAATGTTGGCAGTAAGTGGGAAATCCGGATTATAGAGCTAATCTCGAGAAATTCGAAGTTAGCGAATTAATTTCTACGTATACCGTACAGCTATGGATCATCAGCAGAATATGTTCTTTCAGAAATGCATGTAAGTAAAGTAACATGTAATTAGCAAAATACGGAATTTTTAAAAGAGTGAGTCTTTAGTTACAGGTCTAGAACATATTTAATCCACTGCGCTAGGTCGTGGAGGTGTAGTTTGGCGGCCATTTCAAGACCACATTTAAAACGATTGTATGCTTAAATGCCCTCGGGAGCAATTGATTTAAAGACAGCTGGTGTGTTGGCGAAAGAGTACAAGTGTCTCTAGGGCGAACGGAATGGATCTGCATTCTGCATTCCATTAGAGTGCGATGTCGTCACAGCTTTTGCTAGATGTCGGTGTAACAATCGAGACCAGAATGGGACAGACGAATTACACCAGAGGAGCTTTATTGTGGTAGATCGTGGATAACCGAAGCATGGGACACTCCACGTACGAGGTGGTGCCTGAGCATCTTTATCCAGCGCCAGAGTCAGCTACCGTGAACAATAAATTTATTGTCATAATCGAGTTCCACTGTTTGTTCAAAAAAATGGTTCAAATGGCTCTGAGCACTATGGGACTCAACATCTTAGGTCATAAGTCCCCTAGAACTTAGAACTACTTAAACCTAACTAACCTAGAGACATCACACACACCCATGCCCGAGGCAGGATTCGAACCTGCGACCGTGGCAGTCCCGCGGTTCCGGACTGCAGCGCCAGAACCACTGTTTGTTAGCGACCCTCAGTACAACATATCAGTTAGCAATTAATTGTTGGACAACTAGTACTGACGCGCAGCCACACCATCCATTATGAGGTATACAGCCACCACTCACGTTCACACCGCACAGATGATGTATGTGCGCAGGGACACAAGCACTGAACTTTAAAAGCATGGGAAAAGGTTGCCTGGAATAATGGGTCACGCTACACGTTGAAACACACCGATGTTAGGATAGGAGCAATGCAATAACCGTATGTGGTGCGCAGTCCATTTGGGAAAAAAACATCACTCATGCATGTAGGGGAATGTTGTCAAGTGGATGATGTTTAGGTGGGTTAAACTGATATGTCTGTCACCTACAGTCTGATCACATGCGTCCATTACGTCGCAAAAGACCTGTATATTTAGTACGACAATCCGCCAAACCGAATGGTTTGAGAAACGCTTCACGGAAATGAGGGTGCCTATATGAAATAAGCTCGGTGCTACAGACACAGAGTACATCTAGGATACTCTTCCGACCAAAGTCTGTGAGCTGTGGATGCCAACTCAGCTGTCACAGGCCTAGATGACTATCGGTATCTCTTGGTATCTAATTTAGTTTCTTGAGTACATAACACAAAAATCTGCAATAAAAAATACGGCAACCGTAGCCAATGACCTCGATGTGCAAGAGACTTTACAGTCAACTAAAGGCAAAAAACAAACTTTCTAGGCATTTAATAGTATACACGCAAAAGTAATCAGTTAAGTAAAACGATTTTACTACATTCCTTGTCCTAAGACAATACACTTAACTCGTCCCTCATAATGTTTTTCCTATTAAATGAGTGAGGAGAGTATAATGGCTGCTAGCTGCCGCTCGATCACATTCATAGTAATGAAAGATTAATGATACTTAGCCGTCGAGTACTAATTTCGGTACTCAGTAGATTGCTTCGGGTTGCTCTTTCTTTCTTCCGCGAACTATTGACATTTTATCGAAGTACAACGCTCTCGAGGCGTCCCACTCAATAACAAACGCGGACGCATTAGCGGCTGAGGCCACGTAGGCACGTCCTTGCGCTCTGATGGCTTCCGGCACGGATCGACTGCCGCGTACCCACTCGCAGCTCACCATTACTTCCTACTTTCTGCAACACCATGACGAAAAATGTTCCACCAACATTAGTGGAGCAGCTTGGTCATAGGCTTGGATAACTTCTCTTAGTAGGAATAGATAAATCGCGTAGCGACTTCCTTCTGCCTTCAGAAAGGTGTCCGGCCCGGGCGATCGTGTGTCAGCGAGATACGCGCCGCTTTCACCGCCCCCCCCCCTCCCCCCACCCTTCGCTCTCTTTACCCCCACCCCATCCATTCCCAAGGGCACTGAGCGTTCGGAACACACACTACGCTTCCCGCTTAAGTCCTTGACGGAAGAGTGACCTCCCATAAAAACAGCGTTACAGCGTCTAATTACAGAGCGAGACACATTCAACTTGCACCAACTAAACATGCGTATCATTTCTGGCGCAAATCATTTTAAGTGATATAAAATTAGACACTAGCTTTTCATTTTCACCGTTCCGGTTCCGACTACTTCGAACGGAGCGGAGATAGTTGTACGATATGTCAAACACAATAAGATTTACCACAAACATGGCGTTT
Source organism: Schistocerca cancellata (assembly GCF_023864275.1). Classification (NCBI taxonomy): domain Eukaryota; kingdom Metazoa; phylum Arthropoda; class Insecta; order Orthoptera; family Acrididae; genus Schistocerca; species Schistocerca cancellata. The sequence goes on from NC_064629.1 coordinate 326,007,570, forward strand.
AATAACTACACACGCAGATCCGAGGTGATTTGTTTTCGGCGTTAACTACCTCGCAAAGTCGGACATGAATCGCATTTGCTCACTTGAATTTCATTATGCGTTATGCTTCTCAGTTAGAAGACAGGTTCCTGCGTTAATAATAATATTCACTAAATTTTTTTGTTTATATACATACAAGTCATTACATTAAGTGCCTAGAGGTAAAGGAACATAGTGAGCGAGCTCTTGCACAAATCTCGTAATTATGTAGTGCTATTATGCGAGAATGAAAGTTTCAGTGTTTACTGTTCAGCTTTACTCTATTATTCTGACTTTCTCTTCACGAAGATGGGATTTTTTTTCATTTTTATGGTTTAAAAATGTTTGTGGATATGCTATTCTACTCAAAAACCGTCACGGCATCCTTTCAAATCTGTATTTTCTTTAACACCTGATTTTTAGTTTCGAAATACATTGACTTTACATTGTCTCTCCTCATGGCACTCAGACACGCTAACCACTCACGGTGGTGTACTTCATTACTATTTAAATACTGGAATATTTGTAATGGCGATAAATCTAAAATGGTGATTTGTATTGCGTATGAAGTTGTTAAGTTAAGAAGTGAAGCAATTGTGTAGATATATGACAATCAACAGAAGAACTTTCAAATGTCTCCCAGGTTGTCACTATATCTGAAGCTTTTCTTTATCTTCACGTAGTTACAGACCACGAGAACGAAGTTTCTGAAACAAGAAAAAAGGATTGAAATCCTTAGGATTTAAACCCACAATGCAACGAATCAGATACATCAGATACAAAAACACAATGGTAAGTTTAAGTTACGACATAACAGGATCACGTAAAAACATGCGCGGCACCTTAAAGGAAAAGAAAAGAAAAAAATATTGCGAACTTTTTTAGGAAGTTGGAAAGCCTTCGTTTGGTCTGTCACTGAGAAAGCTTCTTAATTTGACTACTGAGGCGCTTATTGACTTTGCTGGATTGTACTGGAAATAAAATACACACAATTTGCTTTTGTATGTACGGATTTGTCGACTTAATGGGGGTCGCCATCCTGATTTACGTACACGTAGCTTTCCTACAGTTAAAAAGGCGAATGCTATGATGGTTCCCTTCAAGACACCACTGTCTCTTTCCTGTGCCATTCTTACCCAGCCCTAGCATGCGTTAACTTGTACTCCCTCGTCGATGACAGAACGTCGATACTAAATCTTTATTCTGTCCTTTCTACTCCAAGCTGGTGATTTTTCGGCATTTCAAACATTTAGCCGTGTAATTGACCCTCAGGTAAGTCAAAGCTGCTAAGCTTACTTAAAAGTAGGCAGGCTTGTGCTACAGACATTTCATGTTAATCTTATCCTTTACAACTGAAACAACCATGACTATGGTAACTGAAATGATTATATTTATAAATATTGCCTTCAGTTGTAAAAGTAATTTTTTTTAACATCCCAAGACATTTCGGACCCTGCAGCTCCATCGTAAGTTAGTTGACCTACTAGTAGCGCATCCATGTCACGAAAACGGACGACGACAGGGAAAATTAGTGTGCTGACGTCATGCCGCTTCACACCGCATCCAATGACGTCAATGGCGAAGGATGACACGGCGGTCGATCGATACCGATGGGCCCGGCAAGGCCTGTGGACGGTGTTAAGAATTCCAGAGAGCTCCATCTTAAGGTGATTTGGTACTTGTATATTCTTCACTTCAGAGGAGAAATTGCCATGCCATTCACAGGTTGTATCAGTTCTATCGTACAAAGGCGTGTCATGTGGAAGTTTCAGTTGCATTTGTATTGGTGAAGTTACACGAGTCCCGATAAGCAGTGCGGTCGCATTGCGGCTAGTTAATCAGTACAGTGCTGGGACGCAAGACATGTAACAGAGAAAATCACGATTCTAATTTCGAGATGAATATTTCAGATTATTCCTAGTCCGCCAGCAATGAGCGGCCGAATAGCTGCGTACGAACAGTGATTGCTATTGTCAACTTCACAATTTTCGTGTAAAGAATTCAACGGAGAAAAAATGAAAACACCTGTAATCGCCCTCAGATTGCTTTCCATTAGCTGTAGTACACCTTTGGCCACGATTACAAAATTGCCGGAAACTGCCAGCGAAGGTGTCTTTTGGAATCGACCAAAGCATGAATCTCACACTTCTTTCGATTTCCGTCGCAGTTTGATGCTGATAGATATTTAGTGTGACATCGACTGTTGGCTACGCTATTGTGGATCTAACGGGTAGCATCACTTTTCTTTCCCTTTGATGAGAGTTTGCAGAAGTGTGGATCTCGGTCCCACGTGTAATTGGAATCTCGAACTCTTCCTGACCCCATTGCCTTCCTCTATTCTGTCAGTTTGTGCAGTAAAAAACAGGGATAGCTCTTATTCAGATATCTCTGCATTATGGCCTCATCACTGTTCACGTTAACTCCAAATTCCTCCGCTTTCACGGTCATACGCAGTCGCCGATTTTTCAGCAGCATCTGTCAAACTTGTTTAATGTTGTCTGTGTTGCTTGATCGCGATCAACACAAATAGTTTCTCTTCCATGCCGAGAGCGTTCAAGTGAGTTGTCAAACATCTCCTGAAAACAGCTTCCGTTCTGTACATTGCAAGGCCTTTTTTACCATTTGTAAGAAACAAATTTTTAATCTTTGAGTTACTCCATTGCACTCCGGCATTAGCTTCCAACACACAGTGTTCAGCCGATTGCATGTAGACATGCTTTCAAAGACGTTGTCACTGAGATATCATTTCATTCTCGGAAATTTATAGAAAAACCTTGTATCTCAGTACTCCGTAGGCAATGGATTCGCTTTAACATATTTGCAACACATCATACTTATGTTGCGTGAAACAATTTTAAAACGGCTTTCCTTGATTTTCTTCACACCAATAATTTTACTTCCACTTGTTCACATATTACTGATATCAATTTGCAGTGGGATTTTGGAACATTTACTGTATCAGAACATCATGAAATATGTCTACGAAAACTATCTATTGACTCACAGCCAGCACGGATTCAGGAAAGGTCGTTCTTGTGAAACAAAACTGGCTCTTTATTGACACGAAGTAACGACTTCTATCGACAAATGATCTGAAGTTGATTCCACATTTGTCGATTTCCAGAAGGCTTTTGACACCGTTCCTAATTAGCGGCTACCTTTTCTTGCCTAAGGAGTATTATCTCAGTTGTGCAGCTGGACTCACGATTTTACGTCAAAATGGTCACTGTTCGTAGCAACTTACGAGAAGTCATCGAGCTAAACAGCCGTGATATCTGGAGTTCCCCAAGGAAGTGATACAGGCCCTCTGCTATTCTTAATCATATAAACGGTTTACGAAACGATCTAAGCATCCGTCTTAGACTGTTTGCAGATGATGCTGTCGTTTACGGTCTAGTAAATTCGTTAGAAAATGGGTACGAATTATAAAATTATTTAGGAAAGCTATCAGCACGGTCGGAAGAGTGATAATTGACGCTGAGCAATAAAATGTTCGAGGTCCTCCATATGAGTACAAAAAAAAAAAAAAAAAGATCTGTTAAATTTCGGTTTGTGGTACCTCATACAAATTTAATGGTTGTCGAGTCAGCTAAATATCTAAGAATTACAATTATGAACAACTTAAATTGGAACCATCACATAGAAAATGGTGCGGAAAAGACGAACCAAAGACTGCGCTCTATTCCGAAACACCCACAGAAGACGCAATGTATCTAGTAAATTGATTGCCTACACTACGCTTGTCCCTTCTCTTTTCGAGTATTGCTGCCCGGTATGGGGTTACTTACCAGATATTATTGAGGGAAGACACTGACAAAGTTCAAAGAGCCACAGCTCGTTTTTTTTATTTTCGCAAAATAAGGGATAAAGTGTCACGTATATGATAAGTGAGTTGGGGAAGCAATTATTAAAACAAAAATGTTTTTCTTTGTGGCCAGCCCAACTTTCTCCTCCGAATGCGAAAATACCGAGTGATCAAAAAGTCAGTATAAATTTGAAAACTTAATAAACCACGGAATAATGTAGATAGAGAGGTAAAAATTGACACACATGCTTGGAATGACATGGGGTTTTATTAGAACCAAAAAAAAAAGTATTGCTAGATGCGTGAAAGATGTCTTGCGCGCGTCGTTTGGTGATGGTCGTGTGCTCAACCGCCATCTGCCTCATGCTTGGCCTCCCAGGTCCCCTGACTTCAGTCCGTGCGATTATTGGCTTTGGGGTTACCTGAAGTCGCAAGTATATCGCGATCGACCGACATCTCTAGGGATGCTGAAAGACAACATGCGACGTTGTGCTGTTCACAACATTATCCCTCGACTACAGCTATTGTTGAGGAATGATGGTGGACATATTGAGCATTTCCGGTAAAGAACATCATCTTTGCTTTGTCTTACTTTGTTATGCTAATTATTTCTATTCTGATCAGATGAAGCGCCATGTGTCGGACATTTTTTTAACTTTTGTATTTTTTTGGTTATAATAAAACCCCATGTCATTCTAAGCATGTGTATCAATTTGTACCTCTCTATCTACATTATTCCGTGATTTATTCAGTTTTCAAATTTATACTGACTTTTTGATCACCCGGTACTTTGTTGAGTTCCGCCTACATATGAAGTAAGAGAAATCGGAGCTGGCACGGAAGATTTTCCGTACTCATTTTTCCCAAGTACTGTTCGAGACTGAAATGATCGAGGAATATTCTGAATGAGGTTCTGTGAACCCTCTGCCAAGCACGTAAGTGTGGACTGCGGAGTAGTCATGTAGATGTAGATGTAGACCTTATTGGAAACAACGGAGAAGTGCAGCCGAACGGATGCGTGTTCCCTTAACTGATCAACTGTTTCTTGAGTAATTGCGTGCACTTCCTCTGACCGAGTTGATAAAGGAGGGGGAGTAACTACATCTTCAGAGCGCTGATTAAATTCAGATGTGAGTAGTTACCAATTACAACGGTAACCGTTCGCTCGATGAAAGATCCGTACCCAAAGACTGGAAAGTTGCAGAGGTCACACTAATATTCAAGAAAGGTAGTAGGAGTAATCCACTAAATTACAGGCCCATATCGTTAATGTCGATATGCAGCAGGATTTTAGAACATATATTGTGTTCGAACATAATGAATTACCTCGAAGAAAACGGTCTATTGACACACAGTCAACATGCGTTTAGAAAACATCATTCCTGTGAAACACAACTAACTCTTTATTCACATGAAGTGTTGAGTGCTATTAACAAGGGATTTCAGATCGATTCCGTATTTCTGGATTTCCGGAAGGCTCTTGACACTGTACCACACAAGCGGCTCGTAGTGAAGTTGCGTGCTTATGGAATATCATCTCAGTTATGCGACTGGATTTGTGATTTCCTGTCAGAGAGGTCACAGTTCGTAGTAACTGACGGAAAGTCATCGAGTAAAACAGAAGTGATTTCAGGCGTTCCCCAAGGTAGTGTTATAGGCCCTTTGCTGTTCCTAATCTATATAAACGATTTGGGAGACAATCTGAGCAGCCGTCTTCGGTTGTTTGCAGATGACGCTGTCGTTTATCGACTAATAAAGCCAGCAGAAGATCAAACCAAACTGCAATACGATTTAGAAGAAATATCGGAATGGTGCGAAAAGTGTCAGTTGACCCTAAATAACGAAAAGTGTGAGGTCGTCCACATGAGTGTTAAAAGGAACTCAATAAACTTCGGTTACACGATAAATCAGTCTAATCTGAAAAAGCCGTAAATTCAACTAAATACCTAGGTATTACAGTTACGAACAACTTAAATTGGAAGAAACGCATAGAAAATGTTGTGGGGAAGGCTAACCAAAGACTGCGTTTTATTGGCAGGACACTTAGAAAATGTAACAGACCTACTAAGGAAACTGCCCACACTACGCTTGTCCGTCCTCTTTTAGAATACTGCTGCGCGGTGTGGGATCCTTACCAGTTAGGATTGACGGAGTACATCGAAAAAATTCAAAGAAAGTCAGCACGTCTTGTATTATCACGAAATATGGGAGAGAGTGTCACAGAAATGATACAGGATTTGGGCTGGAAATCATTAAAAGAAAGTCGTTTCATGTTGCGACGGAATCTTCTGACGAAATTCCAATCACCAACTTTCTCCTCCGAAAGCGAAAATATTTTGTTGACGCCGACCTACATAGGGAGGAACGATCACCAAGATAAAATAAGGGAAATCAGAGCTCGTACGGAAAGATATAGGTGTTCATTCTTTCCGCGAGCTATACGAGATTGGAATAATAGAGAATTGTGAAGGTGGTTCGATGAACCCTCTGCCCGGCACTTAAATGTGATTTGCAGAATATCCATGTAGATGTAGATGTAGAATTCCTTGTGACAATCCTTGTGAGAATTCTGGAATGTCAATCACTATTCTTCTCCGCTAATGATGTCTTGCCGTGACCCGTGCACCTCATCATCACTTTGGACTGAAGCGTTCTTCGATAAGTTTATTCCATCTAACCGCGGTACAACAACCTACTTTCGTTGAAAGTCAGAGGGACACCCTGATTTTAGGTCACCTAAAACTGGAAGTTCGTCGAGACCAGTATCTGATACGTGCTACGGATTAACTCTATTTATTGGCAAAAGCAAACGACAGTCGGCAGTCTCGAATAATCATTGTCATACAACACAAAACCTGTCTGCCGCAACATATAGGTTTTCATTATTTCGATAATTATCTGTTCATTCTCTCTTTCTCTCTCTCTCTCTCTCACACACACACACACACACACACACACACACACACACACGTTAAGTTGTTTGAAGAACGGTGGCTCGTTGCGAAGGGGAGGGGAGGGGGGGGGGGCGCGAGGAAATGAGAGTGGGCGGGAAGGAGGGAAAGAGTATTAACAACCTTCACGATTCAATGTGCCAGGACAAAAAATCGTCACCAGCATAACCTTGAAAGACTGAAAGGCGCACGTGGACACTCTTCGTTGCGAGCGGTTCACAGCGTGAAATTTGATATCAGGTCTGGGTCGAATTACCAATACAGGTTTCATCAGCCACAGTTCTACATAAGAGAACACTGAAGGCTTTGTTTTTGATACACTGAAAAGCTGACGAATCATCTAACTTCAGTCTTCTGTGATGCGTTTCTGCACCGTTGCCCAAAAATATGTTTGATGAGGTTAACTGATATATTTATGCTGCGCGAGACATCCTCTTATAAATCTCTCACACTTATTTTGCTGTGTATTGTGCTACTTCCCACCATTGTTATCTAAAGAATATCATACGAATTTCTTTCCCGTTGAATTTGTAACAACATGATCCAGAAATCAATACATTTTTCTTTAAAATGCAGTTAATATCGGGATTCACACGATCCGAAAATCTCACACACGATAGGTAGACACGGATGTGAGACAAGTTGCTCTCAAATAGGAGTCCAATCTATACATAGACAACACAGCTTCCGTCGCAACTAAGTTCTCATGTTAATAGTCAATATCTACAAAAATAATGGTGTTCTGAAGATGGATTTCCCAATAAATAATTCATTAAAACTGCAATGCCTACCTAAGAAAATACTTATTCGTGTACTCTTTAGTGTGTATTTTATTAGCTTACCTCTTCGTCGCCAGCAAACCTGACGTAATATCGATTGTTTTTTCTGGCACATTTGAGATGACGCTACCAAGGTAAATGGCTGATGATTGGTTAAAGAGAAAACAGCTGTGGTTGTCAGAATGAGATTTTCACTCTGCAGCGGAGTGTGCGCTGATATGAAACTTCCTGGCAGATTAAAACTGTGTGCCCGACCGAGACTCGAACTCGGGACCTTTGCCTTTCGCGGGCAAGTGCTCTACCAACTGAGCTACCGAAGCACGACTCACGCCCGGTACTCACAGCTTTACTTCTGCCAGTACCTCGTCTCCTACCTTCCAAACTTTACAGAAGCTCTCCTGCGAACCTTGCAGAACTAGCACTCCTGAAAGAAAGGATATTGCGGAGACATGGCTTAGCCACAGCCTGGGGGATGTTTCCAGAATGAGATTTTCACTCTGCAGCGGAGTGTGCGCTGATATGAAACTTCCTGGCAGATTAAAACTGTGTGCCCGACCGAGACTCGAACTCGGGACCTTTGCCTTTCGCGGGCAAGTGCTCTAAAAAAGTTTGGAAGGTAGGAGACGAGGTACTGGCAGAAGTAAAGCTGTGAGTACCGGGCGTGAGTCGTGCTTCGGTAGCTCAGTTGGTAGAGCACTTGCCCGCGAAAGGCAAAGGTCCCGAGTTCGAGTCTCGGTCGGGCACACAGTTTTAATCTGCCAGGAAGTTTCATATCAGCGCACACTCCGCTGCAGAGTGAAAATCTCATTCTGGAAACATCCCCCAGGCTGTGGCTAAGCCATGTCTCCGCAATATCCTTTCTTTCAGGAGTGCTAGTTCTGCAAGGTTCGCAGGAGAGCTTCTGTAAAGTTTGGAAGGTAGGAGACGAGGTACTGGCAGAAGTAAAGCTGTGAGTACCGGGCGTGAGTCGTGCTTCGGTAGCTCAGTTGGTAGAGCACTTGCCCGCGAAAGGCAAAGGTCCCGAGTTCGAGTCTCGGTCGGGCACACAGTTTTAATCTGCCAGGAAGTTTCAGCTGTGGTTGTGCTTTTATATGAACGTAATTCCTCTATACAGTGTAATATATCTATGTTATTAATTCTTACACTTTTTCATTGTTTCCCATATTCAGGTAGAAAAGCCAGAAAATCAAACAGACTCGATGGCTGCCTAAGTACAAATGCTATATCTTTCGGAGACATCGCGCGAAACTGCTTTCAGCCTGTGCGTGTAAGAAAGACACGTATCAGATTATAGAGTAAGAATTAATGCATTTAATAATATGCGAGAAATGTTACCTGTTTTCAGATTTGAATGTCTATCTGAATTAACGCTGTAACTTCAAATGAATAATAAGTAGCACTGGAAAGGGAAAACGTTTCTCAGTTACCACTCAGTACCACGCAGAGCTACTCTGGTTGGAGTCATAAAACGTGTAGTACATTAAAATATAGACAAGTGGTCTATGACGAAAATTATTTTAGGAGAGAAAGAAATAAGGGAATTTTTAATGAAATTTATGTACATATGATGTAGCAGCAATCTGCCGACGCCATCAAGGAATGAAAATGTACAGGTGTACAAAACTTAAGGACTCAAATGACTTTCACATCATAGGTCACACCCAAGTAGAACAGCACGATGAAACTTGTAAAATACGTAGAAGAACTGTTTCAGAATGGTACGGTGTTCCTCGGTGTATCACGTGTTCCCACATCTCACCATATGAGGGTACATCCAGCAATGTCGAACGTGATCGTTCTGGTGGTCCAGATGTTATCGTGTCTGGATGCACAATGTTGCATCTGTGAATACCGTACACTCACCGCTCAACGTTACTGTGACACTGCATGCCCTCTCCATGTGTCTCTTTCCAGGGATTTTATTCGACCCCGCCTTCATCTTTACGGATGACTATGCGCGGCCACATCGAACTGCGTAGGTGGAAGAGCTCTTGGAACGAGAGGATACTCGGCCAATGAATTGGCCTGTCCGCTCCCCCAACTTAAATCCCATCGAGCACATGTGAGATGTGTGGGGGTAGACATACTGCATCACGTCCATACGCACCAACGACAATCAAGAAATTGTCACCCGCGCTAGTGGAAAAGGCGCGCCCTGCCGCAATAAACCCTTACCAGTCTTGTGACTGCGCGAGAACACGTTGCACAGCATGAATTGTCATCCGTGGTGATCACATAGCATACTGAAACCATGTCCCGCCCTTTGTAATGTACAGGGAACAAATGTCATTTCTGCTCGTCTAATTGAGCATTTCCTTCAGTTACCTTCTGTGCCACTCCATAGCAGTTATTTCTATGTTTGGTCCAAGTTTCATTGAATTATTCTGCAGTGACACATCATGCGAAAAGTTACTTTTGTCCTTCAGTTATGCACACCAATGTAATTTGCTCATATGTGTCATTTCGAGATCTATCAACATACTACCTGATTCTTCAGTTTTTAAAAAGTGGTTTCACGCAGCTCTCATCTCTGTGTATCAACTATTTGAAGCACTGAAGCCTCAACTGCTTTTAAATCTCGTACCTGCAAGAAATACGAAGGTATGTAGGTTTCCCTTTCTACCGTTCAAGCAACCACATTGTTTAATGATTCTGAAATTCACAATTTAAATCATAGTAGTATTCATTTGTGTGTACTTCATTGACTGCCAGGTATTCGGCGACTAGAAATTCCGTTCGTCAGTTTTCTTTCCGCAATACAAAAGACAGAAAGTTAACTAGAACGTCTTCATAGACGGACGAGGACTTGATCGGAGTCACTGTAAGATCAACAGATGTCAGAAGCACGCATAAATGCTACAGTGTCACGGTTGATGATGATGTTCTTTAGGCCCTTACGGTTCTCAGCGCCTCATACGTAATTATTGGTGACTCCCGCTTCGAATGGGTCTAAGCTCCGCTGTCCCTTCGGTGCTGTTGACAAATCGTATAAAATCGGCTGGCAAAGTTTCTCACTCTTTCCCTTCCCCATCGACAACGTTTACACGCAGAACTAGACTGCACATGCACTTGGTTTTGTCATGTAGACTAAACCAACAAACTGAAAATACAACATTCACAAATCGTCAATGACAGGAAAGTTTATAACAGTTAGCAATATGATCTTTTTGCGTGATGATACGTACATGACTGTGCTTTACTCTGTTGGCGAGACGTAAGTATAGGAGGTCTTCCACTGTCCACATTGATGAAAGCACATTCCTGTAAGTACTAGATTAGACATTTTATGGAGTTAATTTTCTGGTAATTCCTATGTGGAACTGAAATGTAAACTATAAACAGCCAGACAAGAAGATTATAGAAGCTTTTCAAACGTAGTGTTGCAGATGAATAGATGAATGCTGAAGATTATATGAGTAAATCACATAACTAATAAAGATTTATGTAGTTCACCCACCCGAACGGCCTTGCGTGTTAAAGCGCCGTTTCCGGGACAGGAAGGTGCTCTGGCTCCGCATCGAATCTGTCTGGAGGATTAACGATGAGGGTCGTTGTGCCGATTATCCGGAATGCGCTTTTTAAGTGGTTTCTTACGGCCTACTAGGTGAATGCCTGGTTGATACCGAAGTCCCGCCTCAGTTACATGATTCGCAAGCATTTGGAAAACTTTCGCTCACAGGGGGACCATAAAACCCGTTAACTGCGTATTTTCACGAGTCTCAGATACGTCGTAGAAGGTCCTGTCTTGAGTACGTGGCTAGCGGCTTTTCATGCAACTGTCTCTGGTTTCCGAGAAAATCGAAGTTGAAGTTTTAAGCGTACCTTCTATATACGACTAAGCTGAGGTTCAGGACTACCGCGCTGGTGGTACGGATTTTCGCAAACTCTTGTGATGATTGCTTTTACAGGCACGTTAAAATTTTCGTGAAAAAGAAATTCAGAATGCTGCCAATCTTCTAAAGACTAATAGAGAATTGTTTCGATGAAAGATTCCATAAAAAAATGTTTTATTTAAATCTACATGAAATTAGTGCAACTGATTGCATTGGGATGGCCAACTAAGCGTGGTTCGAACTGAAGTTTTTCGAAGAGCGAACAATCTTATTGAATTTAAACGAACTGCGTTTTCGGGTAACGTTTCTAAAAAAAATCTGTGTGCCTGCGTGGTACTTTACGAATTTGTGCTTCGGTTGCTTCTGTGACAAATATCATCCGGAATTCTATTCCAGCTCTGCACGCGATAGTGACTAAGACGATTCTCTAAGCTATTCTGTAGCAAACGGAATACACATTTCAAGAAAGTTTGGTGTAATGACTGATTTGTTAATGAAATTACTAATGGGAATATGATTATTTTTAAACTGTTTTGCATGTCATATATTAATTCATAATATTCTGAACAATGAAATTGAAAAAGAAATTACACAGGCACAATATGAAACTCTATCGCCAGTGTGGTAGCAGTGTACCCTAGCGGCTGCGCTACACTCGTTTTGTCGAAGCAGAATGCATATTAAGGGTACAGTAGGTGGGCATCGATGTTCTCGTAAACTTGGGTCGTTGCAAGAAAAGCCGATAACCAGATACTCAGGACAGGTCCCTCTACAACATACCAAAAACCTATCAGAATCCGTTATTAACGGATCTGATTGTACCCTTGTCAGATACAAACTAATAACACTGCACGCAGACAGTCGGGGCGCACATATTCCGTCCCGGGAAGGGGGGGGGAGGGGGTTAACGGGACGGCGACAGGAAAAGTTTCCGCCACCACCCCTTAAATCAACCATGTCATATCCGTCATTATCCACGTCGACCTTGCATCGATGCAGGACGAAGGTACAAGAAACAGAAGAAGAGTAAAGACGTATGTGACATAACTGAAGAGAAAAGAGCTGTGGCACAATAAAGAAAGGGCATGAGTGGAGCAGCCTTCAGCTGCGAGTTATCATTATATGTAAAAGAATTTCCCATTTCGCTTATTTTACATACAAATGAAGATTTCTACAAATCGCTCGCTCGCTAGCATTGTGGTAGGGATAACAGACGGACATATCGCTGAGGACCAGCGCTAGACGACGTATTACTATTGCGAAGAAGCACCTTCAACACTTCAAATAAACCAGGTGAATGCATCATACTTTTATTATTTTTTACCTACACTATGAATCACTAACTAGATGAAATTCTGTAGTCCTGAAGTTTTAACATCAACCGAGAGCAGAGCACGACCGGATGTTTGCTGTTAAAAAGAGACCGACGACGAGACAGAAGGTAAGACTTTAATTAATTTTAGCCATACTTCACGAGAATAGGAATACCGAGAAGCCAACAACAAGGTAAATGAGAAGCTTCGCGATTCAACTTGACTAAACGGAAATAACACTTTGATAGGAAACATCTTAAGGCATCGAGAAAAGTTAATATGGAAATGGAGGGAAATATGGGGAGTAAACATTTTAGAGGGAGACCAAGGCTTGAACACAGTAAGTAGGTTCAGATGGATGCAGATATCAGTTGTTATCCAGTGATGAAGAGGTCTGAACTACGGGTAAAGAGCTACATCAACTCGGTCTTCAGACCTAAGATTTAGAAAATCCGCTATAACCGCCTGTATCCGTCTAACGTGCTGCTGAATGGACAAGTACAACAACTGGTTATCGTGATACCATTAATCTAATTCGAACTGTAATGCAAATACTTTTTCCACGTGATATGTGGCATTATCTATACACATCCTTTAAATCAAATACTGTAGAACGCCTAAAATCGCAAAGGATTCGATCAGTAAACGTGCCTGTTTTACCCATTTTAGTGCTCTCTTACACATCTTCAAAAAAATGTGCACAACACACAAAAGTAGATTGGATAAATAAAGCTTTCCACATTATTCTGTAAAAGCAAAAAATGTAGATGTTCAACATTTCATTTAAAAATATGAATTTTTTCTAGCAAGCAGCGACATAAGAATGAGTTAAAAGCGTATTACAGGTAAATACCAAGCAGCTAACTTTTGCTTCAAATCTGGACAAATTTCAAGAACCTAGTATTCTATATGAAGATACCATTGAGGTATATCAACAACACCTGTTGGCAGCTGACGGTTTCGATTAATTGCCATTTCAACCTAATATTCAAAAATCGCTGTTGACTGCGCGAACATGGATGACCGCTTTCACTCATTTACACGGACGGCTTGCAAGCAAAAGCTGTGACGACGCAAATAAAACGTTTGCCCGGAACTCAGACAAGGTGCCGATCACGCCGTATCAGCAACAATGAGAAGTGGTAGTATACCATACAATACAGTAAGCTTTCCCACGGACACGATTCGCCGCAGCGACAGACGCAGGGGAGCCACATCCACCTCCACTCCGCGCAAAGCGGCTGCTTGTGGCTGCGGCCAAAATGGATCAACCGTTAGCGCTTGCTATTGCGGGTAAGTAAATCACATAAAGAAATAGGTAAAACAAGAGGGTAGAGCTAAGGTTTAATATCCAGTCGACGGCGAGCTCATTACAGACAGAGCAGAAACTCGTATGGGTAAAGAATACAGAAACAATATCGCTCGTATCTCTTTTAAAGAAAATGGTAACGTTTTCTCCTTAAGTGATTTTGTGAACTCACGGAAAGCCTAAATCTGAAAGTCCGGACGGTTGCACTCCCGAAAACGAGTTTAGTTTCTTACTTGTACGTCGACTCACTCGGTACCCAAGAGGGGACATTGGATACAACAAACTATCAAAATTCATAACCATAAAGGAGCGTTTCATGGACAGCTGGTAGGCTACATATGTTAACTAGAATACACCCGATGAAATTGTAAAGGCACAATGGATAAAATACAAGGAGATGAAGCATGGGCGCAGCCAGAAATTTTTCCTATGGGAGGAGAGAGTACAAGAATCTAAAATTGCCAGTTTTTAAATAAATGAGTTGGTTAGTTTCAAAACGTATCATGCAACAAGAACTAAATTTTATGGGTGACACAGAAAATGTATTATATCCCAGAGAATTGACATGTATCATAATTCTGTAATGAACAGAAACTCTGAACTCCAAATTCCAGAAGGCATGGGGACGGCCCCTCCGTACACCTATGAGTGAAAGGTATATTTAAGTCTTGTGCAGAAACCAGTCTGCAGTTATAAGAATCGAAGAGCATGACAACAGTTGTAGCCTATTCATGACGTTACACGATCTATGCATTGAGTAAGTTCTGATGGAAACCAAGAACAAATTTGGAAAGGGAACTAAAGTTCAGGGAGAACAAACAAATACTTACTGGTTTGACGGCGACACTGTGATTCTGTCAGTGACGGCAAAGGAATTGGAAGAGAAGTCGAAGGGAACAGATAGCGTCATGAAAAGAGGCTATAGCGTAATATGAACATCAATAAAATTAAAATTAGTGTAATAAAGTGTAGTCGAATTAAAACAGGCGATGCTGAGCTAATTAGACTAGGAAATACGACACTGAAAGTAGTAGGTAAGTTTTGATATTTGGGCAGCAAAATAACTGATGATGGCCGGAGTAGAAGAGATATAAAATTCAGACTGTCTATAGCACGAAAAGTATTTCTGAAAAGGGGACTCTGTTAACATCTAACGCAAACTTTAAGTGTTAGAAAGTCTTTTATGAAGGTAAGTAATTGTTGGAGTATATCGTTGAACGGAAGTGAAACGTGGCTGATAAGCCGTTCGGACAAGAAGAGAACACAGGCTTTTGAAATGTGGTACTGCAAAAAATACTTACGATTAAATGCGTAGACCGAACAATTAATGGGGAGATACTGAACCGAGTAAGGGAATAAAGGCATTTATGGAACAGCTTCATTAGAAGAAGGGATCGGTTGACAGGACACACCCTGAGACAAAAAGCTAACAGTCTTTTCACTAATAGAGGCAAGTGTGGGGTTAAAAATTATAGAAGTGGACCAAGGCATGGATATGGTTATCAGTTTCAAATGGATTTCGGTTGCAGTACTCCGAGCTGAAGAGGATTCTAAAGCATAGAGTGAGTGGAGAACTGCATCAAACTAATCTTCGGACTGAAGACACCAACAACAGAAAAAAATCGTACAAAAAATTACCCCTTTTCGTTTCCTTCAGAGTGTACCAATCTGGTACCTGTATAACACTGCCATTGCAACACTACTGCACTCTTTTTTTTTTTTTTTTTTTTGTACTTTGTCAGTATATCCACTGCGCGTCTTGTCCCACAGCTTCATTTATATAGCTGTGGTAAGTTTGCCGTTGCCTCTATTTTGCGCCGAAGTAGGAGCAAGACGAAACTTAACGGGTACTGAGGGATAGTGTTCACTATCAATGCTGATAATTTACTCTAATGCCACTCCACGTAGGATTCAAGAAGTTCCAATTGGACTGCTGCTTGGGTCCGGTCTAAAAGCGCGTAACAATACCGAACTGTTAGAGGTTCTGTATATCTCCTCATGCGAATTGCTACATGCTGGTGCGTTGTAAAGCCCTGTGGTGAGGGAGCAGCTGTTACAGGAAGGGTGAGCTGCTAATGCTTGTATACCTGTTGCGGGGTCAAACAGCGGCACGCGCCTCCCCTCGCTCATTCAATTACGTGGCGCGTGTCAGCTACCGGGCTTTTTCAGCTCCACTGCGCACCCTCGCCCCTCACGTCAGCAGCTCACTGTTTCCGCTTGCATTCTGGCTACCGACACCCTCGTTCCTGTTGTCGTGGGCTCAATCCGAAGACTGGTTTAATTCAGCTCTCCACATTACCCTAGCCTGTGCTGCACTCCTCATCTTTGAAACCACTGCAACCTACATCCGTGTAAACCTGCTTACTGCATTCATGGTCTCCCTGTGCAAGCCTTACCATCCACACTTACCTCTGTTACTAAACTGTCCATTCCTGATTGCCTCAGGACGTGTGCTCTCAGCCGATCCCTTCTTTTAGTCAAGTTGTGCCATAAATTACGTTTCTTCACAAGTCAGTTCAGTACTTTTTCATTAGTTCAATTTTCTTCCCATGTAACCTGCAACATTCTTCTGCAACACCACATTTAAAAAGCCTCTGTTCTCTGCTTGTCTGAACTGCTTATCGGCCACGTTTCACTTCCGTACAAACCTACACTCCAGTCACAAAAGGCCTTCTAATACTTAAGTTTGTATTACATGTTAACGAATTCCTCATTTTCAGAAGTGCTATTTTTTTTCAATAGGCAGTCTACATTTTGTATCTTCTCTACTTCGGCCAACATTAGCTAGTTTGCTGCCCAACTAGCAAAACATATGTACCACTTTCAGTACCTCATTTTCTAGTGTAATAACCTCAGAATCACCTATTTCAATTTGACTACCCTCCATAATGCTACTTTTACTTTTTTTATGTTCATCTTACACTATAGCCCTCTTTCAAGACACTATCCCTTCCCTTCAACTGCTCTTCCAATTCCTTTTCCATCCCTGACAGAATTACAATATCTTCGTCAAACCTGCCAATGGTTATTTGTGCTCCGTGATCTTTAATTCCCTTTCCAAATTTGTCCTTGGCTCCCTTCATAGCCTGCGGAATGTGTAGATTGAATAAAAAAATTAATGTGTGTGAAATCTTATGGGACTTAACTGCTAGGGTCATCAGTCCCTAAGCTTACACACTACTTAACCTAAATTATCCTAAGGACAAACACACACACACATGCCCAAGGGTGGACTCGAACCTCCGTCGGGACCAGCCGCACAGTCCATGACTGCAGCGCCCCTAGACCGGTCGGCTAATCCCGCGCGGCTAGATTGAATAACGGCGCGGATAGGCTACAACCCTATCTCACAACCTTCTCAACTATTATTTCTATTTCACTATTTCACACCCTTTGGCACTAATAATTGGAGTCTGGCTTCTGTACAAGTTGTAATTAACCTTTCGCTTCCTGTAGTTTATCCATGCTGCCTTCAGAACTCAAATAGTGTATTCTAGTCAACATTTACAAAATATTTATTTTAATGTACAAAGGCTGTAAATGTAGAAATGAAATGACAGAATTTCAGAGCCTTCACTGGCTTCAAACAGATGTGATTTTATGTATAAAGCTCTGGAATAGCACCTCAGGACCGAATTTAAATGGGGATCCAGCCTGAAATCCAGGTGCAGTAACTTATACAAATGAAATGACACAATTTCAGAGACTATACTGGTCTCGTACACATATGCTTTTATGATATACATAAAATCATATATGTAGTAGACCAGTAAAGTCTCTGCAATTGTGTTAGTTCATTTGTATTAGTACCTGCACCTGGGTTTCAGGCTGGATCCCCATTTACATTCGATGCCGAGATGCCGTTCAAGAACATAGCGAGCCTCGACGTTTCTCTTCGTGTGTAAGGGGGAATTTAAAGTAGACTGAGGCGTCATTGAGAATCTGCCTTGTAGACAGAAGACTTGGGTTCGATTCCAGGCCTTGGTTCAAATTTTCACTCGCTTCTTCAGTCTGTATACATAAAATCATATCTATAAACGTAGGTTTGTCTCCCTTTAACCTAACCCCCATATAAGTCGTAGGGGCAGTATTGCCCCGCGTGATCCTAAATTTCTCCAGAACTGATCCATCTTGAGGTCGGCTTCTACTATACTCCTATTTCCACATTTTAAGTAACGGAGCAGTTTGCTGACCGAACGTAAAATTAATAATATTCTAAACGACCATCAACTGCTACTTCCTTTACATTCACGCTAGGTAGTGAATGCAATAGTTACCTGTCAGGACCCAAAGATGCGTTTTCTTAATGCTTGACGTTAGATGTGATTAATACCGCAAGAGACATCCGATAACGTTACTTCCTTAAATTCCTTCTAGCGAATGCGGAGGTGTCTGCGTCATTCCCTATTCTATGACCCACTGAGATAATGACTTCGATATCGACGAGACATTAGACTGTGAGGCAATTCTGTTCCAACACGTTACGTGGCAGCTTAAGTAGGCTCTCTTGGGCCACACCGCTATATAGTCTGCTGACTTAACAGAAGCAAATGACGCTTGCTTACAGATTCGACGCACTATAATTTTCCTTTTATAGATGGCTCGTCACTCAACAAACCAATAGAATGCTATCGCAGCCCATCCAGGTTTCTAAGTTTCCAGAATTACAAACACCTAAAACAAACAAATGTCTGCTAAACACGTGCGGAAACAGTGTGGTGCGGGATCGTAGCAGTAAACAGCAGAATTAACTATGCATTCAGAAACAGCTATGTTTAGCCGAGTCTATGGAGTGTGAATCTTGTCCCTACATTTATGTCTGGATCTCATGCCCACGTCTGATTCCTGTATGTAAATGCAACCAAGGAGTTATCAATAAACATTCTTGTCGTTTATATGTATCTGACATAACTTTTGCTAGGCATTAAAGCGTGCTTAAATAATTATGTACGTTATAGCGTGTGATAAGAAAAACGAAATGACAGCTATAAGATGATGCACGACTGTCCGTTCAACATTTTTAATTTGTCTGTTTTTTTAGAAAACGTACGAAATCCGTCCCACTGTGGAGAACGTCAAGTATGGAAAGCGCCGTTCAGTGGGAAAGGAATTCAAAATAGCCAACGTAGAAATTACATTAAGTAGCCACAACTGTTTCTTTAGAAGCTTGGTGATTCAGGTCTGCGAGGATGGTTGAAATGGCCAGCGATCATCGCATAAAACACGTAACTGCAGCGAGCGCTCTCTGCGACGGAACTAGTCCTGCACATCACACAGCTGTGACTTAATGCGACAGCTACGAGAATGCACGTGCAGCATTCACTAGGCGCCCAGAATTACGAGCTAGCTTGGAAGACAGCGTCCTGCGCATGACTCGCGCTTCAGGAAACAATAAAGAAGCGAGTGACATCGAGAGCCACAGCAGTCTCATTAAAAGTTATCTCAGGCCTTCGGCACGCCTCATTTTTTTTTTAGATACATCCACTTTGTAAGCTCTAAAATAATGTATTTTAATTTACAAACAGAATACACATTCCTTTCTGTCTCCGACCCTATGTGCTTGCCGATACTCATGAAGCAACCTTACTATTACCGTACGTCGATGACACGATATTCCTTATTCTGCAGTCATGCCTTCGAACTCTCAACGATCCCCCAAACCTATTAAATACCCCTCCAGTTCTTTTTATCTTCGTTACCAAAACTTCGACCTCGTAGAACTTCAGGCAGTTATCATACCATAACCTCTCATTTTCGTCCCACGATTTATTCCCAAATATCTACGCCCACCGCAGGGAGCTAAGTCCCAAAATATCTATGTCACCATTCTCTCAGCTTACAAGCCATCCTGCAGACAAAATCAAATAACAACGCTTCCGTGGGGATACTCGTTCAGATTTGTGAAATCCTATTTCGCTCTGTTCTAACTTTCATCATTGTCTCAGGACTATCCGCTAATTTACATCTTTCAGTTTGGAGCCTGTCCCTTGTCTTCACTCCCAACATATCCAATGTAAGGGTAACTTTCACTAAGTCACTCTCCTGGTCCTGCAATCCCCACGACATCTTTCTCTCTCTTCCACAAGCTGCAGTCCTTTCTTTCCATTCTCTCAGTTATAAATACATAAAGCCACCATTACCTCACTAACCAACATTTCCCTCTCATGTCATCCATCTATCCATCGTAATATCCATTTTAAAGATCTTCTCATCAATCCTACAGTATCCGGCGTCATCTTCGATACATTACGACCTCTATACAATCCTGCGATATTATTTTATACATACACCCCCAGTCCCCTTTACGTCTCTAACCACGACCAATAACAACCAAGAAATCGAGATAGTTAACCAGATGAGCTATCACTCTTCATATCAACACAGTCATACCACAAATCAGTCTCCTGTCCTTACTAACAATCATGTATGTTCAGGTTTTACGTTCCCCTATTTTTCACAAATTTTGACACACACACACACACACACACACACACACACACACACACACATATATATATATATATATATATATATATATATATATATATATATATACTCCTGGAAATGGAAAAAAGAACACATTGACACCGGTGTATCAGACCCACCATACTTGCTCCGGACACTGCGAGAGGGCTGTACAAGCAATGATCACACGCACGGCACAGCGGACACACCAGGAACCGCGGTGTTGGCCGTCGAATGGCGCTAGCTGCGCAGCATTTGTGCACCGCCGCCGTCAGTGTCAGCCAGTTTGCCGTGGCATACGGAGCTCCATCGCAGTCTTTAACACTGGTAGCATGCCGCGACAGCGTGGACGTGAACCGTATGTGCAGTTGACGGACTTTGAGCGAGGGCGTATAGTGGGCATGCGGGAGGCCGGGTGGACGTACCGCCGAATTGCTCAACACGTGGGGCGTGAGGTCTCCACAGTACATCGATGTTGTCACCAGTGGTCGGCGGAAGGTGTACGTGCCCGTCGACCTGGGACCGGACCGCAGCGACGCACGGATGCACGCCAAGACCGTAGGATCCTACGCAGTGCCGTAGAGGACCGCACCGCCACTTACCAGCAAATTAGGGACACTGTTGCTCCTGGGGTATCGGCGAGGACCATTCGCAACCGTCTCCATGAAGCTGGGCTACGGTTCCGCACACCGTTAGGCCGTCTTCCGCTCACGCCCCAACATCGTGCAGCCCGCCTCCAGTGGTGTCGCGACAGGCGTGAATGGAGGGACGAATGGAGACGTGTCGTCTTCAGCGATGAGAGTCGCTTCTGCCTTGGTGCCAATGATGGTCGTCTGCGTGTTTGGCGCCGTGCAGGTGAGCGCCACAATCAGGACTGCATACGACCGAGGCACACAGGGCCAACACCCGGCATCATGGTGTGGGGAGCGATCTCCTACACTGGCCGTACACCACTGGTGATCGTCGAGGGGACACTGAATAGTGCACGGTACATCCAAACCGTCATCGAACCCATCGTTCTACCATTCCTAGACTGGCAAGGGAACTTGCTGTTCCAACAGGACAATGCACGTCCGCATGTATCCCGTGCCACCCAACGTGCTCTAGAAGGTGTAAGTCAACTACCCTGGCCAGCAAGATCTCCGGATCTGTCCCCCATTGAGCATGTTTGGGACTGGATGAAGCGTCGTGTCACGCGGTCTGCACGTCCAGCACGAACGCTGGTCCAACTGAGGCGCCAGGTGGAAACGGCATGGCAAGCCGTTCCACAGGACTACATCCAGCATCTCTACGATCGTCTCCATGGCAGAATAGCAGTCTGCATTGCTGCGAAAGGTGGATATACACTGTACTAGTGCCGACATTGTGCATGCTCTGTTGCCGGTGTCTATGTGCCTGTGGTTCTGTCAGTGTGATCATGTGATGTATCTGACCCCAGGAATGTGTCAATAAAGTTTCCCCTTCCTGGGACAATGAATTCACGGTGTTCTTATTTCAATTTCCAGGAGTGTATATATATATATATTCATAATCAACAGTCCAAACTTAAAAATTTAGTTGCTGCCAGCCGACATCACAAATAGCGAAACAATAATACAAATAGACACATACGTCCGTGTGGGGCCACCTTCGAAGGGAAATTATACGCACCATGAGGAAATACATCACCCACCCTAGGAACTACCCAACTTTCGTTACATCTGTTTTTATACCTCTCTCCCACTTCATTATCCTCACTCCATACATAAACTAGCAGCGACAGAATTTCTAGTTCAACACGCTCGGAATAAAATTACTGTAGTAATGTAGCACTCATTTATTAATGGTGACGGCGAGCTGTGCTTCCTATTGACTATAACGTAACTACGTGAAACAGAATGACCACAAATTGAACTGATCCTAAGGAACACATTAAGCATGACTTCACGGGTATATTCATGCCCGTATCCACTGAACTCCATACTCATTTTGCTTGTGTTTACCATTTCTGAAAAGGAAGGCAAATAAAGTTTATGATTTTCGGTGTAGTGGAAATGTCTTATCGTATACAGCCATTACTTTCGGTGAAAACTCAGGTCGCGAGTAAGTGTATTTGCCGTAATTTCTGGGTTTCGTCACAGCATTTACGGAATTGAAGGTAATAACATTCACCGCATTTCCAATCGGATGGAAACAGAGAGAGTGCTTTTTCTTCCCCTTTTTCTTTTGGAAAGCAGCGAGGCGCAGCACGACCGCCGGCCGCTCGTCACGACCTATACAGAATTGGTTCGTTGCGCCACCAGAGATGGCGGCTAACATTTTGCTCAAGGACGGCGGGATCATCGGCCATGCCATGTAGGTCCACTCTAATTCCCTCTGCACTTCTCTACCTATTGTATCCCACCTGAATTTCAGTTGAAAGGACAGGTCACGACATATTAACACCCGCAGAGTCACTACTCATGGAAACGAAACGTTAAGTGCCGTGGAAAGTGCCTGATAGGTTTAAACAAGCACGTAAGCACAGTTACCAGTAGGTGCTCCTATGTCGGATAATCTAGTGGCTTCTGGAACATATCAAGAGTTGTGGCGATTAAGCTGGAAGTTATTTCATGAAGTTCTCAGGTATGTGCACGCTCTGGAATTTCCTCTCTCCTATCATGCGTCCTTACTTCAAACAACAGATTCGCTTTTGTCAGTGTCAATCGAATCGTTAAAAGGAGTTTGTGGCAGAGGATGTGAGATGTACGGTATCGTATGATAGATACTGGTTCTTAAATGAACCCAATCACAATAAACTTATGCTTACATAATACTCCATCCTGTACGTATTATGCAGCAGTAGGTAATAATTTAAAACCAGATACGATTTGCGAACGAGATGATGCAGTTATTCAGGCACAGTACTGCTATTCAAGACGAGCTGAATTGCTGTTCAAGACGAGCTGAATTCCAATTCAGGGGAGTTTATCCAGATTTAGATTACCGCGGTTTCCCAAAATAGTTTCTGGCGAATACTTGGTATTCCTGATAAAGGTTGCAGCTGATTTCGTGACACACCACTGTCCAGCTGGACTTGTAGGGAACCCTATGTCGCCGGAATGTCAAATCGTAAGGCGTTGTTCGCCCTTTGAGGTATCACCATTGCAATAG
Organism: Schistocerca cancellata; assembly: GCF_023864275.1. Lineage (NCBI taxonomy): Eukaryota > Metazoa > Arthropoda > Insecta > Orthoptera > Acrididae > Schistocerca > Schistocerca cancellata. The sequence goes on from NC_064629.1 coordinate 326,031,175, forward strand.
CCTATGTCAGACAGAGCTCTGTCGAATTCTTACATAAAATCAAATGTAGGTAAGTTATTTTACTATAAGCATGGCATAAATGGCTCAGCAAACTTAACTGCAACTCATCTAAATAAGAAAAAAAAGATTTGTAAAGTGTTTTGTATTACTGAGAAGAGTCGCAAATATGCTTACTATTAGATGCTATTGATATTTTCTCCCTTTAAGACGTACTAGCAAATGGATTCGCTACAGAGCAATTCCGCCGTAGTGAAGTTATTGGTCTACGGTCGATAGAAAGTAAAGACACGTGAAGTACGTTAGTCGTCATCATTCGCAGAAAATTACTCGTACTACACAAGGTCAAGTTACACTTTTTAATGGCCGAAAAACCAGTAAGCATATTCTCTGATCGTGATGTGATATCTCTAGTTCATCGAACCCTGTCTTTGCTACAGCTATCTGAAAAGTTTGCATTTTCAACTCCAGTGGTAAAAGTAGTTTGTCTTCCAGGAAACTTAAATTGTCAATTCAAGACTTTCCGTTGGTTGGTAACATGTCAGTAATTCCGAATAATAAGAATATCGGTTGCCACCTGTCATCGTTACATTACATGTAAAATTATTCCATAGCTAAACATAGAATTCACCTTTGGTGGCGACTAGATATGAGGATAATGGGGTTCACATTCCGCCAGATAACGGTAATTTATAAGAAAAACAGGAATGTATATAAACGAATATGAAAAGGAAAATCCTCAGAATCTTTACATGCATACTGTAAAACCGCGACGCTCCCGCACTGTCTAAAAAAATGATCCCCATGCTAATTATATGCTATACATAAAATGCAACTAAAATGAAAAGCGCCAACAGCTAGATCTGAAAATTTTCGGGTAACCAACGGTTTTCACCTAAATTACTCTGCAATGACGAAAAATACGTATATTTGGAAAGTCTTTGGAAAACATCGAACTAAAACAAATACGTAACAAAGAAGTAAACGATAAGATGCCTGCTGTTGTCGTTATCTGTCGCAAAAGAGAAAATGAATCTTCATTTCCAAATCACCAAACAAAAATTTCTTCTTCCTTTAAAAATAAGACGTACAAGGCAAAAGCCGAAAAAATATTCATAAGCATATAATCTCATGTTTTGGTACTAAGGATCCATCAAGATAACCAAACATGCAACAATGAGTATAGATGTGTAGATCTCACGTAAAAATATATAGCAAAGAATGGATTTATACAGATGGTGGAAAACCATGTCTAGGTAAGCATAAGTAGTGAAAAAATATATAGAAACGTATTTATCTGTCACAATTTCATAGAAGTTGTGAAGCGGAAATTAACATGCCTACGACATGTTATTGATAAGTCGTTTTACGTTGCTTTGAAAACATTATCCGTTTTATCGTGTTAAACGGGTTTTACGCACTTTGACATTCGGCCTCACAGTTACCTTTTACCCAGCATCAATAAAATTGAATTTTGAATTTCACGGAATCGTAAGAGCAATGAGTTCGAAATAGAGATAACATAAATCTCACAACAGGTATCTATCTTCAGCGTGGCTTTTCTTTGTTATAATTTCTTATATTTCCTTTTATTATCTCCCTTCCTGATGACTGACAGTACTCAGTTACAAAATAAGGTACATGGTAAGCGTCCGACTTGCGGAGCAGCACAATGCAAAATTATTTGTGAAACACCCGTTCTTTTCAGTTACCTATTCCTTTTTAGCAGTATTCAACACCATATTAATTGCAGGGCAAGTCTAATAATACAATATAGTTTCAGAGATTTGTAAGCTTATCAGGGGCACTTTGGCAGCTTCCGTGCTGTAGAGTCAAGTTAATCGGAAGGTGCTGGGTCCCATCCCCCTTCGATTTTCGGTTTCGTTCTGTCAACTAACGTAATTTTCTTATCTGGAAACACTTTCTACACCAAGTCGCATTTGTCAGTCTGCAATCTCATGAACTTGGACGTTTCTGTTTCAAAGGCGGAGACGCGCAAGGGCATTCCAACTCCAAAAGAACCATTCCAACCACAGTACTGTCGCCTTCAAACCAATCGTCGGGTAAATAACTGTTTTAGTCTATAGACGTTACCAGAAATGTGAAAATATTAATCAAAAGAGTGGTGGACAACGTATGAGCGTATAGGGCATACAGAATGTTTCATAACGTTTTACCATTTAGAAATTTTGGTCTGATGATTACTTAACTGTTTTTTTACTAGCAGTGTTTTTCTGTTGAGCGATTCGAACAGGTATCTCATTAATTTGACAACTGCTCTGCTGATAACACTTCACGATGTTGAATGTTACGAACGAGTTGTTGTGTACCATTTAAGTCATTACGTGAAAGCGGACTGACAACTGGAGGCCGTTTGTATAATGAGCAAAGAAAACGATATATCAGAAGCATAAATTACAGGGCTCTTGTTCCCAGTCTCAACTCAAATTCTGAGTACATGAATGCAAATTTCATTGAACATAGTAATTTTTTTCTTTTATTGGTTTTAGTTGCAAGGGGGCAATCTCGTGCAGAAAATCTCGGCCTACTTGTGACCTTCCCCTCGTTCGTAGGTATTTGCTGTTTGCGTAGCTTGCGCCACTTTTCCTACCTCGCTCAAACGTAGTTAACGTACTGAATACTAAGGCTGAGAACCACCTCAGTTTTTCGTTGTGACGCTGTGAATGTTAGACTCTATTCACTAACAAATGAAAAACAGATTTTTGTCACTTTTATAAAAAAAATTCGAAAATATGAGGATAAAGGTAAGTGTTACAGTTAGTCAACTCGCTGAGTAACACAGTAGAAAAGGAAATGAAGAAGCTGGGTGAATCACAGAACTTGATAAGTTCGCTCTTCCTAGATCCCATTACTTCATGTTTTCCACGATGTGTATTACAAGGCCGGCCGAGGTGGCCGAGCGGTTCTAGGCGCTTCAGTCCGGAACCGCTCGACCGCTACGGTTGCAGATTCGAATCCTGCCTCGGGCATGGATGTGTGTAATGTCCTTAGGTTAGTTAAGTTTAAGTAGTTCTAAGTTCTAGGGGACCGATGACCTCAGAAGTGAAGTCCCATAGTGCTCAGAGCCATTTGTATTGCAAGTTTCAGATAAATGGCGCTACACGGCACTAAAATTCTTCCGTGTAATCTAATATTGTGCGGCATCCATCTTATAAAATTAGAAAGATATGGAATTGTTCCTCTAGTTGCTCATCAGTATCAATTAATATTTTATTATAGCTTTCATATTTTTCATTACAACATTTGTTGTTTCCCTTTTCGTTTAAGTATTATAATTAATGTAGCTACAGACCTACATTACCTATATAAAATTAAATCGATTAATAAGGAAAAATTTCTGGACACTGTACAATGGTGTTGTTTTGCAGCATAAAATGTTGATCCATACACAGTTTTACAATTAATGCTATATATATGTTTGTGTCTTTGGGCTGGTGAAGAAAAAGATGGTATTTGGATCATACAAAAAGAAAATTCACCAAGCAATTCTGACTTAAACTCTGTTTCAATGAGCGTATGGCACGACTGCATCTCCCACTGATCGAACAAAGTATAGTATTCGAGTGCCAGTTTACAAAGTTCAAAAATTACTGTTCAAAAAGATGGGTTTCTGCTTGCAGTCGTGATAGAGAAGAAAAACATTTTTTTCCTTTTGAAGACGCATTTTCGATCGTATAGACGTCTGAATAAGATATATGAAAACGATACGACGTTTCTCTTCACTAACATACGTAAGATGGCATCATTCGTTGCTGCTATGTTCTGTAATTGATCTTGCAATCTATAAGTATGAATATAATGTAAACACTCATACACTTTCATGCATACAAGTTGTAGTAAGGAAGTGACACGAAAAGAGCTATTTTTAACAACTTTCTGTCCTGATGCTTCTGTCCAAACTTCTAGAATCTGAGACCAGCGTCAACACGTGCCGCTTTGGAGAGCTTCAGATCTTCTTCTGGTATGACACCAACAGTTCTCAGAATGGGGTGGGGTTTCATACATACAAATTAACTTCACGCGTTAAGCTCATCTTGATAACCAATACATAGTAAAGGCCGTCGATGCTATTAAATGCCCACCCGAGGGTATTAATAACGATTATACGTTTTTCACACTATATTTATTACACGAGTAATCCTGAAATTTATTTTTCAATATACGCATTAGATGTGCGGATGGAAAAATTCTGAAATAAGATGAAACTTCCGACAGAATACTGTATAATTTCGTTTAAAAATGACTGCTCAGTTTCATTCAGTGAAAAATGAGTGTGCTAAACAGTACTGTTCACTCGTGCCAAGAAAATAGAGTCGATGAGCGAATAATAAAATGCGTAAGTTAATGCGGTTCACAGTAGTTCTGTTTATATAAATCACTGCATCTAGTGTAACGAGAACCATCCAAATCAAATGAATGTCCATTGCTTCCATTAACGGTGAATCAACAAATATACGAAATATTCTGAATATAGGGCCTACAGTAAGAATATTCTTGATTCAAATAAATACTCCCTGCACAGGAAGTACAGAACATTACTTTTGTCATGAAAATTTGCTGACATATGAACGAGAAATGCCTCCACAGCTCATATCTGTTTAGGATTACTCACCTGATACGAAAGGCAACAATTGAAACTATGAGATGAACGTTTGGCAAATTTTTAAAAGTCTTATTGGAATTACCGAAATCCCTACCTGTCTCATAACCCAGGCTTGGCAAGCACCAGTTTCAAGTTATGTAGTAAGTAGCATCAGCAAAAAACTGAAGCGAGTAAATGAGATCAACCTTGAGACATTTTATGGGAAATTTCCTTGTAGTTCAAGGAGTGAAATTTCTTGTTAGTTGTTTTCGTTTCTGGACGTGTTTATTTCTGGATGTCAAGGTCTCGCTACGGTATAAACAGCCTCCAAACGCCGTTTTCCACTGCTTTGCGCAACACATAATCATTACATAACGTTACCCATTGTACCGGTAGCAGATTTTCACTGACTGTGTTAATGAATGCAATTTACTCTCATGTAGAAAACACAGTTTCACACTGTTCTGCCCGAGGACATTTCCTACTGTTGAAACAGTACTTATTTTCGCCCATGCTTTCAAACCTGAGCCGCGCGGAGTAACCACGCGGTCCGAGGCGTCTTGTCACGGTCCGCGCAGCTCCTCCCGTCGGAGGTTCGAGTCCTCCCTCGGGCATAAGTGTGTGTGGTGTCCATAAGTTTAAGTTAGATTAAGTAGTGTGTAGGCTTAGGGACCAATGACCTCAGCAGTTTGTTCCCATAAGACCTTACCACAAATTTCCAAAAAAATTCATACCTGTAGGTAATAACTGAATGATAGAGACTAAAATTTAGTAAATCAACGAAGGAAAATATTTTTCTGCTGGACATTTGTTAGCAAAAAGTCAATAATGTTGTCAAGTGACATGTATACTGATCAGCAAGACCATTGTCACCACCGACTTACTATCGATATAAACCCGTCCAGGCGATAGGAGAGTCACCCGGCGAGGAATGACTGCTAGTCAGACACACGCACTGTTCATCCAGTATCAGTGAGCATGCTGTCCGTGTGTAGAATGGAAAAGGCTCGCGATCTATCTGAGTTTGACCGAGGGCAGATTGTGATGGCCTGGAGGCTCGGCGCGAGCGTTTCGGAAACCGCTGGACTTGTCGGATGCTCGAGGAGTGCTGTGGTGAGTGTCTTCAACGCGTGACGAAACCAAGGTGAAACCAGGTAAAGACGATGTAGGGCGGGCGGCCACCCCTCATTATAGACGTTGGACGTCGTAGGCTGGGCAGATTGATAAAACAGGACAGGTGGCGAACTGTAGTGGGATTAACATTCAACTTTAATTTTGGGCAGAACTCAAGTGTGTTGGCTGGCTCTAAGCACTATGGGACTCAACATCTTAGGTCATAAGTCCCCTAGAACTTAGAACTACTTAAACCTAACTAACCTAAGGACATCACACACACCCATGCCCGAGGCAGGATTCGAACCTGCGACCGTAGCAGCCCCGCGGTTCCGGACTGCAGCGCCAGAACCGCTAGACCACCGCGGCCGGCAACTCAAGTGTGTTGAATAGACAGTGCACCGAACACTTCTAACGATGGGCCTCCGCAGGCGACGACCTATGCATGTGCCATTGTTAACACCACGATATCGGCAACTACGTTCACGTGACCATCGGCACTGGACGTTGGGCGCAAATCCATCGCCTTCCAGGGGAACAGCCCCTTGGCATCTGTACTGCGGAACGGAGAAAAGCTGGCGGCGACTCCTTTATGCTCTGGGGTACATTCACATGGGCGTCCGTGGGTCCAGTGGGGCTTTAGCAAGGCACCATGACGGCCAAGGAGTATCGTACACAGGCTGCATAGCCGACCGTGGTGGACGAGCGGTTCTAGGCGCGTCAGTCCGGAACCGCGCGACTGTTACGGTCACAGGTTCGAATCTTGCCTCGGGCATGGACGTGTGTGATGTCCTTAGGTTAGTTAGGTTTAAGTAGTTCTAAGTTCTAAGGGACTGATGACCTCAGATGTTAAGTCCATAGTTCTCAGAGCCATTTGAACCATTTTGAACAGGTTGCATACCACGTACACATCTTCATGATGATCATGTTTCCCGGCGGTAGTGCCATTTTTAAACAAGATAATATACCATGTCGGAAGACCAGGACTGTGATGAAGTAGTTCGAGGAACGCAGTGGCAAGTTCCAATTGATGGGCTGCCCTTCCCTTCCCTTCCCTCTCCCTCCCCCCCCCCCCCCCCCACTTCCCCCAAAACTCGTCAGATCTGAACCCGACCGAATACATCTTTGATGTGATTGAACGCGGCGTCAGAGCTCGTCAGCCACCTTCCCCGGAATTTACTGGAATAAGGTGACATGTGTGTGCAGATGTGATGCTAACTCCTCCAGAGACCAACGAAGGCCCCACTGCTTCCATGCCACGACGCGCCGCCGCACCGCTGTCATCCGTGCCACAGATGGAATACCGGCTATTAGGTTGATTGTCATAATGTTGTGGCTAGTCGGTGTATATTGTACAAGAAGCATTTTCGCAGCATATGTATCTGTGAAATCTCAGATATTTTGGGCAATATTCCAAAACGGATTTCACCAAGGCTTCACATATTTTCGTCGTCGTTTTATTGAATTAAAATCAGCTTTCACGAGATATTCTGGTCCCCAACTTGTTTTCCTACACCCAATTTTCTACCAGCGTTCCGCATGAATTCGCGGTGTGTAATAGCCTACTGGTATTTAATCGACGTTACGGATCATTAAGACATTCGCTCAAGCAGTAATCGAAATCAAGAACTTTCCCGTCCACGTGTGGATGGTGCCGTATTTCATTATATCGTATCTGTTTCTTCAGGCTGTGCGATGCTGACAACCTTCCGAACTTTATAAAATCTTACAGCATTTTCCTCGATATCCAAAGTCTTCCAAGGGGAATTTTATGAAGAAAATAGGATATGCTGCTTTCGTATAGTTAATTTAGCATAATCAAAGACAGTAAACAAGTTAGGTCTTACACAGTCCACAGGTTTAAATAACTGTCCACCGTCAAAGCAATGGAGTTGTTTCCATGTGCCGATGCACTATCTCATAGTAATAAATAATACATTCATTTTATAAAACATAATTCTGATGCATTGAATCTCTAACGAATATCTGTTGCACTTGGCTGTACGCCATAAATTAGAATGTATTTGGGATGGTGCAAAGCTGAACTGCTTGGAAATCTGCCATATAATAATGAGCTGGTAAGTCATATACGTAGAAAAAAATCTTCTCCTTTCGACAGGATATACTTGCAATACCACAGAACATTATGTCCATCTTCGTTTTATGTAAATGTATTAAGATACTTTATCTCTTGCCTCTTACCGTAGCTAATGTAATAAAATACATCAGTTGCAATCCGTAGATGGTCAACATAAACTTAGGCAAGTTGAACGATTGTGGTGGGAAAAAAAATCATAGTTGAAATTTGATTGAAATGGTGCGTATGACAGCAATAAACAAGTTCAAATCATTACGTTGTTAGTCAGTTTATTGGCTTCAATTCCGTACTTCACTGTGATCTGCAGATGAGGGTGTAAGATACTGTCGAATAGTTCAATTTGGCTGCCTTTTCTGTGCTTTTAGTAAGAATGAAGCTCCGTGGTGAATAACAATTTCTCCCTCGTCCTATATTTCTTTCCATAGCCGTGCACAAGAACAAAGACATAACATCGGTCAAGGTGATTCAATGATTAAGACACTGGGATCATATTTGAATGAAGAGGAGCTCAAATTTTTATGTGCGCTTTAAGTTACTTCTGACGAATTATGGGCTAGTTCCTTCAATACGGCTACGACCTTCCTTCCTGCCTTTATTCACATGAGCATCGTCGATAATTACGTCAACATCGACACTCGTTAAACTCAAACTCTCTTGTTCGCAAACTGCGTATTCCCGACATGCGGAAGTGTGAAGTATCACGACATACACAGTACACAGCGACGGGTAGAAGGCGACCCCCGTCGACCTCCACATCAACATTTCATACGATTACAACGCGAGACTCCCGCAATACTTCTAACAATCACAGACTGCCTATTAAAACACGCTTTTCATTAAATCGGTTACTAGACACGATATTGATAGGAGGTTGAAGACAACGTCAGATATAATCTGTATATGAATGCATTCACGATCCCAGAGCAGTGTTTCGTGTAACTGGATACTACACTTTCTTTAGTGTAGCAAAGCCAGTAGAATTTCCAACTGTCGCGACAAACTAGTAACCACCAAAATGGAACAGAGATGAAAATTTCCTTCTGTTATTGGTAACATCGTCCGGCTCCGTAACTCAAAGTGATTGCATGCTACGCGAAATACCCTGTTTCAATTCCCGATACTACCATGGATCTTTCCTTGTCAGGTTGTCTGGAGAGAGGTTCACTCAGCCTCGTGCGGGCAATTGGGAAATTACCTGAAGGAGGATTAACGGTTTCAGTTCTGCGACCGACCGAGAGGAAAGTTCAAAGAAGTCAGTGGAAAAAGAGCCCAACTAAGGCACCATTCAAGAGGCATTCTTCTTGCAATATATCTGAATTAAATGACGGTATGGCATTATTGGCGGGGAGACCCCACATCGGGTTGTTCTGTTGCCTCGTGGAAGTCCTTCTATTGGACGCCACTTCGGCAACTTTCACCTCAGTGAATGTGAGATGCAACGATTAGAACACCTGTTTCCGAGAGAAGAAAATCTCTGACTCCGCCGGGAAACGAATCCAGGACCACGCTATCTAGAGGCAACGACCACTAGCACTAGTGTTAAGCCACGAGCAGCGGGCTAGTAAATCTGATGGCATCTGTAGTCTGTCAGAAGGGATAAGAAGGAATGAACGCTTATGAAAGTTAACTCCTGAGAATTTTATAACTTCTCCGTGAAAAATGAAAAGAAAAATCTTCATATTTACACATTACACATTTTTTGTAGTTTTTGTATTCTCGCGATTTTTAAAATATTTACGTGTGATCATTTCTACTACTTCTCATTCTAGTATGTTATTTTACTAGATGTACAATAGCTGTTACCCTTGAGATAGAACATAGAACAATAATTGAAAGAAACTGCTGTCGAAAGAGTAATAGCAACTTTTTGCATAAAAATTTCTTTTTGCCGTCTTGCGACATATTCGTATCTTCCGAGACGCTGCACTCCGTTTCTTTAGTGACGAAAGCTTGTTTGCGCAACTTAATCACGCTATGAAGATAATCTCACAGGTCCGCTTTAGTTAAAAACCGTTACCATTTTTATAGCGGCGGTCGGAATATTTGACGTACGATAGACATCACAGTAAAGACAGAGGATAAGGTAAAATGCCCAGGACCCAAAATATTAGTCACCCCCTTAATACAGCCCACTGGTCGCTTTAGAGCGCTATAGATGTTGTAGAACGTCCGCAGCTCGTGGTCCTGGGGTAGCGTTCTCGCTTTCTGCGCCCGGGTTCCTGGGTTCAATTCTCGGCGGTGTCAGGGATTTTCTCTGCCTCGTGATGACTGGGTGATGTGTGCTGTCGTTAGGTTAGTTAGGTTTAAGTAGTTCTAAGTTCTAGGGGGCTGATGACCATGAATGTTAAGTCCCATAGAGCTCAGAGCCATTTGAACCATTTTTTTGTTGCAGAACGCCTACGAGGAGTCATGTCAACGAAGAGAGTTTGTATGCGAAATAGTTATTATAGGATCAATGCGGATGATGCTGTTGTATACAAAGAAGCCATTATGCTAGAAAATTGCAGTGAAATGCAGGAACACCTGCAATGGGCCGACACTTGGTTCAGAGATTGGCAGTTGACCCTCAACATAAATAAATGTAACGTACTGCGTGTAAATAGGCAGAAATACTAATTATTTTATGATTACGCGATTCCATAACAATCGCTGGAAGCAGTCACTTCCATTAAATATCTGTGAGTACGCGTACGGAGCGATTTAAAGTGGAACGACGACATAAAACTAACAGCAGGTAATGCCGGTGACAGACTGAGGTTCACTGGAAGAACCCTCAGGAAGATCACTCCCTGACAAAGTTTGTATCTCCAAAAGCCTCGTTCGATCAATACCTGAATTTCGCTAATCAGAATGTCATACGCACCAGATACTATTGATAGAGAAAACAAAAAAGTCACAAATAAGAGCAGCGCTTTTACAGATTCACTGAGTAACCGCGAGAAGTGCATCCAACTCCAGTGGCACATGTTACTAGAGAGACATGATTCATCACTGCTTGGTTTCCTGTTAAAATTAAAAGAGCGTTCAACCAATGTATTGTTTCCTTCTGTATATATCTTGAGAAAAGACCGTCAAGATACCATTAGAGTGATTCGAGCTTACAGGAAGTCTTACCAACAATCGTTCTCCCTGTGGACCATTCGAGACTAGAAAAAATGGGGGAATTGACAGTGGTATGCAAATTACCCTCCATCAGACACTATAAGATGGTTTGAGGAATACACAAGGTGTCACAAAGACACAAGGACAACCTTTATGGATAGGTTCCTTACACCAAATCAAGAAAAAAGGTAAGTAAACAAGGACTCCAAATCGCATACCTTGTTCATCTTCGACACTATAAAACATACCTCTTCTACTACAAGCTCTTTGCTTTCTGTATTTAGGGAGGAGGCAGTGTGGACCAAAACAAACAAATACCGTGCGAACAGGCCTTGAAGCCCGAAAGGTACCGACCGGCCGCCGTCTCATCCTCAGACCTTAGGCGTCACCGGATGCGGATACGGAGGGGCATGTGGTCAGCACACCGCTGTTCCGGCTGGTGTCAGTTTTCATGACCGTTTCCGCTACTTCTCAGACAAGTAGCTCCTCAATTGGCCTCACAAGGGCTGAGTGCACCCCGCTTGCCAACAGCATTAGGCAGACACGGACAGTGACCCATCCTAGTGCTACTAGCAAAGCCCGACGGCACTTAACTTCGGTAATCTGACGGGAACCGCTGTTACCACTGCGGCAAGGCCGTTGGCATTATGGATCAGCACAAAAATGCATTTTTTTCTTGTTTTTGTCAATTCTTGCTCCTCCTAAAATATGGAAAGCAACTACCTTGCAGTAGAATATATCTGTATCATAGAATGGAAGAGAAAAACCGGTCGTACCTCTTAAGGTATGCATTTTAGAGCCCATATTTACTAGATAGTTTTTACTTATTTCTATATAAGGAATCCATTTTTCGGTGTTTTTTTATGGGACATTCTGTATACGTACAGATTACGAGAACCGTCCGGCAATCCAGGAAGTCACCATTTAGTTTATTTTACTTTATGTCCTGTATATGTTTGTGTCATGTCTTGTAATCCACAAATGTATTAAAACTCGACCGGAATTGCTGCTTTCAGTGAATGCGGGTCTATCTCAACCAGTTTATGAGCTAAAACTGTGACGGGAACTGTATGCAGTGAGCATTTATAGTCCCGTGCCATGGAACAGGCAAATTGGTAAACAAAGCTGCACGTCTTCAGTGGGCCAAACAACTCGAAAACTGGACAGTATTAGACCGGAGGCATGTAGCGCGGTCACCTGAGTCGCTGTTTCACTTTCTTTCAGATTTTACAACACGTAGAGTACAGCGACAGCATACCTGCCCGGCTAGCCGCGCCTTCTAACGCGCTGCTTCCCAAGCGGGAAGGCGTGCCGGTCCCCGGCAAGAATACGCCTAGCGGATTAGTGTCGAGGTCCGGTGTACCGGCCATCCTGTGAATGGTTTTTAAGGCGGTTTTCCATGTGCCTTGGCGAATTCGGGCTGGTTCTACTTATTCTGCCTCAATTACACTATGTTGGCGATTGATTTGCAAACACTGTCTCCACGTACGAGTACACCATAGTTACTCTACCACACAAGCATTTGCGTTACACTCGTCTGGTATGAGACGTTCCTGGGGAAGGGGGGGGAGGGGGGGGGCACTGGGAGCGGACCGCACAATAACTCTGGGTTTGATGTAGAGCGGCGGTGGGGTGGGTGGACTGCTGTGGCCTGTTGTGGGGGTTGTGAACCACTGAGGGCTACGGCGTTTCTAGGCGTTTCTAGGTCCCTAGGCCCCTGGTTCAATACACAATACACACACACACACACACACACACACACACACACACACACACACATACACACACAGCGACAGCCCATTGAATTGCGTAACCAGCGCTGTGTGTATGAGGCAGCGGTTCTTTCAGTTTCCCGTGCACCAGGAGTTTTGCGAAAAGAATTCACATTTTTCGAATCCAGATTGACGTTAGCTGTTTGTGACAAATGAAAATTTGTTCCGGACCAGGGCGTGAACCCGGATTTCCCGCTTGTCACGTCCCCTATAAAGTCGAGAGTGCACCACGCCGATGGAGCAATACAGCCAACCCTCCAATTTTGGAACATACCAGTTTCTCGCAGCCGTTGTTGTAATCGGACGAAGGTGTTATTTGATGGCATAGTTACTAAGGGACTGACGACGCCGCCCTCTTCTCAGCTTGTCTGCCTACTGTGACGTGAAAGATTTGAAAGTGATCCGATCTTCAAACTTATTATGTATCCAAGTGGTACATTTTTGGACGTGGGTTCAAAAAATGGTTCAAATGGCTCTGAGCACTATGGGACACAACATCTGAGGTCATCAGTCCTCTAGCACTTAGAACTACGTAAACCTAATTAACCTAAGGACATCACACACATCCATCCCCGAGGCAGGATTCGGACCCTCGACCGTAGCCGTCGCGCGGTTCCAAACTGAAGCGCCTAGAACCACACGGCCACACCGGCCGGCGGACGTGGGTTCTTTAACGAAACTTCGTCTAATAAGTCCCCTGTACTACCCCTAGAAGCCTGTAACAGAAATTGTGGATCACCCTGTATATGTGGTTTTATTATGGTTAGTTTTGTTTTCGACACAATTTACCTTATTTTACGGATTATAAGACGCACTTTCTTCTTCGAAAAATTGCCTCCAAAGTTAATGTGCGTCTTATACTCGAAATTAATATAAAAATGTCCAATGTTTGATTTAAAATTCCCACCAGTCTTAAAAATGGCCATATTCGATGTCGTGGGAAACCTATCTCCATTTAGCAAGACTGGATTCAACTGGCAGCAGCAGTGCAGCGATGCGACGAATGTGAGTTCTGGGGATTCATAAGCTTGCTGAGTCTGTCATTCTCCCGTCCCCCCCCCCCCCCAAAAAAATCACAAACCCAAAACACTGTCTAGCCGGTGATGCGTCAATGCAGTCTACGGGCCAGTGAACTTAAATTGAAAGTGTTATCAGTAACAGTACAATATTTTTGTTGGTAGCTAGTTTCGTAATGGAAAAAGTAAAAGATATTCGTATGACGCGGGCTATAAATTGAAAGTAATAGCATATTCAGAAGAATATGGAAACAGAGCAGTTGAGTGGCATTTCGGCCCTCCACCAACAGATAAAACCGTTCTTGATTTTCGGGCTAGTAAAGAAGAACTGAAAAAAGTGAGAAATACTATACGTGCAAATAGAGGAATGAATATACAATGGCCAAAACTAGAAGATGACGTACTGAAATGAATTCAAGTACACGGTCGAAACGGCACTGAAATTAATACAAACACGATTCAAACACACGCTCTTAAGCTAGCGCCCCAGTGGAACTTAACAGACTTCAAGGGCGGAGTTGGTCGGTGCTACAGGTTTATGAAGCGTCAAAACCAAAAAATCTCTGAGAATGCCACAAGAATATGAAGAGAAAGTATTATACTTCCATCGCTTTATTATTCAACTTCGAAGGAAAACCAGTATGAAAATAAGCCAAACAGCGAAAAGGAACGAAACTATTCTGACATGTGGTGTGCCGAGTAACGGAACTGTTGCCATGAACGATACTAAAGCTGTAACTATAAAAACAAGTGGGAATGTCCTTTCATGTTGTGCTGATTGTAATAAACTTATTCCAATTATTATTTTCAAGCGCAAAACAATTCCAAAACCTTCTGAAATACCTCCAGGTGAGGCTGGTATGAAATTACGGATTAACGTAGTGTGGAAAAGAAGACAAGGTGCTTTATTGAAGAAGAGTTCTCTTCTTGTACTAGATCAGTTTAGTAGTCATTTGAAAAATTATGTGAAAGGGTGACTGAGAAAGGGAAATACAGAACTTGCTGTTATTCTGGGAGGACTTACTTGACAACTGCAACATCATGGTGTCTCGATAAATATAACATTTACAGTGTATATGACAGAGGAATGGAACAAATGGAAGATTAATGAAACCCACCAAGAATTCGCGTCGAAGGGAGCTTTAAAACGACCTACAATCAAACAAGTGTGTCAGTGGATAAAACAGTTGTAGTTTAGAGTGAGAGAAGAAATTATTGTTAAATCTTTCAAGAAGTGCGGAATAAGTAACGCTGTCGATGGCAGTGAAGTTCATCGTATATATGAAGACGACAACGATGACGACGAAAAGGAAGAAGAAGAAAGTTCAGATGACGATTTTCAGGGATTTTAAAGGTCAGTTCGGTTTTATAAACTAATATTTTTTTAAAAATCTGGCTTTGCAATCTAATAATAAAAATGACAAAAATGTTATTTAAAAAAACTGCTTAAAAATTAAGGTGCATCTTCTAGTCCGTGGCGTCTTATAATGCGTAAAATACGGTAAATGCACCTTTGAAAATGACGAGTGTGACACATCCCTTGATAACTCTTCCATTGGATCCATAACGTGAAAAAACCAGAACATTAACTTGCATATCGTAGACATAGTCTTTCATCAATTAAGACTGTAAATGGAGGAGTTTTCTTAAATTTTTGTACAGTTCAGGGGTCAATCAGAAATACAGATAGTTAGTGTAGTTAATAATCAAATAATGGCATTCAGAAAATAAAGACAGATGACGTATATACAGCCATTCGAGATTTAAAGGAAGCAAAGGCACTAGAAGATGATGGTTATCCAGCAGAAGTGATTGAAACTGGAGGAAAACAATAAGTTCCAAAGTTATTTATAGAATACCTGTGGAGGAAGAAAATTCGAAAAACTGCAATGTTTGCAAAAAATCGAGGTCAGTAAGAAAAAAAATAATACTATAGACCAATCAGCGTCTTTTCCGTAGTGCACATCATGTTCATCAAAATAATCCCAACGTCATAGAAAATTTTCATTTTAATCACGGAAAGAATCAAGCTGGCTTTAGAAGGGTATAAAGCACAATGTACCTTTTTGAAGTCTTGCACGGAACTATAAAACGGGGAAATGTGCCTCATTTACTACTTTTACAGGGGTTCATTGAGTTAAAGAAAGCTTTTGCCTCCATTCCAACAAAATCTGTCTTAACACCGTTATGCCACGTCAAGGACTCTCTGGAAGGAAGTTTCGTCGTTGACGTCACGGCGACTGATTCACCTGCCTTCACCGCGCTTACTCATGATAGAGTTGGTGATTTTGATCTTCTGTTGCTTCTTAATAGTTGTTTTACTGTTTATTTTACTTTTGACACGCAGCGCAAATGCTGTAAGAGCACTTAAAATATTTCCCACAAGCAGTCTCCGACGAAATAGAGGTAATATTTGAAACTGAAATACTAATTAAGTTTTACAATACAGCGAAAATGATACAGTACACAAGGCGCGAAAATAAAAATATAAATTAACGTCCACATTCCCACAAGCAGTTTCCGACGAAATGAGGTAATATTTGAAACTGAAATACTAATTAAGTTTTACAATACAGCGAAAATGATACAGCACACAAGGCGCGAAAATAAAAACATAAATTAACGTCCACAAAATTTTTTATGAAAATAATTTAAGAACAGTATGCGCCACTGGGTAACAAATCATTTCCTTTCATTAAGAAAAAAAAAAAGAAACAAGGATAACACAAAACAGCGACGTAAGCATACCATCTGAATGTTATTAGTTGTACATGTTTTCTCGAGCAAGCAAATTCTATTTTCACGTATGTTTGTATGGTCAATAAGATCCATTACTACCAGAACTAGTAGCTCAGTGCTAAGACTTTTTGTAACACCGGTGAGCACTTGTAATTACTCTTCCACTGGAAAGTTTTGGACATCGCAGCTCGCTGTTCCGATTAGTGCGAATCCACGTAAAACTGCATTTTGAAATACTGCTGCTTGAATTGCGTTAAATGCTGTCGTCAGTGACCAGACGCATCACAGCTCGTGGATGAATCAATCGCTCTCATCGATGTGCATGAAATGCTACCTCATTCAGGTCGGAATAGGACCACATCTTATACTGTTTGATCGCTTCATTGTATGAAAGGCCGGCCGCTGTGGCTGAGAGGTTCTAGGCGCTTCAGTCTTGAACCGAGCGACCGCTACGGTCGCAGGTTCGAATCCTGCCTCGGACATGGATGTGTGTGATGTCCTTAGGTTAGTTAGGTTTAAGTAGTTCTAAGTTCTAGGGGACTGATGACCTCAGATATTAAGTCCCATAGTGCTCAGAGCCATTTGAACCATTTTTTATGAAAAAAAACCAATGCAGCCTTCCTGTTTTGGGCAAACCACGTAGGTCTCCGAGCTTTCCGTGAAGTACGTTCGGCGGGAAATGGAACAAAGGGCGACGTGGAAGAGACAGGTTCTTGTAGCAGTCTGAAGCGTGAATGTATCGACGTGAGCCGACAGCTACTACGCACAGCTGCAGACTGAGCAGTAATTAGGATCGTGGCATTGGCTGCAGTGTCGCAAGCGACAGTTGGAACAGATGTCCTCAACAATGGCAGACCACACCCGCCGACTGCTGACCTCGCCAGCACATCCGCCGTGTGATTTATTGTCGCTCATAAAGCGAAAGGCCGACAATCCGAGCAAAATAATCCAGTAGCGCTGCCGATGCGGATTTCAATTAGCGGCGACGATATCCGAGGCGGTGCCTCGCGTGCTCTCACTGAACGCTCTCTCTCCTGCATAAAGATGACATGCGCTCGCTTCCTTTCCCTGTCGGAGGCGCTTTCCGCGCTCCCGTCCAACTACCGATAACAATCTTTTGTAAAGCGCCATCCTTTAGATGCCTAACTAAAATCATCGAAAGAACAGGTTAAATCCAAAAAATATCTAGCAAAGAAGTGTCTTATTTTTGACGCGAAAACGTCTGTTCGCTCGTCGGTCGAAATTTCGATCGTCAGATTTAAATCGCTAGTAACTACGAGACTAACAACGTACATTCAGTAGTTGAGCCCACAACAGACAGATCATGTTTCTCTGCCTCGTGATGACTGGGTGTTGTGTGATGTCCTTAGGTTAGTTAGGTTTAAATAGTTCTAAGTTCTAGGGGACTGATGACCATAGATGTTAAGTCCCATAGTGCTCAGAGCCATTTGAACCAGATCATGTCTGTACGTGTTTGATCCCTAGTATTTGTGATGTCCGTGAAGTCATTGTATCAGTGGAATCTCATGACGAATTTGCTTTGAGTAAGGATATAAGCCGGCCAGTGTGGCTGAGCGGTTCTAGGCGCTTCAGTCTGGGACCGCGAGATCGCTGCGGTCGCAGGTTCGAATCCTGCCTCGGGCATGGATGTGTGTGATGTCCTTAGGTTAGTTAGGTTTAAGTAGTTCTAAGTTCTAGGGGACTGATGACCTCAGATGTTAAGTCCCATAGTGCTCAGAGCCATTTGAATCGTAAGAATATAAATTGGTGCAGCGCGGAGACTGGACACTGAATCGGGTGTCGCTGCGGAGAGATTGCAGGGTACTACTAGCACCGAAAGTAAAAGAACAAAAATATTTACCGGAATATAAGAGAAAATCGACATTAGATCAATAATTACAAAATAATGCAAGATTTCGTCTCATATGACTCGTAAATATGTTCGGAATTGCAGACAAGTGGAAAGTTCGCGTCTAAAGGATTCCAAAAAGCCTAAAAAGTCCAGTGCCGAGCGAATGCGAGAGCTACGGTACCGTCGAAGAAGAAATGAAAAACAATTACGAATCAGTTTTCTATAAAGCTATAAACTGGTGTAGCGTGGAAATGCATTTAGCTAGAACATTGAGTCTTGTGTCATTGTGAAGAGCTTACCGAGCAGTAGAAGGGCAAAAAGTGAGACAATAAAAGTATTCGCCGAAATAAAAGTGAAAAGCATTAGTAAATTGAAAATTTCCAAATTTTGAAATAAGTCGTCTCATATGCCTCGTAAATATGTTGTGGAGTATAGAAAATGCCTGTCAGACGAAAGTTCACGTCGAAGACGAGCCTAAAAATTCAAGTGCTGGGCTAATGCAAGTGCTACGGTGGCGTCAAGAAGGAAATGTGGAAACGGCGCAGAGCGATTACATAGCTGGCCCATCGGGCGTATCACCACGCAGTAATATACCGAGCCCTCAGAGTAACGTATGCCTCTGGCCTGCTTGTGGCTGTCGTCTATTTTATGAAAGATGCCACCGCTAATCATGCTGACATCATCGTCAACTATGCACATCGTTAAACATCCCTTGATACACTTTTTCGATTGCACGAGCCTATAGACCCTTACTACCTGAGATAAACTTGCGATTTGTCTATTCTGTAACCATTATACTACTCTTTGTAACCAATTTATTAAAGGGATTTATAATTAAATTACACATTAATACGAAACACTTGTTATGATTGTCTCCAGACGTCTCCACAAAAAAATCTGCTGTGCAAGCCCGAACCGCGTTACAGTAATTTTTTGACCTAGTGGTGAGTCAATTAATCTAACCTACAAGGCCACCCAGCAACACAAATCAAATGTACATTAATTGTTGACGCTAATAACACACTGGTTCTACACTGTTTATCTATCCCCTTTGCTCGAAAGTTGGTGCCCTGAATATCCTTGCTGCCATGCAACAGCACATCTAAATCTGCAGTTGTGTAACCACACCGCTCAATTCACTGACAGCAGGCAGGTTAGGATTTAAATTCACGTCGTTGTCGAGGCCATTAGAGACGCAGCACAAAGTAGGATTGTGGAAGGATGACGAAGGAAATCGGCTATACCCTGTCAGAGGAGCCATTCCGGCTCTCACCTCAAACAGTGTAGGGACTTCCGGTAAATCTAAACACGCATGCCCGGACGGGGATTTGTATGAGTCCAGTGTCTTACCACTGTGCCACATTGCTGTTGACCGTTGTTTGTTATGACTATAAACACCAATCGTGATATGCTTCCGTTAACACTATATGCTGATGAACCCACATTTTAATGTTGTAGATTCAATAGGACACAACTGTCGATGGCCATAGAACATCCTACGTGGAACAATGGAAACAAATTTCATAGTTCGTATCTCTACGACTGTGTGGCGTGGCATAATCGGTAATGTGTTTATAGATTCTATTGTTTTTGGATGAACGTATGACAGGACACAGTTACTTGCAACTTCATGAAAGTAAAGCAGTTTCACATATAATGCTCCGTATGCCATACAGAACCTAATGTATTCCCAGAATAATAAATGCTCTCCACACGCGCAAGACTGTATATCTGTGGCACCACATGATACAATCAAGCTCAAAATTTGACGATATATTTCGTAGTGATTACTTATTTCTTCTTGCCTCTGTTGATGCTAGTCTGCCAATACGCTAAATTTACAGATGATGTGGATAAATGAAATACGATCTAGACAGTTGTTGCATTGTACAACCTCTTTCAAAATTTATTTTGATTAAAAATAAAAATAATTATGACCATGCAAATTCGACATGTATCTTTATTCGTGTTTCATTACTTTGTTTCTTGGATGACAATGTTTTCTTCCTCAATTTGAATTTATTATTGTAAACATAATTTCATGTATTCGATGTCTCAAAACAGTTTTTACATCCACATAAAAACTGCGAAACATTTAGTCCGCCTTTTCATGATGAAATAGCCAAAGCCTGTTCGTAGTTTGATGAATACTGTAGATATTCCTAAATGTGTACGTCATTCGTAAGCAAAAAGTAAAGTCGTGTAACGTTGTTGACTGGGAGACCCCAAGTGGTAGGTGTAGACGCCTATACAGTCGGAAAGGGTTTCCGCCGCCGCGCACAACGGTCATTTTCCATTAACATGATTCCAAAACACCATAGTTCCTTCAATTAAAAGTGTATTTATTCGCTTTACTCCTCTTTCTTTTTATTCTGCAACTAAGTATCCAGTCACATGTGATGTCATTAGAAATCATGGTTTTTGATTAGAAATCATGGTTTTTCTCATTTCGAGAATGGTAATACAAGAAGTCGTGTGTTTAAAAAAAGAAGGGTGAGTTTCAGCTGAATAGCAACCACGGATAATGTAAACGATACAACTTCTAACCTTGGCTAGCATTCTATTAAGGCGAAGTCTCACTTTACTCGAAGGTTTTTTCTCTCAGCAACTGCGACAGACAAAATTGTTTACAGGACGAAATATCAAAGTTGCCATTTCACATTGCCGAATAAAAAACTGGACTAACCTGAAGAGTAATGAAAAGAAATGCTTCAGCTGATTAATAGCAAACAGCTACCTTACTCAAAAAGACTGATGTTTTCTAACGCCACTCCAAACATAAATGAAGATTTTTAACAGCAAAATATCTGAGCAGACGCGTTCGATGAATCTATCTGAACTCCCAGCATCTTAAATCTACATGTAAAAGTAGTTCTGACTGACTCACATATGATCTTCTCCTGTACATGTGACGCCATCTAAGCTGGTCAGTGAAGAAGCGCCATAGCCACACGCCTCTAGCCACGTCCGCAGTATTACGTGTAATGACTGTCGCTCCAACTTCGCAAACAAAGGAAAACCAGTTTATTACATGGAAATGTTTAAGATTGATAACATAACAACATCTGTGGCACACTGTACCACACGAGCTTGCCATTCATCCAAAATATACTCAAAATCGTAGTAGTTATCCCGCACGATTGAAGGGATGATATGAAACCAAGATCAACATCGGATACCATAGTATAGTGCAAGGTGGAAGGTATACCAGCCACTTTCAGCCATTCATGTATAGATACAGAGAAGCCTCCGTAGGCGCCTTAATCTCTCTACCTAGTTTTTATGCTCTCCACACGAGATCTGCTACTCAGGTAGTAGTGTTGCTGCATATGCTATATCTAATGTTATTTCTTTGAAATTATCCAGCGTGGTTTTGTAAGAACAACAGCGTCTATCTTCCAGCAACGCTCTTTTAAATTTATTTGTAATGTATGATCCTTTGGTGTGTGGACTGCACAGACCTGTTAAATGCCGCAATTCCCCCGACGTCTTCCACTAGGAAGTCTTAATAGACCCCCAAAACAAGAGTAACATTGTAGAACAGGTCACTCTGTAACATCTATGTAGTTCTCCCATAGGAATGCACTGCACCAACACACAGCTCTCCAAAAGAAGTCTAATTTTTCTTCGTCTTCCTACAATTAATTTCAAATGTTCGTTCCATTTCACATCGCCCTGTATTTAAAAGAATTGAGCAAATAACGCTTGTCTCGCAGCCTGGTGCAATCCTTTCAATAGATACGACTTCGGCAGCTTGCGTGACACTTTCGCAGTTTACTTAGAGTTGTCCATGTTGCAAACTTTTTTAGTTGAATTCTGGGAAAACGAACGAATTCCAATCAGCCGACGTTCGAAATATCCGCGCGTTGGTTGCAGCATGGCAGGAAACGCTACTTCCTCGATCTGCTCGCCTGATGGGCACATCGCCAATTGGACGGGCACGGCTTGTGTCTACACAACTGGGCCGTAAGGCTACTTTCACACTGGCGACTAAAGTCCCAGGGTTTCAGGAACTTCGTCGTTCAGTAGCTGAACTTAGCCACTGTTATATCACGCTCTCAATCGTTTGGTCACATGACTGAGCCACGCGGATAAGTTTCTGTGACAAGCACTGTGTGCATACGCGAGACACTTGCGAAATCCATTCTGACGAGAAAGTGTTGCATTTTACTTTGTTACTGAAGAGAATGCGCCAACGGAAATATTGAGTTCATTCAATGTCAACATCTCGAGAAAAATACTGATATGCGCGTATAAGAAACATATTCCACAAGTTTACTGACACGTTCCTCGATTGCTTTTTGTTAACACGGAAGAAGTTGTTCCTTGGTGAACGAGGTGAAGCTGAAATTGGTTCTATTAACTTATAAACAATATAATACATACCATTCTAGTTTTTTCGATACAGTTTATTTTGAAAGTCACGAACAAATTTTTTAAGTGTTCTCTTTCCAGTCATTGCGCTTTCCGATCTTATTGCTATAATTCTACTTCCCGGATGCCGAGTTACGAGACGACGTTCTACTTCAATAATGACAATTCCGAAAGCTACTGCATCATTTTTGCCGCACGAAAGTCTTAAAGCAACACACGAAGTGCACGTGAGTCAGCAGGAGCACATGCAACGAACAGAGCGCAAGTTGGCCACGAGGCAGCCGGCCGGCGGCCTGCCCCCACCCTCCGGTCCAACCGTGCTGAGTGGAAGGTCAAAGCGGCTGACTTGCTGCCCGGTGCGCGTGGCTAAATCGCCAGTGGGTAAGGCCTTACGAGAGCTTTGAAGAACGCGAACCCGCCGCTCGGGAAAGTCGTGCAACCAAATCGCCCGTCTGAAAACAGTTTTAATGTCTCACAGCTGTCTCCAACACATTTCAAACGTCTTTTGGCTCCATGTGACCTGTAGAAATGCTCTTTTGAATACAGTGCTGGTTTTGTGGCAGCAGTTTCTGTGTTGAAGCTTTAAAGATTTACAGATGTTATCAGTACAAGAAAAGGGAGAGGGTGTCGAGGTGTCTTACTCATGGCACAAGAGCTGTTTCCGACGTTGCGGCCCGTCTGTCGGAGTCTGAGATGTGGTATTACAGCTTTTAGCCAAACTAGACGTCGTCTGCCGTTGAGCCATTTAGCACTCCTGGCTGACGTGTCAATCCCATCTGTTCACAGACCTGTACACAGACTCAAATAAACTTTCATAGACGTATCGGTGGCGTATGCTCTTTCATTGTCCTGCATGCGAGAACCCTAGGTATTTTCATGAGTTGCAGTATAATGTTTAGATACCACCTATAAAATTACGTATATTACACCATGAACACCTTGACCGGACGCTAACAAAAATGGTTCAAATGGCTCTGAGCACTATGGGGCTTAACTTCTGAGGTCATCAGTCCCCTAGACCTTAGAACTACTTAAACCTAACTAACCTAAGGACATCACACACATCCATGCCCGAGGCAGGATTCGAACCTGCGACCGTAGCGGTCGCGCGGTTCCAGACTGTAGCGCCTAGAACCGCTCGGCCACTCCGGCCGGCAGACGCTAACAAGTTGATACTCCACTATTTCGATTCCTACTGGATACGTTGATTAAAATTTCACCCTTATGCGAAATTATTTCCATTACAGAAAACGGCTAGTCCTGCAGATAGAGAATGGTGTGAGTATATTATCTACACCACTACTCACGCAATTCACACCCAAGAGCTTGGCAGATGTTTCACATAACTACTTTCAGCTTATATCTCGACCGTTCCACTCTCGAACAGCACGTAGGGAAAATGAACACCACAAACCTTTCCTAGCGACCTGTCGATTGTCTTATTTTATTCCGATTGCAATTTTTCTCTATGTAGTTGGGAGTCAACAAAATATTTTCACATTCGGACGGAGGAGAAAGTTGGTCATTGAAATATGGTGAAAAGCTCTGACATCAACGAAAGCCTCCTTTATTTTGATGATTGCTACACCAACTTGCAAATCATATCCGTGACACTCTCTCCAATATTTTCCGATAGTACAAAACTAGCTGCCCTCCTTTCAACTTTTCGATGCCCTCCGTCATTCTTGTCTGGTAAGTATCCAATACCGCGCAGCAATACTCTAGCAGAGGACGGACAAGTGTAGCGTAGGAAATTTCTTTACTAGATTCGTTGCATCTTCTAAGTGTTCTGCCATTAAAACGCAGTCTTTCATTAGTCTTCTCCACAACAATTACTTTGTGATGCTTCCAGTTTCAGTTTTTCGCAATTTTAATCCCTAGGTATTTAGTTGAATCGGTATCAATTGGTTGTGTCTAAAGTTACTGAACATTTCTAGTTGAGCCGGCCGCGGTGGTCTAGCGGTTCTAGGCGCGCAGTCCGGAACCGCGCGGCTGCTACGGTCGCAGGTTCGAATCCTGCCTCGGGCATGGATGTGTGTGACGTCCTTAGGTTAGTTAGGTTTAAGTAGTTCTAAGTTCTAGGGGACTGATGACCACAGATGTTAAGTCCCATAGTGCTCAGAGCCATTTCTAGTTGAGACGGAAACACACTACGCCCAGAGCACAGTTACCTTAACATTATCGTCATTTTTCGGACTTTGAGAAAGGTCGAATCGTTGTTATGAAGGTGATGGGAGCATCATACCGGCGGATTGCACAGACATTTAGTATTAGGGTAATGATTGGAGAACAGGTGGTGACGAGATTGGCTCATTACAACATTGTGGCAGGGAGAATAGGCAGGATTCACACCAGGAGGAGAAGATCGTAGGATTGTTTTGCCGGCTATGAATAATACACAGATGAAAACAGCTGAAATCCAAGCAGAGGCGACAGGCGGAATATAATCACAAATTGTTGGGAATAGGTTATTGGAAACTCAATTGAGATTTCGAGGGGCCGCAAGAGAACAGAGATCTGGCACAACTAACATCGTGCTGACTCCTTGAAGATATGGGGTAAGGCAGGAAAAAGAAGAAGAGGAAGACTATTATTTAATTTCAGGTGTACTTTAGCATGTTTTGCCTTTTCTTAGCGTAGCGCCACTTTTACTGACATAACGACAGTTGTTGCTGGTGAAAGGATTGTTATTCTGCTATTCTGTTTCAGATTTGGGAAACTCTCCGTTACAGAGTTCTACACTCATTAGCTGTTGCGTTAGTGAGAGATATACAGTGCCGTGCAGCACCCCCTTTCGAACCGATGACTGTGAGTACGAGCGACTGGGAGCCATCCCTTTCCGTAACACGCCACAGCTGAAGAAGACTAACTGCAGCAGGATCCAAACCGTAGCGTCCTAGACGTTCTCAAGAGTTTCTCAGACCATTCTGGCACCATTTGGCAGTGAGGGGACTGCATTGTCTGGCCAGCGGTACAGATCGCCTGTGGGCTCGTGTAGGATACATCTGATCGAACAGGCTTTCCGTGTATCTTCCACATATTACAGACGACTGGACCCAACTCATCCGATGTCTAGACACGGGAATATCCCCACCACTGTATCCTACTGGCAAGTGGAATAAATCGCCTCGTGTTGCATCCGACGTATGTGTTTCACCGTGTGCCGAGACCAGTCAGTAGATGCGATATATTTCCATGCATCGGACGTCAATTAACGACTGTCCTACGTAATCTGTGTGCCTTGAGACTTGAGGCAGTTGTTCAGTGATTTACTGCATTGTGATTCGTCTAGCGTTGTTAAAACGCTCAATACTCGAGAGCAACATTCTACTTCCGTCACTGACTCCGGCCTACACACGATACAGCGCGCATGTCTTACCCATCGTAGTCTCGATTGTCACGCCGATGACGAGATATAGCTAACAGTGTCATTCACCGTACTGATAGAAGGGCTCTCTCTCTTCAACACAGCAGTTGCCTCAAATTCAGTTTCTCATGAGTATATACCCACCGATTTGTACAGTCATCTCTCTAAATAGGAACGCGACGGGGTACTGTGAGCTACAGACAACTTGAGACGTTCTCATATTTATATTCATAATTCTCTTTCACACAATGTGAATGCATCCAGGATCCTCAAAAAAATGGTTCAAATGGCTCTGAGCACTATGGGACTTAACATCTTAGGTCATCAGTCCCCTAGAACTTAGAACTACTTAAACCTAACTAACCTAAGGACATCACACAACACCCAGCCATCACGAGGCAGAGAAAATCCCTGACCCCGCCGGGAATCGAACCCGGGAACCCGGGCGTGGGAAGCGAGAACGCTACCGCACGACCACGAGATGCGGGCTCCAGGATCCTCAGTATCGCATTTTAGAGCATACTTCTACTTACCTCATGACTACCGTTGTTGGCATACTGAAATTCTGGATACATTGCCTAACGTCCTGCACAGTAACACCTCCGCTTAGACAATTCCATTTACATTCCCTGCTATCATTTCCATCTGGTATATTTTCAATTTTCTTTAGCACCCGAGCCGATTGTGGCAGGGTCTGCTAGTGAGAATCAATCGACTGTCTACGATACAACTTCGTTTTTTACTTTTTATATGACCAGATACCGTAATTTCATCATAGAACTCAATTACCGTACGAGAGGAAAATCGTGTATGCCATCTGTATACGCACTGACCTACCAGGGTAACCGCGCACGTTAGCACGCCACTTCCGGGGTTCAGGGAGGAGGTCCGGCACCGTATCGAATCCACCCGGTGTACTAACGACGATGGACGACGAATAACACGAGACGCAGACAGTTAAGGTACGCAAATTCCGTCACAGTGAGCGGGTGGGAGGAGGGGAGGGGGGCGCGGGGAGGGCTGGTGACAGCATCTGGTCGCCCTCTAACACGAAGAATTGCCAAATTCCATAATTAACATACTGATCCCGTGAAGGTACAGGGTAAATATCAGGAAAAAGAAGAAGACCTCCCTGTGAATTGTGTCCACTTTGTTCTGCATTTAGCCATATTTTTACTGTTTGCGTTTTGCGTTTATGAAACGGGGATGGGGATCAGCTTGGCATTTGTGTACCCCGGTATGCGTGGAAAACCGCTTTAAAACCATACCATGCTGCTACACCCAAACGGTTCTTAACCGGATAAACAGATTCGATGTAGGTCTTCTTCATCTTTTTGTCTCACTTTCCAGTGAGCTAAGTGTTAACCTCCTCTCACGTACTACGGCACCTATAAGTGGTTTTCATATTATTGTCACACAGGCCATTGTTTTGCAATTATCAACAATTTTCTTACTTTCGCTCTTGTGAAAAAGGCAAGCAACGTAACGGGTCAGTCATCGTTGCAAATTTTTATTTTCTTTCAAATACGGTTTTCGGACATTGTCAGATAAACTCCTGGAATCCAATGTATTAGTCCCTATTTTTCCGGGTTATAACAGTCCTGTAATTTGCTCAAATACTTTGTTAATGTATCTTTTTTTTATAATTCTTTCTTTCTTACTTGAGTGAAGTCCCCTAAATTTAAAAATTACTATTTGATGTCAATAGCGATAAATAAAACGGTGTCCAAGAGGTAAGCGTAATCGGAGAAAGAGAAAAATGGAAAGAGAAAAGACAACCAATCATTGAAAATGGTCGTCACGATTTCTCCACAAAACGGAACTGTAACATCTGTAAAGGAAATGTATACTACCTGCCGTCAACAGTCACACGATTGTAAAAATAACGAGAAGAAGTGCCTCAGAACCATAATAACCTACTTTCGTTGTATGTATAGTATTATTTTGTGGTGATATTAACAACGAAATTGCCACCAAGACTTCATTTCCACGGTTTGAAGAGACACGGAAACTGTTCGTCGTTGGCTAATACAAGGTCGATCATGAGTAATCACTCTGCAACGGGACTAAAGTCTGACCTTAACGTTTTGTTGAAATCGAATGATGTCGGCAACACAGGTAGCTCAGAGCCAGTAGGTACCTGACAAGTTGCACTTTTCCCGACAATCTGTGTATCAGAGGCTCAGTGTCACTGGTCTGTATGCCACACGTTCACTAGTGTGAGTGTCTCGCTCTACGGAGTACAGAAGCGGGTCCATTTACTGCCGAGTCAGCAGTGTCGAGACTGGACCATCAATGTATGCAGGATCGTGCTACTAGCAGATGTATACAGCTTCCAATTGTACAATGATTCTGGGCGTACGTTGCCCAGAGGAAAAGTGGTAGCTAGCACAATTGTGAAAAGCGGGCGGTTGGGTAACACTGGCGTCCCAACGTAGAAGGCACCTCCTTGGATGTATTCCACATATTCGTTAGTGGTCCCAGGAATACCACTACGCCCAGAGATACAGAGATTAAGTACTGTTATCACATGTGAGACTTTTCAGATGTGCAATTTGTCCAAACTTCCTCTTCATTGACCATAATCCAACTCATGGACAGGCCAGAGTGTACTTCACTTCTGAATCCTACGTAACAAGTATAGGATGCATTAAGGAGAGGAAATGCAGCTCGTCAGCCGCCCCCAGATCTGCAGGCAGCTTTTTCTCAGGTTTCTTAAAGCACATCATAGAGAGGGTCTAACGTCACCAGATTGACTGTAGTTGATCCTTACTTCATTGTGTAACGTTCCTGACACCATGTTTAGGTAGTGAGGGTGGCACATTAGCGTTCAACGTTTCATCGACGACGAGGTCGTTACAGACGAAGAGGGAAGGACGATTCTGGTAGTTGTTTGACGAGGTACAGGGAATAAAAGAAAAACCTAAACATGGATGACCAGACGGGGATTTGGAACCGCTTTCTCCAGTTAGCGAATCCATTGCCTTACCCACTGAGTTAATTCATTCGGTAAAGCGATCGTAAGCGTCAGCTCCTCTGCAATCATATTTTAAAGGCAGCATGCTGTCTCACCGGTTGAGGAAGCCTATTCCCGCTTTTCTGCTTAGCTACAGTATAATGAATATCTTGAAGCAGAACTAAACCTACGTTATGCTCAACAGCTGCGCTTTCAGAAGGTTATAACGGCGTACTATCAGAATTATGGCACAAATTTTCGAGCGGGATCTATTGCTAGGGCCGATATCTTACGAGGGCGTTTTTTTTTTTTTGTTATCCTTAAGACATGAGGTTAAGTTGGTGATGTTTCCTGGTAAGAAGTGACAGGACATAATTGAATTACGATGTCCCTGGCAACGGAACCATATTAAAACACGTTTCGACGTCTCAATAACTGACGCGTGAAGGAGATACACAAAACAGCCCGCTCAACTGCAGTCCCATTATCACTAGAAATGTTAATTGTCCCTAGCGGCAAGCGGAACGCCACAAATTGACAAGAGCTGACTGACAGCACTCGCTCACAGGCATGCCACCCGTCCCTCGCCGTCTCCGCAAAAAGAGTCCGATCCGCGACGCTAGCAAAGTGATTGAGAAACCACGACACAAGCTACGTGTCTGGCATGACACAGTTCCTCCAGTAATGGCTTCGAGGATTTAACAGAACCACGGAAAGCCTAAAACGGCGATACCGTGTCGGAGATTGAACTTCAGCTCTCCAGAATGACCTCGAACATCGGTACAAAACGAGCCGTGTGATCTGTCACCTCAGAAGTAACAACAGTTCCCATTTCAGTCATGAAAGATTTGTTTCCCAGAAAGCTTTCTGTGCACATCCGCATCATATCGCCTGCTAAAAGTTAATTCCGGTAGAAACAACACTTCGGATTCCCTTTCAGGCAGTATGTGTTATGTGTACAAAGTGAATGTACACGGGGACTTCGGAAGGTAAGTTACACATGTCGTCTGACACTATGATAACTGCGCAGCAAGAGTGGCGCATTGTGAGAGGAGATTACACGGTCCGAGCTCTCCGCAGACAGCTCTGCGGCGGTATGTATAACCGGTGCTTATGAGTCAAACGTAGTGTCGCGTCCAGCAGTGGCGAAGTGGTGCCAACAATTTCACCGACGTATCAGAGACGTGTATGATACTGATTCAGAAGTTCACACCTTTTACCATTTAATTTCCATATTTTTGGCTAACTGGAAGAGCATAATTGCTCCTCGGCGAAGGAGGAGGAGAGGCGGAACTGAACGATTGGTAGGTAGAACGTCCCGAACGTTATTTATAGATACTTGGAAACTATGTTGAAAAACTGTATGATGGGTCATGTCACTTTGAAGTGTAGTGCAGTATTCAGTAAAATTTACTTGGGTTCCAATAATAATGTGTGACTTACTTTTTGAAGTCCCTCGTAAATTTTAAGAGGGAGTCATATCGGAAGACTTACAAGTGAACTATAAGTTCCAAGAACGCGAGGAGAAAATGCAGAAGTAGAAGAACATATCAAATGTTATGCCCTTAATCAGATTTCGTAATTCACTCCTGGGAACTGCCGTAAACAAGGCTGTACCTCCTTATATTCCGATCGTCGCCAAGTCGTAGTTTGTTTTCGTCTCCGATGACCTCATTGTCGAAGCAAGATTCATGCGAAACAAAAGAAAATAATCTTTAGTAGTTGAGCAATGATAAGTTCCCCAGAGCTTCAACGACAATTGAAATGCAAACGTAGAGGACTGTAACCTCCACAGGTTTCAAAATGTTCAACTCCATATGACACGCTTCAGTCCAAGCGTATAATGTCACACCAGCATTACGTTAACTCGGCCTATGTGCTGCGCAGCTTGTACTGCACGTCAGATAAAAGCCACTAAACCGGCCACAGGCTATAACAACCACCGTGTTAATTAATAGTCCTACAACCGATGAAAATTGTTTGATTCTTATGTTTCTGAACATCAGTTAAATTCATTCCATAAAACTTGTGACCTGTGCATAGTATCAATGGAAAAATTGACTGGTATTTCCTGTTTTGAAAACATCACCGTTCATGAACTTTGACCACAGAATAAGGTAATTAAATCAGAAGGTAATTAAATCAGAAGGTAATTAAATCAGAAGGTAATTAAATCAGAAAAAAATAAATCACTTACGTGAAAATGTGGCAGAAGTACACGTATGTGGAAGGCGGAAATGTAAGCACAAGAAGACGTACGGGATATTCAGATTACCTAGCTGTTCGTATATTCGACATGTCTCGGTCTATAGTCTCAGATTTGTAATACGTATGGAAATATTGTCTCCATTACATAAAGGCTCGCTTTGGACGGCATGGTGGTTTGCCACGTCTGTTTAAGAAGCGTAATTACAGAAATTTACGCAAATTCGACCCTGTTAAGAGACAAGTACAACGTAACTATATGAGAGACTGAGTTTATATGCCAGTAGAAGTTCATAGTGCCCTTGATAACGGCATACCAAACGAGCGAGCGCTCCTCTTGGCCGAGTTAATCTATTAATGATGTAACATGGACCTATTAATCAAGAACTGAGTCAGTACGAGGTGGCTGTAGGGTTATAATGCGGTAACCACTGACTCTATCAACTCTGAGACATTGCACAATATAGAAATGTCACCTTATTGCTCAAATTGAGAAGATGGCTTGCGTCTTCAGATAAAAATTTATCACTAGCGAGGTCCAAATCGCTATGTTAAGGTACTAAATTCCCCTGTGGATTTCATGCGCCTGGTAAACGACGACATTTTCCGGGAAGACACCGTGCAATCTCAGAAAGTAAATATCGTTCGTTAGACGGGAAAAGAACGTTCAGGACTCTTTCCGTGTGTTGCTATGTAGCGCTTAAGCGAAACGTCAATGCAGGGATGCTGCCAGACTGGCTTGCCGCAAGGGAAGTGGCTACTTTTCGTATAACAATGCTGCTGTTACACAGGTATAAAAAAAAAAAATCCAGCTGCATGGGGTATTATTGCTGAATTTTATGATTTAAAGGCCGCAGATTCTAGAAAAGATTCCATAACATCTAATCACATATATGATTTTTGAAAAATGAAAAAAAAATTATAGAAACATTTGTTTATTGCAACAAAGATAGAAAGTCAGTCGTCAGTTCACAAAATCCTTTATTTCGTTCAATTTACCAATTTCAACAGATTAAACTGTCATCTTCAGAAGTGAAATAGGTTCCAAACATTGGTAAGCCAACTTCAAAATAAGAACTTCACGATTTTGTCCTCCGTTACAGAATCGGTAACTAGCGTCACATCATAAAAAATAACAGCCATTTTTTGTAATGTGACTCTATTTATTGAGTCTGTAACGAAGGACATAACCATCCGATCCTTATTTTAACGTTGGCTCAACAATGATCTATTTCACTTCTGAAGGTGACAGTTTAAAATGTTGAAAGCGGTAAAGGTAACGATGTAAAGGTTTCTTGTGTAGCAGACGACTGACTTTTTTCCTTTCTTGAAATTCTCTGCAGCTGATAACTGCAGCCATGAATTAAATCAGTTATTTATTACAATGACCTAAACATGTTATGTTTTCTTGCTACTAATCAAAAAACTGTTTCTAATTTATACAAAATTTTAGGTCTACTCTTTTTTTCTTGTGAAACATTTTCTTCTTCTCCTTGATGCTTCTCCGGACTCGTATCCGAATTCCTTTTCTGATTTCTCGATTGAGCATTCAATTGTAGTCAGCTAACTTATTGACATTCCATCTTCCTTGGTAATGTCTCTCGATATCACTGGCATGCTGGTGAAATCATTCACCCTGTTCTTCAAGTTCTGAAAATAGTCAGTTTGGGAGTGTATGAAATGAACTTTTAGGGCCATCTTGCATCCTTGTGCTTAACACGTTGCCAGAATGAGCTTTACAGTGGTTTTATTGTCAGAGTGCTTACGATTTCCCAAAAACGTGTGCGCTAAAGAGTTCCACACTTACTTCCCCTTTTATCCCACTTTTTTTTCCAAAAAGAAGGAATCAGATAAAAGATTACTTATGCCTGGGACAGTGAAAACTCACTTGGAACACAGATACCTGAAACAATCCCACCGATTGATCTTGGTTTGAGAAAATACTTCCTAAGCCCCAATTTAATTTGAAGAGGTGGTAATAAAACTTTCTGTTTGAATCAAGGTCGTATTGACGATGTTTATCTCTCAAGGGGTTTAAAATGTCTCGTGGTGATTAGTCAGTTTTTGTCCAATGCAGCTATCTGGCTCTACTATATCATAAACAGAGAAAGCAAGGATATTTCGTATATAATCTCTATGCTGACCCAATAACGTCGTTAGTATTTTGAATTTTGAAATTTCCACAAATCATTCATTGATGTTCTTGATATCTGATTCGTAGCCAAGTCAATATATATATATATATATATATATATATATATATATATATATATATATATATATATATAGTGACTTGGCTACGAATCAGATACCCATTATAATGGAAATAGAGGTCAACATAAACATCATTTCCGCCCTTTTTATTGCTCATAAAAACAACACATTGCATGTTGTACCACCATACAGCGAGACCTTCAGAGGTGGTGGTCCAGATTGCTGTACACACCGGTACCTCTAATACCCAGTAGCATGTCTTCTTTCATTGATGCATCCCTGTATTCGTCGTGGCATACTATCCACAAGTTCATCAAGGCACTGTTGGTCCAGGTTATTCCACTCCTCGAAGGCAATTCGGGGTAGATCCCTCAGAGTGGTTGGTGGGTCACGTCGTCCACAAACAGCCCTTTTCAATCTATCCCAGGCATATTCGAAAGGGTTCATGTTTGGAGAACATGCTGGCCACTCTACTCGAGCAATGTCGTTATCCTGAAGGTAGTCATTCACAAGATGTGCACGATGGGGGCGCGAATTGTCGTCCATGAAGGCGAATGCCTCGCCAATATGCTGCCGATATGGCTGCACTACCGGTCGGAGGATGACATTCATGTATCGTACAGCCGTTACGGCACCTTCCATGACCACCAGCGGCGTACGTCAGCCCCACATAATGCCACCCTAAAACAGCAGGGAACCTCCACTTGGCTGCACTCGCTCGACAGTGTGTCTAAGGCGTCCAACCTGACAGGGTTGCCTCCAAAAACGTCTCCAACGAGTGTCTGGTTGAAGGCATATGCGACACTCATCGGTGAAGAGAACGTGATGCCAATCCTGAGCGGTCCATTCGGCATGTTGTTATGCCTATCTCTACCACGCTGCATGGTGTCGTGGTAGCAAAGATGGACCTCGCCATGGGCGTCGGGAGTGAAGTTGCGCATCCTGTAGCCTATTGCGCACAGTTTGAATCGTAACATGACTTCCTGCGGCTGCACGAAAAGCATTATTCAAAATGGTGGCGTTACTGTCAGGGTTCCTCTGAGCCATAATCCGTAGGTAGCGGTCATCCACTGCAGTAGTAGCCCTTGGGCGGCCTGAAGGACGCATCTCATCGACAGTTTCTGTCTCTCTGTATCTTCTCCGTGTCCGAACAACATCGCTTTGTTTCACTCCGAGACGCCTGGACACTTCTCTTGTTGGGAGCCCTCCCTGGTACAAAGTAACAATGCGGACGCGATCGAACCACGGTATCGACCGTCTAGGCATGGTTGAACTACAGACAACACGATCTGTGTACCTCCTTCCTGGTGAAATGACTGAAACTGATCGTCTGTCGGATCCCCTCCGTCTAATAGGTGCTGCTCATGGATGGTTGTTTACTTCTTTGGGAGGGTTTAATGACATCTCTAAACAGTCAACGGGACTGTGTCTGTGATACAGTATCCACAATCAACGTCTACCTCCAGGAGTTCTGGGAACCAGGGTGATGCAAAACTTTTTGAGGCTATTTTTCGAAGAATCAATGAATATGTACCATTCTGATGAATCAGATTCTACTTCAAAACACGTCATGAGGCCATCAACAACATTACAATAAACCAGATTCTCCCTTTGGAGAAAAACTGAGTAAATTCTCTCTATAGATACCTGTACCACGAAAATAAGATCTCAGACAATAGCAGGTTTTGGTTTCTTAACCTTGATCCTAGCAGTCAGCTGCGTGTTTTGAAAGACCTGTCTCTTTCTAGGTCTTGAGCTCACTCTGATATCTGAGGTCCATCGTCGACAGGAAAATCTCAGCTAAATCCGCGTAGGGAAGCTAATGTGTCTGTATTCTCTGACTCACATAGAATGTCACCTTAATTACAAGGTGGATGTGGAACTGGTATCTCAGAGCCATGGGACACTGGTCGAATAGCTGATCAGGGTTATGGTAAGATATTTTCTTTTTACTTTTTGTATTAAAACCATTCGTATCTACCGAACGTAAGTAACAGCTGCTTGTGTGATTTTTCTGCTCACGTCGTATCATAGGAAAACGAAAATAATTCTTTTTACCCTTAAACAAGAAACAAAGATCTTCCGCGTATATTCTACACACCGTGTGCGGTGTCCATGCTTGCCTTTATCTCCGAGTTTCAGTTTGAAACGCGCAATATATCGTTCCTTCTGAAAAGGACACGTCCAATTTCATTCTTGAAACTTTCTGGCAGATTAAAACTGTGTGCCGGACCGAGACTCGAACTCGGGACCTTTGCCTTTCGCGGGCAAGTGCTCTACCAACTGAGTTACCCAAACACGACTCACGCCCCGTCCTCACAGCTTTACTTCTGCCAGTACCTCGTCTCCTACCTTCCAAACTCATTCTGGAATTTCATTCTTACCTATCCGATCCCAGGTTGTGCTCCATCTCTGATGACCTCGTTGTCAACGAGACGTTAAATCAAAATCTTCCTTACTTCGTGTTTTGTTATTGGACTTGGTCGACGACCTAGAGAGGCAGCAGACAGTATAAAGTGAGTTTCCCATCAGCAGCGTCCAGTAATTGGCTAAGGCAGTGTGCAGCGTGACGGCGCTGGAGGCCGCGGCCGGACCTTGGCTCCACAAAGAGCGGCGGCGACAAGAAACGAAGCGCGCGCCGCGCTGCGGTCAAAGCTGGCACTAACACTCCCAAACCTTCCGTCCGGCCGCGCCACCCCCGTATGCTGCGACCCTGGCACGGCAAGTCTAACGAATGCAAGGCACTAGAACTTTACCGCCACAAGCGAAGCGATTCTTCATTTGACAAACCGCTAATGGAAAAAAATAAAAAAAAATTGCTGCGGGTGTTGCCGGATCTTATGTATTTCAAAAAGCCTAGCAAGGCACCGATTGCTCCGAAACAACTGGGCACAGGACAGTGAAAATGGAGAGGGAAAGAAAAAGTGACAGCTAACTTTTGTAGTGTATAAGCAGATTCGCAGGTTTATCTGGCTAACGGAAGCAGTGTTCCATTGTTGAAGAGAACTTTACTCTGTGTGTGAACAGAAGTCATACTCCCATAATGAAATTAATCTTTCATTCCAGAGCGGAATGTACGACAGTATAAAATTTACTGGAAGATTAAGATCTTTGCATCATCGGCAGTGTAAACCAGCTTCTTTCCTCAAGCGACAAATGTTACCAACTGAGCTATCCAGGCATTCCTCACACCCAGATTCAAAGATTCACTTTTCCGGTTTCCTCTTTCCTAGCTGAGCTCGTGAAAGTGGTGCCGTGGGAGCCGAAGATAAGAGTTACAGCTCCGTTTCGGCACACCATTTTAATCTATCTGCCAATTACATAAAAGCTTACTCTACACTTCAAAGTGAAATACTTTTTCTGGAAACAACCCATCAGCTGCGGCAGAGGCATTCTGTCCCAGAAGTGCTTCTCTGGGAAGACACTCAGGTCAAGTTAGGAAAGTAGGAGAATCAGTGCAGGTAGAGTCACGGCGTATAGCGTCCTAGATAGCTCAACTAGTAAAAGAGGCAACTGTTACAGCACAAGTCCCACTTCGGTACACAGGTGGAATATGTTGAGGAGTTTCATTTGCATTTCAACAACGTTCTTTTGTTCTTTTCATGGATTTCCTCCAGTGATATAATATCGGAGTAAATTTTATTACTCCAGTCTGTCAGTCATCTGTGACGGAGCAATAAAGCCTTATTACTATTTACTACGAGCTCGTATGAAGAATGATGTGAAACCGGACTGCTGGAAGGCGCTACGAAGTCTTCCACCGATTAAAACAGTTTCTGTGGACGTCATTGTCAGTCTAGTGTCTAGCCATATGCGATCCCCTACTGCTGAACGTACTATGTAGTGAACCTTCTGTCTGATGGATCTGATCTCTCAAGAGTCGCAGGTGACCCTGTATCCGTCTACCAGCAACTGAAATCTTTGTTGCGTGACATGGCGGACCTTGAAAATCCTGAATTGCCTGTCATTACTTCATTCTTAATATTATTCATTCACGAAAATTTAAACATGTTTTGGAATTTTTTTGCTTCATGGTTGTACACCAGGATTTTCCACAGCCTATCCGAGTGATGAAAAACCAAGAACTTAAAAAAAGTTTCCCAGAAGGTGAAGCAAATTCTGCTTCTGGTGCAGCTTTCAAGTATCCAGTGCTTTTGCTAGTTATATATGATTCGTTCCTGAATTACGTTGTTTTCCAGGCATGATGTCTGATATAGTAAAAACGTTATTCTGAAATAATTATTTGTGGTGGATAGTTACGTTCGCGCTTGTGATGTGATGTAATTTCTCCAATTCTTCCATACTTACGAGAACAGTACAATGTCCCAAAAAGTTTCGTGCAAGTGATAGTCTAACTCTGAATTTTTATTCTTCTTCATTGATAGAACACCAGCGACGACCCGACATTACGGGTCGTGATTATTTCAAAAAATGGTTCAAATGGCTCTGATCACTATGGGACTTAACTTCTGAGGTCATCAGTCCCCTAGAACTTAGAACTACTTAAACCTAACTAACCTAAGGACATCACACACACCCATGCCCGAGGCAGGATTCGAACCTGCGACCGTAGCGGTCGCGCGGTTCCAGACTGTAGCGCCTAGAACCGCTCGGCCACTCCGGCCGGCTCGTGATTATTTACCATTTTATCGTGATTTTACTCTATGTGACAATGACATTTATAACTACACATTTTTTATGTCCTTACTCTGTTAACTTAATGAAGACTGTTCAATCTAAAGATGACCACAATGATTGAAACCTGTAATTGAATACACAAATATATGCGCTCAGAGACTGTTGTGGAATTTACAAAGTTTTATGACATTAGATCGCTGTCATCTTCATAGTGGCTGTGTCACTCCTCATCTTTTTCATACCTCAAGAAATGTTTCAAAAAATTGTTCCAAATTTCTACTACATTTTTCCCTATATAGTGTCACTCTATTCTATTCATCTTGTTTTAAATCTTTTATCCTAATGACTCAGGTTTTATTTGTACGGTGGCTCTGACGTACTACTTTCTCGGTATGTAAGTAATTTACGTAAAACACTGTACTGGTACCTGCGTGGTCGATGTATGTGGCGCCCGCATGGAGCACCCGGCTTCAGTCCACTGGACTGCCTTGTGTTCACTCAGCCTCGTGCACAAAAGCGGCGGTTCTGGTTTCGAGACACGGCATTAACGGTCTAAACATGTCTCTCTTCGTCTACCGTCCTATTACTTGCTAACTGTCGCTTCCCATTCATGAATCTATACAGTCATTTCACCAATTTTCTAGTGTAAGTCATTTTGACACGTAACTGTTAGATGCAATTCCGTCATCATAATAATTTACAATCAAATATCTCTTTCTTTCTTTCTCTGACAAGGAAGTACACGCACATGTGACCATAGAAATGCGTTTTAGGCAGAGTGAAGCAGCTGCCGTTTATTCCCCCGTGTCTGACCGTGATACTTCTTGTTATAATTCAGCCAGAGGATTTATTCCGATACCGCAAACCCTTCCCTGTACAGTTCTCGTTTAAAAGAATAATTTTCTCGTGCACGAGTGATTTTACTTGTTGTTTGGAGAACGTCTTTAAATTTTTAATGTCAATGCTGTGCTGCAGTTACTTACGTTACGAGCTGACGTTAGGCTTGCAAGTGCTGTTGTGTGTTACTGGGTTTTCAAACTGAAAGCGTGCTTGTAACTAGAGCAGAGCATTCTTCGTTTAATGCCTTGGTTCATGTATATTAAATTGTTTTACTGAATATGGAAGAAGATTTTATTCAGATTATTCAGACTGACTAGAAACAACTGTGTTGTAGGAAGACTGCGGTCAGCTAATTTCGCAGCCCAACAGCGTCTCACTTCTTGAGTAAGGAATACTACATCCAACGAAACCTACTCGCGTTTTGCATCTGTATATCGGTAAAAGTGACTACGCTTAAGACGCGAAGAGCATGACGTTAAGACATATGAAATATTTTTAGATTGTTATTAATCAATCACGAAAACAAATGGGCGCAAGTATAGAACAATAAACACAATGTTAGCTGTGGTTACAAAAATCTAAAAGTAGTTGTACAACACAGGTGATCTTAAGTTTCAAGAACCACGTTAAGGAGACTATTAAGAGAATGAAATCTGTTTAAAAGAATTTAATGTTGGTATATCTTAAATTGACTTTGGAGTCATCTGTCCCCGCACTTCAGTATTAGTATTTTCAGACATGTTTAGATATTCTTATAAATTCAATGTACCTGCTTGTCATCAGGCTCACTCGAAATGATAAATCAACGTAGAATAGGAATATAGTTATTATGAATAAATAGCGCACATACATCAGCGACACATTTAAAACCCACACGAATTCGCCTGGTGAGATTTGAACCCGCGTCATCCACAATACAAGGATGTAATACTATGCTCGAGATCCAGCGTAGAGGAAGGAGACTAGGCAGTTCGATAGAAACGTACGCCGTTCATAATAACAACTATTGCGCCACTGATACGGTTTCACGTGGAATCCATAGAAATGCAGCCGGATGTAAGTCGAGCTACTCCGTCTGGAGTTTTCCTAAGGAGCTGCAACCGGAATCTCTCTCTCTCTCCCTCTCTCTCTATCCCTCCCTCTCTCGCGCTTGCACATGCACGCACACACACACACACACACACACACACACACACACACACACTAGCGCGCGTGCGCCTGTCAACACGTGTTTCAAATATTTAATTGAAAATAACGGAAGAGTCTTTCTTTCCTCAATTTAAAACCACCTGAAATTAATGAAGAAAAACTGACTCAGATTTTCACGCACTATTTCAGTGGAGAGCTTTGCAGCATTGATCACAATGAAATTAGACGCCTTACAATATGTAGCCCTCTCTCACAATCTGTGACGAAACGTGGCAGAACGACTACTTAAAAAGATTCAACTTTTCTGTTAGACGTTAAGTGTGCGCAGAGAGTTCATTAGGAACATGATGGCACAATAACACAAGTTAGCAAACATAACTGCTCTACAGAAACGTTCCTACACTGACGCCGCTCCGTTGCTCATAAAAGAAGAACGCACGAGTACAATAATTTGGCAAACGGCGAGAGCTTGCGTGTTTTCGTTAACTTGTGGTTAGCCGCGACTTTACGAAATAATGAGTGCTTGCTCATAATTTAGGAGTACGGAATCTGGATCGCAATATATTACAAACATAGTGCTGCATAAATTTCTATTGTATTCTCAGTTCTCTTTGGTGGGTGTCTGTATGCGTGGCTTACAGTAAGGTAATGTCGGTTTAGCTCCCAGTATCATTTTGTAATGCCGAATCTATTAGCAGTTGTTCCACCCTCTCTACATCATCATTAACGTCAGAGGTACCCAAGCGGTAACAATTCAAATGAATGTGATTTGTGGCGGGATTTACTCACTAAGCTGCATAATTCAGGTCAATCACTACCAAATAAAAGTCTACAAGTGTGCCCGCTAAATTTAGTAACTGCTCCTTAAAATGTCGTAAGCTAGTCAGTACCGGCGGTTCTGTTACCTGAAACGATGTTTCTAACACCCATGAGCCTCATAAGCAAGATGTATTGAACTTCAGTAAATTCACAGTGTATTTGCTCTCCACAGACACATGGGCATCTAGAAGTAGCAGACTAAATCTAAGATTTTCATTTGAAGGAATGACCGTGATCTTTACCCTTGTAAAACTCCAGCTTCTTAACGAGAGCCAGCCTTCACTTTTCCTTTAGCATTCTCCCGCGACCTAGTGGGTTTATATTCTTGCATTAATGCGTGTGTAGATCTGAAAAAAAAACTACCGTTAGAGCTGTAATATAAACTAACAACTTACCGAGACATGGGTAGTGAAGACTACTTTATCTGGGTGTGGGCAGTAGTGTCGTAACCCTTCTCCAATGCACAGGTCACGGGAGGGCTGAACTCTAGCAGACTCGTTTTCTCACCAAGCTCCAAATACGGAATTACATCTCTCCTCTTCATCTTATAATCTTACTGACGCTTCCACGAAGTGTTTTTTTTCATCTAACTACATGTCGAACCTTAAAGACTTCCAGCGATTGATCAACAAAACACCTCAACGGTCATACCTCAGATTACTTCCAGAACTATTACAGTAAAAGGCTAGAAACAAAAGACTGCTTCAGGTTTGTCGTAACGAGACTGAATGCCGTAACACCCCTAATCTAGGAAAAATATAATTATTCAAAATGACAGGTAAAAATTCAGTTGACGCCTTCCTGAGAGACAACCTCCACTCCCTCCAAATTAACAATGTAAGTGTAAATTCGCTGTGGCTTGAATTAAAAATAAACGGTATTGATGGCAATTGAGAGGTTTATACGAAATAAATTAACAAGCGACGGAGCTGATACAACATTGGTCAGAGAACAAATCGGAACACTATTGCAGAAACAACGAAAAAAGATGCAAATTTAAAAGAAAGCAAAATCCCCAATGTTGGCAATCTTTCACAGAAGCTCGAAATTTAGCGCAGCCGTCAATGCGAGATGCTTATAATAGTTTCCACAATGAAAACTTGTCTCGAAACCTGGTAGAAAATCTGAAGAGATTCTGGTTGTATGTAAAGTATGCTAGCGGCAAGACACAATCAATGGCCTCTCTGCGCGACAGCAGTGGAAATACTAGTGCTGTTAAAGCAGCCATCCAAAGTTATCAAGAACAGCTGCCAACATGAATAACTTAGAAGCAAATATCCTCGGCGTGGCGAAGCAACTTAAATCACTTAATAAAAGCAAGTTTTCCGGTCCAGACTGCGTACCAACTAAGTTCCTTTCAGAGTATCATGAAGCAATAGGTACTTAACAATCATATACAACCGGTCCCTCGACGAAAGATCCGAACCCAGAGACTGGGAAGTTACCCAGATTACATCTACACTCCTGGAAATTGAAATAAGAACACCGTGAATTCATTGTCCCAGGAAGGGGAAACTTTATTGATACATTCCTGGGGTCAGATACATCACATGATCACACTGACAGAACCACAGGCACATAGACACAGGCAACAGAGCATGCACAATGTCGGCACTAGTACAGTGTATATCCACCTTTCGCAGCAATGCAGGCTGCTATTCTCCCATGGAGACGATCGTAGAGATGCTGGATGTAGTCCTGTGGAACGGCTTGCCATGCCATTTCCACCTGGCGCCTCAGTTGGACCAGCGTTCGTGCTGGACGTGCAGACCGCGTGAGACGACGCTTCATCCAGTCCCAAACATGCTCAATGGGGGACAGATCCGGAGATCTTGCTGGCCAGGGTAGTTGACTTACACCTTCTAGAGCACGTTGGGTGGCACGGGATACATGCGGACGTGCATTGTCCTGTTGGAACAGCAAGTTCCCTTGACGGTCTAGGAATGGTAGAACGATGGGTTCGATGACGGTTTGGATGTACCGTGCATTATTCAGTGTCCCCTCGACGATCACCAGTGGTGTACGGCCAGTGTAGGAGATCGCTCCCCACACCATGATGCCGGGTGTTGGCCCTGTGTGCCTCGGTCGTATGCAGTCCTGATTGTGGCGCTCACCTGCACGGCGCCAAACACGCATACGACCATCATTGGCACCAAGGCAGAAGCGACTCTCATCGCTGAAGACGACACGTCTCCATTCGTCCCTCCATTCACGCCTGTCGCGACACCACTGGAGGCGGGCTGCACGATGTTGGGGCGTGAGCGGAAGACGGCCTAACGGTGTGCGGGACCGTAGCCCAGCTTCATGGAGACGGTTGCGAATGGTCCTCGCCGATACCCCAGGAGCAACAGTGTCCCTAATTTGGTGGGAAGTGGCGGTGCGGTCCCCTACGGCGTGCATCCGTGCGTCGCTGCGGTCCGGTCCCAGGTCGACGGGCACGTGCACCTTCCGCCGACCACTGGCGACAACATCGATGTACTGTGGAGACCTCACGCCCCACGTGTTGAGCAATTCGGCGGTACGTCCACCCGGCCTCCCGCATGCCCACTATACGCCCTCGCTCAAAGTCCGTCAACTGCACATACGGTTCACGTCCACGCTGTCGCAGCATGCTACCAGTGTTAAAGACTGCGATGGAGCTCCG
Organism: Schistocerca cancellata; assembly: GCF_023864275.1. Taxonomy (NCBI): domain Eukaryota; kingdom Metazoa; phylum Arthropoda; class Insecta; order Orthoptera; family Acrididae; genus Schistocerca; species Schistocerca cancellata. The sequence goes on from NC_064629.1 coordinate 326,074,673, forward strand.
TATGCCACGGCAAACTGGCTGACACTGACGGCGGCGGTGCACAAATGCTGCGCAGCTAGCGCCATTCGACGGCCAACACCGCGGTTCCTGGTGTGTCCGCTGTGCCGTGCGTGTGATCATTGCTTGTACAGCCCTCTCGCAGTGTCCGGAGCAAGTGTGATGGGTCTGACACACCGGTGTCAATGTGTTCTTTTTTCCATTTCCAGGAGTGTATATTCAAGTAAGGCAATAGAAGTAATCCACTAAATTACAGGCCCATATCGTTAACGTCGATATGCAGCAGGATTTTAGAGCTTATATTGTGTTCGAACATTGTGAATTACCTCGAAGAGGACTGTTCATTGACGCACAGTCTAAACGGATTTAGAAAACATCGTTTTGAAACACAACTAGCTCTTTATTCACACGAAGTTTTGAGTGCTGTCGGCAACGGATTTCAAATTGATTTCGTGTTTCTAGATATCCAGAAATCTTTCGACACCGTGTCTCACAAGCTGCTTGTAATCGAATTGGGTGCTTACGGAATATGGTCTCAGTTACGCGTCTGGATTCTTGATTTCCTGTCAGAGAGGTCACAGTTCGTAGTAATTGACGGAAAGTCATCGAGTATAACAGAAGTGATTTCTGGCGTATCCCAAGGTAGTGTTATAGGCCCTCTGCTGTTCCTTATCTATACAAACGATTTAGGAGACAATCTGAACAGTAGTCCTAGGTTGGTTGCAGAAAATGCTGTCGTTTACCGCCTAGTAAACTCATCAAAAGATCATAACAAATTGAAAAATGATTTAAAACAGATACGTCTACGTTAAGAAAATTGGAAATTGATCCTAAATAATGAAAAGTGTGAGCCCATCCATTTTAGTGCTAAAAGGAATCCCTTAAATTTCGGTGAACGATAAATCAGTCAAATCTGAAGGCCGTAAATTCAGATAAATACCTATGAATTACTACTATGAACAACTTAAATTGAAAAGAACACATAGAAAATGTTGTGGGGAAGGCGAACCAAAGCTGCGGTTTATAGGCAGAACACTTAGAAGATGCAACAGATCTATTAAAGAGACTGCCTGCACTACTTTTGTCCGTTCTCGTTTGGAGTACTGCCGCGTGGCGTGGGATTCTTACCAGCTAATGTTGCGGAGTACATCGAGAAAATTCAAAGAAGGGCACCACGCTTTTTCACTATCGAGAAATGGGAGAGTGGGTGTCACGGACATGACACAGGATTTGGGGTGGACATCATTACAACAAAGACATGTCTCGTTGCGGCGGGATCTTCTCACAAAATTTCAGTCACTCTCTTCAGAAAGCGAAAATATTTTGTTGACGCCGACCTACATAGGTAGAAACGATCATCATAATAAAAATAAGGGAAATCAGAGCTCGTACAAAAAGATATTGGTGTTCGTTTTTTCCGCGTGCTCTTCGTGTGCAGCCTGTTAAATCGAGGGTAGATGAACCAAGAAAATTCTTTACTGGTCCAAGAGATGAAAAAAACTGAGACGACGGCTCAGTGAAAGCTTAGTAGGAAACGTGGAGACGTGTAGCTGAACATCAAACCTAGAGGAGGCTCCTGTCCAGCAGTGGACGGTGATGGTGGTGATGGCGCTGCACATAATGATGATGTAGACGATGATTACACACGTGAATGGTGCTGCATCGAGACATAGCGTATAGGACGATTTTGTTTTAATCACTGTAGGTTCTAACATTTATTTCCACACAACTCGATTTGTATTGATTATAACACCACACTGGCGGAGACATTGCAATAAAAGTCCTTCAGTAGCCATCAGAAGTCCGGAAGGAGAAAGTGTGTTTCGGAATGAACACACTGAGCGGAGATGCGTGGTGTCTAACGCTTTGGACTCGCATTCAGTGAGGAGTAGGTTGGAATCTATTTTTTGTCAACCAAATTTAGGTTTTCCGTAGTTTTTCTAAATTGATATGGGTGTATGCCGGGATGGTTCTTTTTTACTGGAGAATGGCCAATTCATTCGTTTTAAAAACTGCCCTCTCCGAGCTGGTGGTATGTTTCTAACTACATTATCGTCAATGAAACCTGAAACCAATATCTTACTTCTTTATTCTTTCAAAATATATGTTGGCTAATGAAATACGATCTTGTAAAACAGTAGTCGCAGTTCGACGTCTAGCTTCCCATTCATTTAACCGTGGCGGTGTGCTGCAGAAAGTCAGTGAGTCTACCATAAATATTGTAAAGAATGTTATAAAATCCATCTTTCAACTAATCTCAATTTTCAGATAATTAATTATAAGACGATTCAAGTTGTTTGAGGCGACCCAACGCAATATGTGACATATTTCGCCTATGAGACCGTATCCGAAAACTGACACCTTGCATCATGGTTATCATTTCAAGTTGCCTCTGCTCATTCATACAATTGGATTAGCAACACAAATTATTGGAGGACACCATGGCTACCCCACATCTCACAGGATTGCATCAACATTCGGTCTGACGACTTCTTAACTTTATGTTCACATATTATGCTGTAATAAATTTCACATAAATTACTTATAGTTACCAGCCAACGATCAAAGAGCTGCACATAAATCTGAGGAAAATCAGACGGGCAGTAAAGGTGTTGTTGAAGTACCTAGGAGAGTGCATAGACCAGAACGTCGCCGATGAAGAAGCCTTCACATCTAAGATCAACAAGATGCAAGTTGCGTAGCAGCTTAATAGAGGTGTGTACAATAAACATCCTCTGTACTCAGCAGAATGCCTCGAGGCAATAGGAAAGTTCTGAGTAAAAAGTTAGAAGCAAAGGAATGGAAGAGCTTAGGCAAAATCTCAGCATCGATAAGAAAGAACGGTGAGTACAGAAGACGGCATAGCGGAGAAAACAGCTTACGCGTGAAAAAGAGGATCGTTGTCTATAGTCACAAAACACGAATGAGTCTGAACAGACGGAGCACGGGTATTTTTATCTATTTTCTGGGCATAAAAACCAAGAGGATTTTCTGAACATGATCTTCAGGAAGTAGAAAATATACATTATACATTAAGTTTTCTGAAACAAACTTAGAACGACAAGAGGGAAAGAAGCTCTGTGTTTAACGTCCTGCCGACGACGCGTTTATTAAGAAGTGAGTACAAGTTCGGTTTGAGGAGGAACTAGAATGTGTCATTTTCAGAGGCACAATCCCGGTATTTTCCTTCTGCAATATAAGGAAACTATGGAAAAAATAAACCTACGTGGCTGGGCGGAAATTTGAACCATCGTTTTCCCAAATGCGATCCCGGCAACTTACTACTGCCACACTTCACTCGATGGGATCTGGAACGCACGGCTACTTCCAAGAAACGTCACAGTGGAAAACTATTCAGACACGGACTGAAGGAAGAAAGGAGCCTCACTCCAAACGAAGATGAGCGTACACGATGTAAGTTAAATCTCGAGGAAAGGCACGATTGAAATGCGATCCACAACTGCCCGAAGCAGATTTGGGTAGGAGTAGGTCGGGTAGCATACCGTACCAGACAAGAGTTGTGTCGAAACTAGCGCTAGTGACAGCACCTGTCGCGCCACTACTTTCTGTACTATGGAGGAACAAGGCCCCTGACGCCATTTTGAATGAAAACAACAGTGGCAACACCTGTTCCTAGTGAGTTTTTTAGTGCTCGAACTTAACTTCGGAGTGTTGTGTTTTGCTTGCCAGCAAGTAATATTACATTAGTAATGTTACGATTCTGCTATATCTTTAGATACAACTCATATTATTCACTGTATTTAGGCCGTGACAATGTCTAGCCGAAGCAGTAACAATGTCAATGTTAAATTACAACAGCGGTACGTTCAGGATGTATCGGACGTAGGAATTTCCAGTTGTACCGAAAAATAGATGACATAAAAATTTAAATTTTTCCGTTATTTTTCCTTTAACAGGCGAAGACGGAGAAGTCAGGACATACATGTATGAAAATAACATGAAGGAAGCCGAAAAGCCAACCACTTCAAATGACAATCAGGGAAGCGAATGAGAAATATTCAGTTCCGAGAATTACGGGGCCTGCTGAAAAGTAATGCCTCCGAGTTTTTTAATTCTTTCTCAATGTCGGTTGAGGTATTACATGTCATGCATATTACTCGGTTGACTCTCCCGCTTCTAACGCAAGTTGCAACCCTCTGCCACTATATGGTCCCGAACTGTAGCGCGTAACATGACAGTGTGTAACGTACCTACGTTGGTGCATGAGAAACAGCGTGCTGTAATCGAGTTTCGAATTCGAAGAGTTCCTCCACACATAGAACACCCTACCCTTTAGCATAACAATGCCAGACCAAACAGGAGAGCTGCGTCATCTGCAGTTATCCGAGGCCTTGGGTTCACTATCGTAGATCATCCTCCATACAGTCCCGACTTGGCCCCATCCGATTTTCATTTGTTTCCAAAACTTAAACAACCCTCTGATGACTTCAATTTGATAGTTATGAAGTTGCACATGCAGAGGTGAGGTTGTGGCTACGTCAGTAAAGTAAAATATTCTGTAGTGACGAGACCAACAAGCTGGTCTCTCATTGGGAGAAATGTATTTGTCACCAGGGTGACTATGCTGAGAAATAAATATACAGACATGAAGAATAAAGATGTAGAATGTTAATAAAGTTTATTTTACTTAAAAATCTTTAAGAGTTTCCACGTAAAAAATTCGGACACATTACTTTTCAGCACGCGATAGACTTAAGGCTTTACGGGAAAACAAAGAGGTGACCATGAAATCTGGTTAAGAAAATAATAAGTTTTCCAAGAACATGCAGTGATGAACAGGAAACGGTATTACGCGCTCAAGTTCAGAACTTACGTAGCCAACTTAGACCTTTGAGTAAAGACGGTTTCTGAAATCTAGAGTACAGTTATTCACAGCGACAGAAAATAAGGCAGCGGTCCAATAATACAGAAATGAAAGGAGGTAAAAACTTTTATTCTGATTTTCCGAAAATACATGAAGACTTAAGATATGAGGTTAATTGAAGCAATGAATTTCCAGCGAGCAGCAAATTTCGACAAGGAACAAGTGGACAGATTCTTGGACAAACTAGATGCTATGATGTACAAGTTCAAGTTAGTAACCTTTTACCATCCAATTAAAACTTATTTATTTTCTCATTACAGTTTCACGCCCGATGTCACACATCAAACACTTAAAAAACTAAAATGCAAAGCGTGGAAAAAAGTTAAAAGATTAACGATCGTATATTCTTATGACGTCGAGTTTCGTAATTCTGTCAAGTAACGGTATCACAGTATTGATCTACCCGGATAGCCGCACAAGTTAGCACGCCGCTTCCGGGTTTCAGGGAGACTCGCCGACCTCATATCGAATACACCTACGGATTAACGACGAGGGCCGGTGTGCCGGCCACATTGGTTATGGTTTTTAGGCGGTTTCCCACAACTGAGTACATCAATACCGCGCTAGTAGGGCGTACTCCTGTGCCGCTTCAGCTGCACAATTCGCAAACAATTAGAAAAAGTTCGCACACCTTCACGAGGGATAACTCTAGAAGCAGGCATTAGGGGTAAACGATTTACTTCCCGGTAGGAGTGGGGCGCGAGGGGGTGGAGGCAGTTGGAGACAGGAAGGGCATACGGCCACCCACTATCACTAACATTGCCAAATCCCAAAACTGACACGCCGACCCCGTCAAGATACGGAAGAAAAGGAGAAGAACGTACATCCAACAGACCAGACACCGCATACCAATAGATGTATGACGAGAACGGCTCTAGGTACTTTCAGTGCGTATGCTACGAGCAGTGACAGGTTGAGAATTTGGGATGGCCGAGAAACGTGTCCGGATGGCCGAGACTATTAACGCAATCGTTGTATAGAAGCGGAGCATCCGGGTCTAGCACAAATTTTCGACCTTCACCATGATTTATTTCAATCCCTGTATGTTGCTAAGTCCTAATTTCTTGTAATATGTCGCGGTGTTGTCTAATGTGAAGCATGTACCAATATAACCTTCAGAAACGATTGTAATTTCGAAAGAGCTTACGTATTCGATACTACCCGACCTGGCCCTACAAAGCGCATAGTTTCTCGAATTTCCATAAATAGATGAGGGTTGTGATTTGTGGGTCGACCTACAATTTTTGGCCGAGGCAGTGGGGACTCGGCGCGTGCTAACACTGGACGGGAGGGATTACTCAGCGGAGCGCTGTAGCGTGACTCATTTGTGATAAGCCGGCTGCGCAGTCGCAGCACGGCGACGGCGCCGGCGCCAGCAGGGGGTGTGGCCGCGCACGCGCGCCGTGCCTCGCGCTGGCTCCTCCCCGTGGCCCGGAAGCCATGCCCACCCACACCACCCTGCCGACGCCTCACATGTCTCTGCTCTTTACGTTCCAAGTCAGACATTACTGTCCCGACCAGAGGCCGATATAAATTCTCAACTCGTGCCACGCAATAAGGGAGACTTCATTCTGCCGCACAGAGACTTGGAGACACACGCATTTAGACCGGGAAAGAGGAACGCGGGCCGATACTCACTCCGCAATTTGGAAAATGTCGCGGAAGAGTCCACTAATGCTCCTATCCGTTTTTCGCAACTTGCTTTTCAGGTAGAGGATACGTACATACATACGTATACTGACGAGCCAAAACATTATGACCACTCCTCACCAAGATTTTCAATACCCACTAACGCCGCTGCGGGAACGTGACGCGGTAAGAAAAGTATGTAGGCCGAGCAGTGACGAATGGGAATAATTGTAGTTAAGATACGGGCAGCAAATGGGGAAATACACTCACATAAGCGGTTTTAGTACAGGGTGAATCACCAAATACATGCACCGCAAACATTGCGGAAAGGAAATGCTATTAATTTGCGGTTTTCACAGAATGAATAATACTTAGAAAGGGTATTTTTGTGTAAAAATACATATTTTTAAATGGAACAATGCCTATTGACATTAACAGACTAAAAGTAGGTTAAATTATAATGTCAGCTGTGTCTGTTGCAGGAGTCTAGTGCAAGTCGTTTACGAGATATCGTATTTTGAAAAATTCCCACACCGACACTTGTTTGTGCCATTCCACCTGCATAGTTCGTAGGTAAGCTGTTATGATTGCTTACAGTGTGGCTGTGCGTTCCTTGAGTGCAGTGCGACTTGCTAGTCAGTTAGTGTGTGACAGTCCATGCAGCAGGTGGCGAGTGGACGATGAGATTTGCCAATGCACAAAACGCCGATATGCTCATGGTATATGGAGAGTGTAGGAAGAATGATGTTCGTTCTTGTACGGTGTATGCGGTAAGACATCCCAATAGAAGTCAACAATCTCGGCAATCATTTATCAGTCTTTTCAACCAGTTACATGAAAGTGGTAATGTAACATCTCGACAGTGTAAAAAAGGTGTGAAATCTTATGGGACTTAACTGCTAAGGTCATCAGTCCCTAAGCTTACACACCACTTAACCTAAATTATTCTAAGGACAAACACACACACCCATGCCCGAGGGAGGACTCGAACCTCCGCCGGGACAGTGTAACATAAGAAAACAAGTGAAGATAGAAGAGGGGGAAATTGATGTTCTTGCTGCTGTTCCAATTCATCAGCACGTTACCTCCAGCTCAATCGCATGGGGAAGTGGCATGCGTCAGGCAAGTATCAAACGCATTCTCCGTCGACACAGGTTCCATCCATATTACATCTCTCTCCATCAAGAGCTGAGTGGAAACGATTGTGAGACTCGTGTTAACTTCTGTACGTGGCCATTAAGACAGGACACTCCAGGTGGATCTTGTACCTTGTTTAATGATGAAGCCACATCAACCAATCACGGCAAGGTAAACCGCCCAAACATGCACTACTGACCTGTTGACAATGCCAGTTGGCTTCGTCACGTGGAACGTCAGCACCCACGTACTGGAAACGTGTAGGGTGGGATAATGAACTATTAGCTCATAGGCCCGATTTTCATAGACGGAACACTGAACGCGCACAAGTATCGTAGCCTCGTAACAGACCATCCTCCACTGACGTTCCTCTGCAGACTCGGAGAAACCTGTGGTACCAACGTGATGGCTGCTTAGGCCATAGTGCAGGAAGTACTACAGCATGTCTTGATGAATTGTTCCCAAATCGTCGGATTGGACGCTGATGACGTGGATCTTGGCCGGTCCGTTCCCTTGATTTGACACCTGTAGGTATATGGAGAGTGTAGGGTAAGCTGAAGGAAGCTGTCTGCAAGGACATACCAACTACATCCGATGATATGGAACAATGTATTAAAGCAACCTGATCGGAAATCTCCGCTGAAATGCTGGAACGTGTGCAGCAGTCGTTCCGTACCAGACTGGGAGAGTGTATTGCCGCTGTCGGTGGTCATTTTGAACACAACCTGTAATGGTTAATTTTCTCGTTAGTGATATGAATCCACATAACAAGTGTATACACTAGTGCTGTTCTTTAGTATATACTAACACAGGTATTGAAAAAGTGTCGGTGAGGCAAGTTTTGCAAAATACGATATCTCGTAAAGGACTGACACTAGAATCCTGTAACAAACACCACTGACATTCTAATTTACCTTACTTTCAGTCTGTTAATGTCAATAGGTATTGTTCTATTTAAAAAAAAAGCGTATGTTTGCACAAAAATACGCTTTCCAAGTATTATTAAGATCTGTTTATTGGCTGTCGATACGAGCCACCGACTACCAATCCATTCTGTGAAAACCAGACATCTACAACTCTTTCCATTTCCGCAACATTTGCAGTGCACGTCATAGATGATTTACCCTGTATAAGTCAAACTGTTATTGTCTGGCGGCTAGGAACGAGCATCTCCAGAACGGTGAAGCTGTTCGCGTACTACTATCGCGAGCCTCTGTGGAAAGTGGTTGAAGGACGACGAGACCACGAACAGCCGACAAGGTGTTGGACATCCGGGCCTCATCATAGGGATCAGAGGCTTTCCCAGTATGTAAAGCGGAATAGACGGCAATCTGTGTCAGATCTGACGACAGAGTACGATGCTGGTTCAGGCACGATGGTTTCGAAGCACACAGTTGAACACACATAGTTGGACAAGAGGTACCGCAACAGACGACCCCTACGTGTTTCGCCGGCCGTTGTGGCCGAGCTCTTGTAAGCGCTTCAGTCCGTATTCGCGCTGCTGCTACGGTCACAGGTTCGAATCCTGCCTCGGGCATGGATGTGTGTGATGTCCTTAGGTTAGTAAGGTTTAAGTAGTTCTAAGTCTAGGGGACTGATGGCCTCAGATGTTAAGTCCCATAGTGCTCAGAGCCATTTGACCCAACCTACGTGTTTCCATGACGACCCAACGACATCGTCAGTTGCGATTGCAGTTGACGCGGAATCATCGGGATTGGAACGTGTATCAATGGAAACGCGTCCCCTGGTGGATGAGTCACATTTGTTGTTACACCAGGTCGATGGTGGAGTGCAGATACGCCACCATCCAGACAAACGGCTGCTCGAAACAGGCATTGTGCCACGGACGTAGATCCGGAGGCAGTATTATTCTATGGGGGACTTTCACTCCGCCTTCCATGGGATCTGTATTACTAGTCTCATCACCATGAGAGCTGTGGACAAAGTGAACATTATTGCTGACCGCTTGCATCGCTTCATGCCTCATGTCTTCCCCGACGACAATAGTTACAAAGCAAGATAACTGTCCGTGTCATAACGCCATAATCGTTGTACAGTGGTATAAGGATCATGATAGCATACTCACGTTGATGTCTTGCGTATCAAACTCGCATAATCTGAATCCGATGGAACACGTTTGGGACGCTATCGGGCACCAGCTCGTCGCCCACAAACCCTCGGTCCGTAATTTGCTGGTGTTCGTGTCCTGTGCGCAGACATCTGGTGCCGCATACCACCGGAAAATTACCAACAACTTGTCGAATGCATGTCAAGCAGAATAGCTGCTCTGTTGCGTTCCAAACGTGAACCAACACGCTATTCAACAGGTGGTCATAATGTTTTGGCTTACCACAGTATACCGAGGCAAATAAATCCTTTGGCTTTGGAGAACGAGAAATGGTGCGAGACGTTTCAATCCAGTTTTATCATTTAGCTAGAATCCTCTTACCCACATGTTTAATTTTTAAATGTCATCGTTAGCTAAAATATATCTTCTGAAGAAAAGTCCTTGCAACAGAAGCTCATTACTATACACTTCACTTTCTTGAAAAACTTGTTCGTCATTCTTATGTCGGTTGCAGTATTTAAGATAATAGTTAATCTATTTTAAATATTGTTAGTAAATTATAACAGCTGAACATAGCTACACTCGTACACTCTGGTTTATTGACGTGTTGGCAGCAGTGGCCAAGAGAAAATCACAGATCTGCTGCCAGCAGAGTTCGGGCTCTGGCGGTAAAGGCAGTTTTGGAAAGCTACGCGGTTCGGTTGTTGATGAGGTAAAAGTTGTAGAGTTCCTGAGTGACGGAATAATCATGCGGCATTGTACTAATAGTATTTACAGAAGAATTATGATGAACAACTGGTGAGACATCCCACCTGCAAGAGAAACGTAACAGAGCTGCTGACACAAACAGGACAAGCTTCACAATTCGTAAATCTTAGAGATAGGAATCAGTGACCAAAACACTAAAAAATCCAAAAGGCATCATTGGTCGGTGGTGTGGAACAAAATGTTAAGAAATATGGAAAGAAGTTTGTGTTTGACAAGTCCGACACGATACGATTAGAAAGTACCCGAGCGGCCGACATCAAGATTTCTGTCTAGGGAACAGTGCATGGAAGATCTCTGACAAGTAATTTGTATGGTACGGTACTTAACACTAGACAAACTTGTGCCGTCAGTCGGTCAGCAGAGACCCGTACTTGTTAACGGCTGGCGGAAACTGTGTCAATGCGCACTTTGAAGCACTGATATGCGAGGGTGACAAAACTCCACAGTACCGCGTATCGTTTTTAATTTCGCCCCTGCATGTATCTAGAAGGTGGCAACGCTTGAAACGTGGAAGGTAGCCGATACACAGAATTCCGCAGCCAATGATTAACGATCTGCATGCAGTCAGACAAATGTGGTAGGTGTGCTATGAGTACATACCCGCCAAAAACAACGCTACTTTTCTGAGCCGCGAGACAATCCGCAGAGCACGTCCATAGCTCCTATATGGTTAGAATATTTCGAGTAAATTTGTGTTCAATTGCATAGAGGAATTCGGCGAAGGACAAGAAAAAGTCAGAAACAAGGAGCATCCTGGCCGCTCTGATTATACATTGATGTCACATTGTTTCACCGTCAAGAGGTATTTCGCTACCCGCAGAACTTACCGGTCTTGTGGGCTGCAGCAATATAGGGAACCAAATAAACTTATTACATCCATAGTGGTCACTTATTAAATGAAAACGTGGCCAGAAGAATTCTATGTTACAGGTTTTTAACGCCTCGCGGAACGATGAAATAAATTTTTAAGTTTACGAGGGGCGAATGTTGAAACGGGAAATAAATTGCAGGCCGGTACACGTGGTTCTGATGTCTCTATACCAGTTTGCTTGTAGAAGGTAACAAGAGCTTTTTGTTCCTCCTAGTATTGCTACTATACTGCTCTCCAATAAATTGGTACCACAATGAAGATGGCATGAAACAAAGACCAGATTCGCAAGATGTGTTCTGTATGCTTGGATGTGTAAATGTTTAGCGTTTCAGCGCAAGTGCACAAAGTGGGTAAGAGAGGTGCCGCCTACATCTTCTGTATAAGGAAAGATAACGCAGACGGTTTTTCGTTCAGAAATGTCCTTTGAATGGTAGTTGTTTATGATAAGATAGTTTTTGCCTTGTGTAGTAAGAACGAGGAACGTCTCCCACCACGTGTCAGACTTCGACATCGGAAGAATCGTGGCCCACCGAGACAGTGGTTTATCGTTCCACGATATTTCTCATCGAGTCGGTCGATATCCTACGACTTTCATATGGAATCGCTGGATTAGAGGAGACCATACTCGACGCCATGCAGAATCTCTGCAGCCCCAATAGCGTGCGAGAGGACAGACATATTGTTCGCTCTGCCGTGCAGAATCGTGCATGTCACGAAATGGGCTTGTGTCAGCAGTAAGACAAATGTCCACACCGAAAGTGCGACGACGTATGGAGAACCAAGGACTGTCACCACAGGGACCATTGTTGTGGCTTTTCCTGACACACCAACATTGGTTCGGTTCGCCCAACGACCAAACTTGACACAGTAGCGTCGCTACGTGGCTTTTCTGATGAGTCCCGTTTCAGTGCACAGTATCACGGTGGACGTATCGGCGTGTAGAGGCTCCGAGGAGTCAACAGTTGCTACATTGCATTCGTCATTGTCATTCGGGCAAAGCATCAGACGCGATTGTATGGTGTGACCTTGATTACACAACACCGTCACCTGTTTCACACAGCCGATAATCTAGACGGCAGGCATCGCAGTTCTGGCGTGTTAACGCCGATGAATGTGTCCTACCTTCAATATTTCCTTAACATTATCTTTCAACAAGATAACGGAAGACCGTATGTTGCCGGTGCCGTCCTGACCTACACTCATATTCAGAAGAACAGAACACCTGGAACGACTAGAGATAGGACGTTCATATTCACAAGACATGTACAGTAGTATGTCCTGCACAAGTGATTAGCATTTGAACTACGTCGGCCCGCGCGTTCAAGGTCAACATCGATATCACGGCGCAACACCACCTACCGGTTAAATGTATCTGTGGCTCTCGTTGTCGCTGTAAAGCGAAGGTAATGGATCAGTGTGACTTTAGCAGACACGCAGAATGCCTCGCAGACGTATGCGCGAACCGTACCGTCAAATCAGTGAGTTTGTGAGTTTGAAACAGGGCGCATTATTGATATGAGAGAATGTGATGCATCCATCCAGAAAATTGCTGTTTGCGTGAGACGAAGTGTTTCGGCAGTGCAACGGGTGTGTGCAGAATGATTTATGGAAGACCATAGACGATGATGAGATGGGTCAGGTCGCACCATTCGGACCACCCCCAAGAAGATCGATACCTCATCCGAATAGCAGTGCAGGACAGATCTGCATCCTCCTCATCTCTGGCGCAACAGTGGTACAGTGTAACACATCATACACTATAAGGGTGACAGTCCGTGGCCGTTTATTATGGCATCGCCCACTTCTCCAACTACATTTCACGAATGTGCAGAAACATTCTAGATGGCAGTGGTGTATGGAACGACGTTACTGGGGACGGGAATAGAATCAGATAGTGTTTCCGGACGAATTCAGGTTCTGTCTGTTTGAAAATGACAGCCGCTGTTTGGGTCGCCGTAGTGTGACTGCATTCACACAAGGCATACAACGCCAATTCAAGACCTTACGGTGTGGGTTGCTATTGGGTACAACCACAAACCAGAGTTGGTGCGTGTCCGGGGCACTGTGACCTGTGTGACCTACGTCAATGCGACATGTAGCGTTTCTGAGCAACTCGCCAGATGGCATTTTCAGGAAGACAATGCACGACCACATGTTGCTGCACGAGCACATGCCTTCTTGATGTCACTGGATGTCAGCCTTTTGCCCTGGCCCACCACATCACCACACTAGTCGCCAGTCGGAAATGTGTGGGATAATATGGCGAAACGACGGACACAGTGCTTTGTCCCAGTGCCAATCACCGCCGATGAACTTTTGAACCAGGTGAATGCAGCATGGATGGCCATTCGACTATTGGTCTAGCAGACACGTTCGTCAGTTCTCTCATCCACTGAAAACATCTGACCATGGGTTGGAAAGAGACTCTCACGTCTCCAGTCGCCAGTCCCTACAACTGATGAATTGCGGCATACGTGTTGAAGTAGCAAGGAATGACGTACCCATATCTGGCATTCGAACTGAGTTCGCGTAGATGCTCACCCAATTTAGTCTTTGTTGCTGCTGGATGTGGCAGTTCTGTGTTCTCAGCGATATGTTGTTCCAGTTCCTCAAGAAAAACGTAATTTTGACAGTTACAAAGCTGTGTACATATATTATATACTTGGATATGATTAATGCTATTTTAAGAGTGGTTTTTTTACTATCTACCGTAATGACTCCAGTATCCACAACCGTCTAATTCTGTGTATCTTATCCTCTGGGAGCCTCCTCATGATACCCTAGTTCCCGAACACCAGTTGAAAAATAAATGTTTTCCACGCAGCTTAAGGTGTTTTCCTGTTAAAAAAGATATTATCTATGAGTTAGTAACGGACAGTAAGGAGAGCCCGTCGTGGTTCAATAAATACATTATCAAGTTACTACGAAAGCAGAGAGAGGTGAATAGTAAATGTGAGCGGAACAGAATCAGGAAAAGGAAGATTAATGTTTAACGTCCCGTCGACAGCGTGGTCGTTAGAGACAAAGTACAAGCTCGGATCGTTTCAAGTATGGGAAACGAAATCGGAATCGCCCATTCAAAGGAACCGACGCAGAATCCCTCCTGTCAAATGAGAGGAGAACGAAGTCATAGTAAGCTTAACTACATATATGAAACAAATTATCAGGGAATTCTAAAGCAAAATCATTCTTGGCGAGTTCTCAAAATAAGGTCTTCAAAAGCTTTAGTCTTAAGCAAAATCAGCGAATGGGACAAAGTTATTTGTTCACATGTTCACTGATTATCATGGCAACTAACAGTATTCGATACAATGAAAAGTGAAATACTCAACTCTGTCTTGCTAAACTGCTCACCGAATGAGATCACTGTGCAGTTTCTACCTTCGACCGTGGCACAAACACGAAAACTGTGGATACAAGAATCAAAGAGCGAGAAATTGAAAATCACCTCCCCGATTTTGGTCGAGGAAAGGCCAAAGGACATTTAGCCAGTGCCAGTAAATCACCGAATCTTTAAATAATCTAAGTCCTGTGTATAAAACAGATTCAAACTAAATGAGTTAATGCGTTAAATATTTAATGTTAAGTATGTGGCCGGCCGGAGTGGCCGAGCGATTCTAGGCGCTACAGTCTGGAACCGCGCGACCGCTACGGTAGCAGGTTCGAATCCTGCCTCGGGCGTAGATGTGTGTGATGTCCTTAAGTTATTTAGGTTTAAGTAGTTCTAAGTTCTAGGGGACTGATGACCTCAGAAGTTAAGTCCCATAGTGCTCAGAGCCATTTTTTTTTAAGTATGTGAGATATAAAAGTTTAGAAAAGATTTGAAATTATATTTAAAGTTTGTTTGAAATTGCTAAGTACTCTAATCATCAAACATTGGATGAGTACAGTCTGGCTAATTTACGCTGTGTTTTAAGCCGAAGCCAGTTTTTCACGCATCTCAAGGCTTATGACATCATATCTCCTGAAATGTGCGTTGTAAAATTCTATAATTTCGCAGGCACATTCTGTTGTATATGTAGATACTGCCCGCAAAATGTGTTGCGAATAGAGTTAGTAGTAAAGAAGCAATAAATTAAATCGTCAAGTATGATGCGGCAGTTTTACTGGATGAACATCAAAAATATAGTAAGCGACAAACTTATTTTGTGGGGGATACCAGAGAGAAACAGTTTCATAAAGGTTTGAAATTGTTTGTAAAGTGTTTTGCAGTTCACTAAATGCCCTTATTCTCAAATACTGAAAGAATAAAATCTGGGCATCTGTGTGTGGCGAGTTCGACTGCTTGAATATACACAGGTTATAGCCGTGATACTTGTTTTGCGTCAAACCTTTAACACAGAATTAAACCTCTTACTTGGCAGATTATAGCAACACTCTAAATTTTAAATTCGGCAAATAATTGTGCGAAATATTGCAAATTTTTTTTTGCTCCTGGAAGCCATTGTGTAGTCAATTTGCAATAACAGTTTAGTAAGACAGATGAGAATGTCATAGAAACTCTCAACAAATACAGTAGAAGACGGCACAAGGAAAGAGTACACTGGTAGAACTCGCTACTCCTACACGCGCAGTCCATAATGAGCGCCAGTGCCCTGTGACCTCTCCACAGTTTCTTCCTAAACTGTGATATTAAATACGCTTGACGGCAATTCGTGAGTGAAACCGAGCCCTTAATTCTTAAAATCTCCTCTATTATTTGCGTAGCAACATATTACGTGAAGATACAAGAGTTCACCATCTCATATTTAGGGTAAAAATTATGTGTTAGCCAAACATTTCAAGCGCTTAGAGTATATACGAAATGTATCCTCAGAAGCAAAAGTGCTTGTCTCTTCCTAAATCGACCACGTTGGTCAAGGAAACGACAATGAAACCATATGTTAATTCTAGTTTTAAAATTACTGTGGAAAGAGTGGTGATATCATTATGTAGTGTCTATTCCACACAGCGGTATAAACTGATACAGTGGGGGTTGGATGAGAACGTAAGAGGTCTAGAATTCGTTAAGCGTAAAACTGAACTGTTAATATCTAGATTACGATGCTAAAATTGTCTTCTCCGGATGTTAAAAGCGATTATTATTCGTGACGGTCCTTCCTCCGTTGACTCATTATTTTAAAATATTATTTTTAATATGGAGGGCAGTCATGTCGCCTATGAAAACTGGGGGTACAATGAAAAGCGGGAAAGGATCTACTACTTAACTGGCCTCTTGGGACTGAATTCCCTCAAAGCCACGTTTACTGAAAAATCTACCTCGTCTCGCTTGTTTTCTGCTCCCTCAGTTTCACTAATTATCTTTTGCCCTGAAAGTCTTATATTTTCATACTATTGCTGTCCCTCCACCGAGCAGGTGGAAAGTCACTGGGATCGCATTCGGAAATACCAGGGTTTAAATACTCGTGTGAGCGTTCTACTCACACCAGCGGCGGTATTCGAAACGTCAACTCGTTGTTAATCATAAACGAGAGTCAGCATAGGAGACTACCCACACCATCGCAAAAGAGATGAACATTTTGTATATTGTTTAGTACATCTGCCCCGAACCCGTAAGCACACCACCGTGACACTCACTCACTGCAGACGAAAATGAGTTTGACATTATGAAAATTTGGGATTTTTTTTATATATTTGTTGTTGTAGAGTCTGTTGCACTGATGAACTGATAGCGGTCTTTTAACAGAGAGTGAGAGGACTTGGAGTGGTAATTAACAATAATATAACAAGCTTCAGTGTACTGACTCTCTATAAATAAATGTTTCTATACTAACATGTTCGTCTTAACATATCTATTATTCTCTGGCAAAAAAGAAGTAAGAAATACACATAGGGCGCTTGAGTAAATCGCAGAGTCGTGCAGTTGATGGAATCGGCGGATCATGTGAACTTTAATCCTAAACGAGAAATAGTACCTCCTAAAAAATGTATTAAATACCCTGCGCACGTCATATATGCATAGTTATGCAAGTCTGGTGCTTCAGTGCACCTCTGCAGCCACAAAACCGCTGCGTTTCAGAGAGTAATTATAACTAAGGTAACGACACGCAAGGCGCGTGCTTAAGCACAGAATATAACATGTTCATCATTACTTAGAGTATCCTTTGGGGTTGTTAGGGCCCTCAGACCATCAGCATTAACTTTTTACTACGTCAATAAAAGCGAGCGTTTCGGCAGACTCTAATTTGCCCGCGGAGCAGTACGCAGAAGGTCACCGTGTTTTGTGTTCGGTGACTGTCGCAGCTAGGTGAGTTTTTTTGGGGAGTTCTCCGCGTTTATTCAAGGCTAGCACAGTTTGTCTCGTGCTGCCGGCAGTAAACATAATTCAAGCACATAAAATTTAAGCTCGAAGTTTTAGAGACAGTTTAATGGTTCTAGCTAACCGGTGAATTTCGGATGATAGCAAAGCGAGGATCGGCGAATAATTGGCCCGGATTAATACGAGAGATAACCTCGACCTTCAGTCACAGATAGCAGTAGTTACGTGGTGTTGACGCCAATTTATGGCTGGATTAAAGTGCAAGTCTGCACAGGTTTCGAAGCTTGGGAAGCCACGATGGTCAGTGCATTCAAGTGTAAAGTAACAAACTGACGGAAAGGAATCGCCTAGATATGCCTAGTTAAGGCTTTTTATCTATTTCAGATTCGCAGTCAGCGTCTTCCCTTCTTAAATTCAGTACAAGTAATGTAATCCGTTTTACGTTTTTCAGAAAACATTTATGGACGTCGTCACTAAACTCCTTCCTCAGCTGAAGAAGCAAAGTTGAGAAAAAAAATTAATTTCTTGCAACACAACCATATCATCCATCGAAGTCTGCGTGTATGATCAACGACTTATTAGTTATTCTGTCATTATTGGCGAGGCCGAAACATAACCAGCCACAAACTAAACTTTTGTTGGGGAAATAGGTGGACACACTAAGTGATGGGACGACCGACTGGTTTCAATAACCATTTGGCCAGTCAATTTTTTTTCGTTCAGTGGTTTTTTTCAGTCGAATGAAACAGCCCAATGAGACTAGTCTCTGTGGCCACGTCAGCTACATGAATTGTTTCTGTGACTGATTTGATTTACATACTTTATCAGTATTTTCGGTTATAACACTGCCAAAAAATTTAGATATAAATAACGTATCTTGTTTAAAGGAGATTGAATATAAAGTATCTTCGAAATTTATATATTTATTTACTAAAATACGAATTTCTCAAACGACTGGCATTATAATGGACTTTTATTGTTTTAAAAGGTTAACCCTTGGTGATACATTATAAATTTATGTTTAAATGAATGAAAAATTACTTTTTTATTTAAATTTATTGCATTTCCGTTTCTCTCTTCCCGCTGGTTTGCAACAGTTGCCGATAATTCTAATTCGGTAAATCCTCAGGTAACATGAACAGAAAACGTACAATATAAAATTCATTTAATTTTAATCACTTGCATTTTAAGCATGTACTGTCATCAATTTTTTTAGTTTCTTTAATCAATAGGCTTTAGATTCGCAGAAGTAATCGTTCTTGCACTTACTATATATCGCACTGAATTTATCTTGAGAGCTCTTTTTGACGAGGCATATGATTTCTTAGATTCCTCCGCCACTGAGCGTTTTGGCATTGTGATCCAGATACTGAGTTTACTTTTAAGGAAACGCATATTCGTAAATATGCGCGAAAAACTAATAAAAGTTATTTATTGGCGCTCACTAAAAATCTACACCGGAACGGCAATAACAGGGACGACAAGCGACAACATATTACAATCAACAATTACGATTTAACAATGGCAAAATGACAGAATGTTTCCGCTCCGAACTGCGTCGACAGTTTTCATTCGGTTGCTTTCACTGACTGATTTCACTCAAAAGAATGAATAATATCACAGATACATAAAACTACAATCTAATGAGCTGATTGTTTTCCAACAACGAGCTAAATCGTTTCCATCCTGTTGTTCCCATTACTAGTCACAGGTGATCAGATGCACGGACCTGTCGCATGCTCTCTATATGATTTGCAGAGAGCTCTCATAAGCGGTAAGCGTGTGTAATTTCTTATACCGATCAGTTTCATTTTTTTTTTGTTCTCCAGTAATGAATAACAATGACTCCAAGCAGACACGACTTTCTCTCGTTCTTACATAACGAATATGGCAAGGGTTAGTACGTACGTATATAGAGAATAGAAGCTAACGGCTTTGCTTTGTACGTGAGGATTATAATCCTGAGTATCAGAATTATAGATAAATTTTGCATCTTGACGTGAAACTGGTCAGATGGAGAGAATACAGAAAGGTGGAAAAAGAATGCAAAAGTCAATAACTGCAGAAAAGTTTCAATTTAATGATGTGAGTAATACGTTACCTTGCTGGTTTTAACACGATGCCATGAGCCTGTACAGAAGAGAATCAGTATCCAATGCATCCGATGTGCTTCTGAGATAATACTCATCACTGTCACTAAAATCTTGTTAGATATTTGTAAGCTAAAATTATCTCTCAGGTTGATCCCAAACATTTTCAATAGGCAACAAGCTGTAGCTTGTTTACACCTGTAAGGCAGAAGAGAAAGAGACGTAGACGTGCTGTCTGTAGTAAAGGAGTTGTGTGGGGCTGGAAATAGGAAAGGAAAGATAAATACTTGGCAGAGCTTGTTCGGTATACAGCTGAGTAGTGAAAGTCAGCTGCGACAAGTTTCACCAGAATCAATCAACTTAGTCACACTGTAGTAGCAGTTTACTATAGACATTCTGCACCCCAATCGAAAGCAAAAGACAGAATTTCTGCGTACGCAAACGCAAAACGACTTACAGTGTTGGAAGGAACAGATCATGACGTGTGTGAACTTAGATGGGTTCAATGCTAAAGGCGACCACCGTTGTTTGAACGTAGTGGTGGGCTCACAAACTTTCTACCTGTGTCTCGTTTCTTTTCTTTTCGACACTGTGCACATCTTTCCGCGTAATACAAGAGCACGTATGTCGTAAACTGCGCGTCCATTGCTACTAAGTTGCTCGTTTTGTGAAAATTGTCACAGCGGAAGGACATAATAAATGGTCGAGAAAAGTCGCGCGTTACTACACCGAGAGTTTTTTTATCTCACTTCCTTTTAGGCTTCGTATGCACACCCTTCTTTCTCTTTACGACTGACTTTTTTATTTATTATTTGTAATCTGTATCTACAATGCAGTAAACACGAAGTAACGGCCTTTTAAACCCCACATCCATGCCTGAGAGGGGACTCACCCGCTACCTCAACTCTTCCAAGGCAGCAACGTCACCTTGGCCCATGAAGACTGGGTACACATTCCAAACTTTTCTTTCTCTTACTAGCTCGTTCCCTACGTAAAAGCTGATAGTTCATTTTGTTTTTCATCGTCGCAAGTACTTCCGAGAATATGAGAGAAAGATCAATACAACAGCCTTGTATTTCAAAACTGATATAATATTGACAGAAATCTCTAAAATTAATGTGGATCTCATGTCCGAAAGCTATTTTG
The DNA here is from genome assembly GCF_023864275.1 of Schistocerca cancellata. Taxonomy (NCBI): domain Eukaryota; kingdom Metazoa; phylum Arthropoda; class Insecta; order Orthoptera; family Acrididae; genus Schistocerca; species Schistocerca cancellata. The sequence goes on from NC_064629.1 coordinate 326,095,523, forward strand.
TCTCTAGCATCGAGAAAAAAACATGAAGAAAGACAACGTTTGGAAAAAGTTCACGAGGGGTTCCCAGAATCCGATCATTATATTTAGAAATCCAGTCTGCTCTGCGTATTGTTCCCTCAAATGATTCTAGAAGCTTATCTCCCTTAGCTCTTTTGGTTAACGCCACTTTATATTAGAAATGACGCATAATTTATCTGTAAAAATAGTATTCTGTTTGGTATCGACGTGATAGCTGGCTAATATCCACATTAACTGAAGCGAAAAAGTCGTATCTTTTTCACGAAGCCGAAGACTGGTATGCAAAGAAACAAAACACCAGCTAATGAAGAGCGAATAAATGTGTATAAAAGTTATACTTAATTTTCCTTTGCCGATAACAAGCTCGACTTGTGAGTATTAAATATTTCAACATATCCGTCGATATGAGGAAACCGAACCTATATACTTCCAAATACTGGGGAAATGTATGAGGTCTGCCACATAAGCGCAGCACGCATGAAATACGGTGTTCCACCTTCCAGTTTTAGTGTGCAAAAGATTTAAACGAGCTGAACGTCGCTCTCTTTTGCTGGACATAGATGAGAAGGTTTGCACTTAGTCAAAGCAGCGATCACAGAGAAGCTGTCACAGACAGCAGGAACGTAAGGCACGTGAAACAAAAATCAGATAGTGGCTGCAGCGGAATGTTTTAAAGTTTAATGGCTTTGCGAAAGTAATAACAGGAGACGACCTTGCAGTAGAACAGGTAACAGACCACTACGGATGGAATTACCGCAACGAGTAATGACAGGGGAGTTGATTCATACAGGAAATCGAAGCCATTACTCATTACGTGACGGCAGCCATGCGTGATGATAATCTGCAGCTACATTCGCATTTCGAAAGACAATGTGTAAAGCGTGGGAGAGTAAGGCACTTGGAGGAACGTGGCGCTGTTTCCGTCATATATCGGTCACTGGTTTTACGGGACTCAAAACATTGCCTTGTCACACTCTTCACTAGAGGCAGCCTGTCTCCTTTGGACCGAACGGGGTGGCGAAGGGCTTAAAACCTCGCATTCCCTTTAGAAAGGATAGGGGTTCAGTTTCTCGTACCACCACCTAGATGTAGGTTTTATACGGTTTCCCTAAATGATTAACGTAAATACCGGGATGGATCCTTTGAAAAAGACGCGTGCCCTGTGTCTCATGACCTCGTCGTCGACGCAACATTGTACGCTACTCTTCCTTCCTTCCTTCGCGTCATACAGGTCTGACCTTGTCCACCTTCGCTTTCAAACACGCCATGTCTTTGTGAAGTGTATACAACCTCTTTGTGACCTGTAAGTAATATTATATGATCTTACAAATAATCTATGAGAAGCTAAAACAGAGAGAATATTTTATTTACATAAGACGTATAGAATCACGCGGAAGAAACACAATCATACATCCACATCACGGAATGCAATACTGATTCCTTACAACATGGATATTAAGCTTGAAGTGTTATATGGACTGTAACATCTCATTTCTTGCGAACATGTAGAAAAGAGAGAAAGAGAAATTCTCAGGCAAAATGAAGTAGCAATTTTCCCCACTCATTGCAAATTTCGTACAACTAGTTACTTGAAACAGAAAGACATCTTCGAAGCTTCGAGAAATAGGCATCACACAAACATTATAAACTGAAGAACTAAATTCAAAACTTATTGAAAAATCAAGCACTAGATCTAAACTCTTAGGACAGAAGAAGATGGAGAGATTTCGAGAGAGAAAGAAAGAAATCACGTCAGTTAAGTATCTACCTCCCGGGCGGAACGATGATATGTTGGCTCCTTATAACTTTGTAAGTTCGGTTGTGGAAATGTCGGAAATGTCGGAAATGACATAATTAAAGGCGTAGCGTTAATTCAGCTCCTATAGTATAACACCGAGTACAGAAATTTGGAGTAACGTTGTTTACGGAAACGACGCGGTATCGGCGGGAGTGGCCTATGGAAATGAGAAGCGATTATGAACGTCGATGAGGAGGGGTTCATCTCTGGTTACGTGGGTTGGTAGTTCAGTGTTAGTTTATTAGGCAGACAGTTAGTTCTGGCAGGGAGGGGCAACTTGAAACTTTTATCTCGGTGTAGTATTTCGTGTGTGTGTTTCCACATGTTAAGAATTCCACGCTAAAAAGTAGTTTTCCTACAATCTGCTGCATAAGTTGCAACACCAATCAGAGCGATACGATAGCGCAAAGCACTGTCATGTTCAGAACAAAACTCGACATGACCACTGACTTTTTTAATGTAGACTAATCGCCTTCATTAGCTTGGAATCATATGAAAAAATCTGCAACATGTTCTTAAGATCAAAATCAACCAAATACGATGGTTGAATACTACTCATATAAAATTATTTTCTGGTGCTTCCATCATGAAAGAAATTTAAAGGAGGCCTACTGAAGATGTCTGTACAGGGTCAGAGTGCCATTCTGTTGGTCGCAAAACGTCTTCTCTGAGAACCATACATTTGACATCGCTCGCCATTTATGTGAGTTTCTCGCCTGGACTGGGCAAACCGGTCACGAGGTGGCCTCGTGGTTCATTCCGGTTCGGCCAGCCTGACATTTTTTTCCGTTTTTCTTTGTAGCGTAACGTCGACGTAGAGATCATTCGAGAAGATGTTATCCAACCTCACCTGTCAGGAGACAGAGCGTCATCAATTGTTAATGAACAGTATTGGTAGCTCATACGAGTATTCAGTATTAACTGCTTATGAGATGTATCTGAGACGTTATTATGTGATGCAAATACTTCTGTTTGGGGCCAGGGATAAGTAAGCTTAATAGTGCTCTAGAAGAGCGTGGGAAAGTCACCTAAGATACTACTTGTCTTCGCTATTCTTTCAGAAAGTTTCTGTTCCGCAGTGTAGCCACGTCTAGTGCATTCCAGTGATGAATGACCCTGAATTAAATGTCAGTAGCTCCAGTAAATTTCTAATAACGAACGTCGTCAATGTTATTTATTTAATCAATTTTGTTGTCGCGTCTTCATAAACCATCGAGCAAGGTGGCACAAGCCAGATATCCTGTGCTCGTATCTACGAGTGGTGGAATCCAAATCGCCATCTGTGTTATACGGTAATCATTTCAGGCGACATAATCTGTGCATTACACCAGCAGGCAGCGTTAAGTAGGGGACGTGAGGGTCTAGTGTGTCAACGTGTGTCACAAATAGCAATGAGGCAGTGTCTAAAATCAAGTGTTCAAGACATTCTCCAGAATGTTTTAAAGAAGAGAAAAGTGTGAGCAAAATTTGTCTTGCACATCTTGATTCCCGAACAAAAACAACGATGCGTTGCCGCCTGCTACGATTTGATTGAAATGCCCAATGCGGACAGTTATTTTTTGAAAAAAAAAAGTCATTACGGGTAACGATACCCGGTGTTATCAATACAAACCTATCACCAAATGACAAAATGTAGAAATTCACATAAAGGTTCAACGCTTTGACGACATAACCAATATTCAAGCCAAATTGTTACGCAAATTGAACGATGTCCCAAAGAAGGACGTTTCTGATGATTTACAAGGTTGTGTGAACGTTCTGTGCGTTTTACGCGCTGGTGTTGGTGCTGGGATGGCATAGGAGGGGTAGGGGAGACTATGTAGAACACCTCAAGCATTAAAACCACCATCTTAACATTTCCCTATTTTTTATTAATCCAGTCCCGAAACGTTTTGGACTAATGGGATACATCCATTTGAACCTGCTTAATATATTCAGGCCTAGGTCTCCCTCCACAACTTAACCCCCTCCACCCACCTCTCTCCATTACCAAACTGACTTTCACCCGGTGCCTCAGCAAGTGTCCTATCAGACAGATCGATTCGTTCAGACAAGTTCGGGCATGAATTTCTTCGTCTCACCCCTCCCTCACCCCCACCCACAATTAGATTCAGTACCTTCTCATCAGTTATTCGATATACCCGCCTAATTTTCAGAATTCTTATACAGCACTACATTTCCAGATACTTGAAAACACATCAGTTCAACACAGTGGCTGAATTCGTAAGATCATTTACGTTGTGATGATAAAATTTCGAAAACTGACATACAACAAACATGTCAATGAGCGGAAATTGCATTAATCACATAAGTACCTGCACTGCAATGAGGGGAAAGGACTTTCTGAAAAGATATTGATTCTGAAGTTTACAAACTAAATGTCTGTTGCTCCACAATTTTCTACGAAATACGTTACTCACAATACTCATAAGCATCCAAAAACTCTCAAAAGTATATATTTTATCATGTAAACACAATATAACTGAGAAATGATTGTTTTTAAACTGGGATATTGTTGCCAGTAAGTTCTAAGAAGCACAAATTTAATTTACAGTTGACGATTAGGGCGAATTTTACGCAGCGCTAGCAAATGGTTTACAATACATAATATATCACGATACGCACAAACAATGTCACAAGCAGAGAAAATTTATGGAAAAAGACGTCAACAGTAAAATATTAGAATGAAGAATTTCAAATTGACCCTGTAAACCACACACTATCTCACACAAAAGAAAATACAGAAATCGGCTTATATATGTAAATATATGTACGAAATACACGTATCTTTTTCTTGATTAATTTTGTGACACCTACAGCACTAGAGCGCCAAAGACGAACACTGCAGTGTAAGTCGATCACAATCCAGAAAGAGAAAATCGTGGAACACCAAAACAACCAGTCTTCTGCTTGGAGCAACTGCCAGTGCCTTGCCAGGACAGATTTGTGCTCAATTTAGTGAATATGCCCTGTGCAGCATTGCCCTAAATATATGCTTGTGTGCGGGGGGAGCCGGCCGGAGTGGCTGTGCGGTTCTAGGCGTTACAGTCTGGAACCGAGCGACCGCTACGGCCGCAGGTTCGAATCCTGCCTCGGGCATGGATGTGTTTGATGTCCTTAGGTTAGTTAGGTTTATTTAGTCCTACGTTCTAGGCGACTGATGACCTCAGAAGTTAAGTCGCATAGTGCTCAGAGCATTTGTGCGGGGGGAAGAACACAGAAGGTGTTTACGGTTCTCTTATTGTATGTGTTTCCTGTGATGTTATACTTGTATTTTGCTAACTTTTGGTATAACACAATTACAAACTGTTTCGATCTACGGTTAACTACGTGCGCCTCTAGTGAAGTGATTCGATGTTATGAAGTTCATTTCTCAACTCTGAATGCTAATATAACATCGATGAATATTCCACCCACCATCTCTGATACTTGATCATTTTCCTTAGCATTTCTTACGTCTTCTCTGATACGCGATTTTTCACAAATTCTACATATAAGTATCTTATAAAAGGAACGAACTTCTCGACGTTCTCATCTCATTCGAGAGCAAGAGAAATGATAGATCTGCTGGGCCTGCAGGGGCCGAAATGCTTAGCATAGCACAATAAAGCTCTAATATTTACGACTGAGTGGACCACGTAAATTCTTTGTTGAATCTGAAGATGTTTGTTTTGTTTGACAGATATGCTGAATATTTTCAGTTCGTAATGCTTACAGAGAATTTTCGCTTATGTGAATGTGCGGCCGTGAGATGCAGCGGCGGCCGCACCCAGGTGCTTTCTCCTCGGATCGGTCGCCTTTCGGATCCCGGCGAGAAACTTGCGCCCGCCTGCCCGCCGCTCCGCTCTTACGTAAGCGCTCTCGCTGTAATTACAAGTCTTAGCAGCGATTTGGCCAGCACTGCGACAGATTTGACCGTCTAAGCCGTCCCGTCTTCGCTTGCACTGCACGGAGCGCTAAGCGAGTCGGTTTTCTGAATTTGCTCATTAACTTAATTTTAAGCTGCTTGTCACTCTAAAGGAAAGAATTTTAGGCTGTTCCCCAGGCTCCAGTTCTATCAGAACCCCCCCCCCCCCCCCCACTAATATCGAGACCTATGACACCGAGATACTGCAGTGGAATCCCATCATCTACAGTTATAGTTACAAAGGATTTATTTACATTTGTAGCTATCGTTACCGAAGCCACATTGTCTACATGTGCATCTGTACTTTATCATACAGTCTGCTGAAATGTTCCTTCCATTACCACTAACCTTTCCCTCTACAGATTCAGTCCACACACAGGTGAACATCACCGACCTCTTTTTCCCGTGTCGCTGATTAGCCTGAGACGTTACGGAGAACAGACGGCTAATAAAAAATGGCTTTGAGCACTATGGGACTTAACATCTATGGTCATCAGTCCCCTAGAACTTAGAACTACTTAAACCGAACTAACCTAAGGACAGCACACAACACCCAGCCATCACGAGGCAGAGAAAATCCCTGACCCCGCCGGGAATCGAACCCGGGAACCCGGGCGTGGGAAGCGAGAACGCTACCGCACGACCACGAGATGCGGGCAGACGGCTAATAAAAAAGTATTTTCTCCGTAATGGTTTCTACAAAGAAAAATAGTTCTCACACACAAAACTACATTTTAAAAATTAACTTTACCCTTATGGAAAACAGAAGTAGTGCACTGCGCACAAGTAGGAGGAAATTTCTTATGCTATTCGGTTGTTGTATTGTTATAGGGAAGGCACCTACCAGCCTGAGATTGATTGGAAGAATTTCTTTTTTGTGCTTGTTATCAGTCTTTTGACTGGATCGATCGAGTCCGCCACAGTTTCGTTCTTTGTGCCAGTCCTATCTCAGAATAGTGCTGATACCCTACGCGCCTCAATTATTTGTTGCATATATTTCAAGCTCTGTCTTCTCCAAGAATAGTTGCCTTCTATGACTCACTTTAGTTCCATACAAGCTACTCCTTTTGCCCTATCATCTTCACCTACGAATGACATAGTTTTTGTCCGTGACCCTTATCAGGTAAGATTAATAAGGGAGATCCAAAAGAAGAGCTGCCCGTTTCGTCACCATTCCCTTCAGTACTCACGAAAATGTCATGGAGATGCACATCCACCTCAAGTGCAAGACGGTACAAAGGCAGGCGTTATGTATCACGAAGATGTTTACTGTTAAAACTCTGAAAACGCAAGTTCCAAAGAGAGTCAAGATACATATTACCTCCTCACTCACATACATCTCGCGAAGCAAAGTTGACTATAAAATCAGAGAAATTCCATCACTAATGGCAGCTTATAGACATCCCTTGCTTCTTAGCACCATTGGTAATGGAAGAGTTAAAATGAGAATAGGTAGTGATACACCAAGTGCCATCCACTCGTGGTTTGTGAAGTGGAGACGTTGATTGGTTGTTACCTTCTCGTTGCTAGAGTCCATAATCACGTAGAATTTTTTAATGCCATTGTGGATACCTTTAAAAGTATTTATTTATAAATCCCACTGTTGCAATTTCGACTGTGTGGCCATTATCAAGTGCAATACAATGATCTATGTGAAAGATGATAATAATGATAACATGAAGTACCCAAAATACGGATGTGACGACGACACATGCAGGTGAGATATTTCTTACGTTTTGACTTGGGCTGATGCACAGTCCTGCAGTATTCATTTGATAGTACCCACATAGCGAAAATTGCGATTATAAGTAAGTAATTTCATAGTCATAGGCGACCATGATCTTTAAAAAATTGATTATGTGCGACCTTCCATTTTTATGGGTTCTTCTCTGCGACTTAAGAAAGAGGCTTTTAGGTGTTCCCCATATGCGGTTTGCCTCTTTGTTTTTCTGCAGTGCCCTGTATGATCTGTAATACGTGATCTTATTTTAATTTCAGCCGATAAATAATTTTTGGTGCATGTTTTAGTCCAATTTTTAAATGTTACTAGTTCTACTTACGAATTTTGGCAGTATTTTCTTACAGCTATGCTTGCTGTGAATGGTTACTTACTACAGTCCAGTAAATCGATTATTTAAACAAATCTATGCGGGCCTATAAGTAATAATGACACTGTAAAATTCGTGTGCTAAAATCTTTTCGCCGTACATACGTTTGTTTAGTGATCGGTTTGTTTTTCGAAACAAGTTAAAAATCTGTCATTAAACCTATTTCAACAAAGTGCAGGGCAAACTCGTTCAGACTACACGACAATAAAACTTTATCACATGACAAAGAACAACGTGCAGTGTTTACTGTATATGTACCGAATATTGTACAGTGATAAGGGCGTTCGCCGATGTCGCGGGATGTCACGAAAAGTAACGTCCCATTCGCAGAATGTCTTCTAAGACGACAAGTTCCGTCCAGAAGACGGATATCCGTGACGAGTCGCTTCTGTCTGCCACAGCTCAATAGATTAGGGCTTGGACACACTCAAAATGGCTCCGAGCACTATGGGACTTAAAATCTATGGTCATCAGTCCCCTAGAACTTAGAACTACTTAAACCTAACTAACCTAAGGACAGCACACAACACACTCAAAAAACTTACTAGTAAGTAAATACTGTAGAGCTCGGACTCACTCTCAAAATAACCAGGAAGTACGTGAACACAGATTGTGTTTTCAACAGCAGCTACCACGTTTCTTTCTAATCGTCGCATTTCATATTGAAGTGAAATGGCCGGCCGGAGTGGTTGAGCGGTTCTATGCGCTACAGTCAGGAACCGCGCGACCGCCGCAGTCGCAGGTTCGAATCCTGCCTCGGGAATGGATGTGTGTGATGTCCTTAGGTTAGTTAGGTTTAAGTAGTTCTAAGTTGTAGGGGACTGATGAACACAGATGTTAAGTCCCATAGTGCTCAGAGCCATTTGAACCATTTTTTGAAGTGAAATGTATAAACAAGTAAATGTGGCAGGTTTTGCAGGTTACACAGTAATTTTTAGAACTGATGGATCTAGAGGATAAGTTTAATATAATAACCATAAAGGGACAATACTAATCCCCAGGAAACGTGTATTCTCAGACGCGACCTGTTTTCCGCCCGCTTTTTGCTATCCTCGTCACTGTCTTCATATCTAGAACTCTTAACCCATCAGAATATGTTGCTGCCCTCGTCCTCTGTGTTTTCTCAGCATTCTTTCTCATCGTCATTCAAGTGTGAGTTTGCTTAGAAAAATATGAATCCATGGCATGGTGTTTTGAAAATAAACAATGAACCTCATTTTGCCATTAATAAAGAAACAGGAAGACCCGTCTTTACCTATGTTTACTTCGGCTCGTTGCTAACACATAGGAATAATGTTACACTCAAGGAAGACATTTTTAATCGTACACGCTAAATACATATATTTTCGAATACCGATTGCGTCTACGTAGGATTTGGCCCACGCAAGTCGACCAACAAAATAAATGGTAGCCTTGATTAAAATATGAAAATGTCTTACTCGCAATGTTTAAGAGCCGCAAGACAAGTCACACACAGAACATTTATGCTAGCTTAAACAATTTTCCTCTAAAAACCATGTATACTGACTGTTATTGTACGTTCCGGTAAGTCCTTTAATTAAATGAAATTATATCATTAGTTTGCGATATAGCATCTTTATCTTATTGAAGCACATTGACAGATTGACGTTAAATTGCGTTCCATGTAAGTGGAAGGAAAGCTGTTAAGTCTCTCGGATAGTATTCCTGAGACGCGGATTTGCAGCTATTACAATTACAATTTTCGGACGAAAATACCGGTTTGGTTCCACAAAAAGGTCACTGCTGATTCCTTTCTCAACCTTGTCCAGCCCGAATTGGAGCTCCACCTCCGCTGCTCTCGATGTAGGTGAAACCTTAAACTCTAACGTATTATAAGAGAGATAAATTTTACTGACGCATTTCGCCATCGACTCAGTAACACGTCTTCTCTACAACTATCGATGACAATTAAAAAAAAAGTCTGTGTAAGAGATATGCCAAGTTAAGTGTCAGTTTCAGTTGCAGACGATCCATAGTCGTCCTAGAACAGAATTTGCCGCGAACAACTGTGGTAACGTATGTGAGACTCGGACGTGTCGCTAACATCCCTGTGACTCAGAACCAGCCAAGCGGCTCCTTTCGTTAAAGGCTACACGTTTTCACAGTTAAGATTCTGTCTGAGCAAAAGGAAGGTGCTTCGCGAAGGGGAAAAACAAGCAAGGTGGGATGCGAGCGGAAAAAGCGTGGCAGGCCGATTGCAGTGGGCCGGGTGAAGGATGGCGGCCGCTCACTATATCAACGGACGAAAGCGCCAACCACTGTCTTCTTTGCGCCGGTAATCGGACACGGCCAATTAGAAATATTTCCGTGCGAACTAAGAGGGCTAAGGCAACAAAAGGATCCGGCGTGGTTTGCCGGTGGGTGTGGAACGCGACCTTGGCTCGCCGCACTCCACTTCTCTGCACGCCTTCTGCTGCCGGCTTCGAAAAGCAGTCTAACGGTTCCTTGAGAGCCGCTTTATTTTGTAAATTTTATTTTATCTGTTGTCATTTAGCTTGCGTCATAGAGTTAGTTTATGCATACAGTCATATACTTGAAGTTTTACATACCTTAGTGCTTTGCAAGGCATGGTACCCATTTGGTAGGTATGCCTTTGCTTATCCCGAGCAGCTTGCCGCTTAGCGAGTAATGGAAACTACTACAGTCCAACATGAATTAAGAACAGCGGCCCAGCTCGATATTTTTCAGACAATTCACGTAAGCACACACACACACACACACACACACACACACACACACCTTTCATCAAGCACCTAGTTGTCGGAAACTAATCACTAAGCATGCACGGCCGTAGGGAATGAGGTAAACTAATAGTAATTTCTTGATACATCGTTACGCCAAAGTTGTAATGTGGACCCAACATGACGGCGCCCCGGCACTCTTGGCAGAATCAGTACGCGCAGCATTAACCCGTAATTTCGACAAGCCAGGGAGGACCTGTACCTTGGCCTGTGAGATCACCGGGTATCATTCTATTAGATTTCATTTTCTGGGGCTACATGAAAACCGAGGTTTGTGTGCTCTACGCCTGTGGTGGAGTTAGTTACAAGAATTCTTGCAGCGGCCATACGCGTACAGAATACGTCCCATATTTTCCTACATGCACGGGATGCGCTACTACGTCAGTACTGGCACTTCTCAGAAACTGATGGCATTCATTTCGAACATTTATCGTAAAACTGATAAGAAGGACTGAAAAAATTTAAAATTGTTTTATTCTCAGTCAGATTCACTGACCTCGTGGGCACTCTGTACTAACTCTACTATGTATTTATGACACCTAGTTGCTTAACAAACTATATTTGTTATTGTTTATATCTTAAAATTTGTCACTTTTGGCACTAAAGTTTTGAACAGCCTGTAGACTTACGCATGTACAAACGTGAAATTTGTTTCATTTTAAATCCTTTAGTATTTCTCTGAATACATAGTATGGCCAAAATAGAGAATAATATTTAAGGTTCTCAGTCATCATGTTCAAAAAGATAAGTTTTTAAAAACATTTAGCATCCGTGTTACGATACAGTCTCGCATATCACATCAGGGGAAGAAACTTTCATTTCACTTACTATGTGCTGCATTTTACGAATGGCTCATACAATATTAGAAAAAAAATATTCGAAGTCCCCATGTTATGCCTCTCCCGGAGCCATACATGCTCAAATACATTTCGCGTGAAAAGAGAGGATGCGCTCACAAAATGAAACATAAACACACAAATGAGATAGGCGTCAAAATTCAGTGTCTCTCAACTATGAAACTAAGCATCTGCACATCCACAGTGACATGGAATTTTCTGATTTCTAAGTGAGAAACTCTATTCATAACTATAGCTCATTACTTTAGGCGTATCCTGTATATAATACAGGAATATTTCACGAATATAAAGTGAATGCACGTCAGCACTTAAACTGCATTCCATCACCGTGTCTGACGATAATTCAGAAGTCTATACACCTCTACCATGTTAATTCGACCGTCGGCATGGGAACTCTTCGTTAACACACTTAGCTGTAGGCCGAATAAGGGATACTAATTCATGGCCTAACAACCACGGAGTCACCGACGTGCAGGTTCTAACAGTGTCATCAGAGAAGTGTACACTGCTTGTCATCAGCGTATATGAAGCTGAACTGGCTAGACAATCATGATTCAAAGTATTATGGAAATATAAAATACACATGTGACCTACAACAGTTATGCTGACGAAATCTAGTTCCGAATTACGTTATACTATCGAAAGAGTATATTGGGAAATCTTCATTTCATTATTTTAATTAAACTCAGCTTATTAAGAGCATGTCCTCAGGTCGAGAAACTAGCCCTTCCATAATGCGGCTACACCTTATTTCAATAACACCTCATGAGATAGGATGTTTTTAACGAAACTGAAAATGTACTAAGTGTAGCGGTTACTTGGCTGCATGATGAGTATAAAAGTAAAAATTTCGAAGCTGTGATTCCTAGAGTGCGACGCAATACAACACTACCCTTCTAGAAGCTGCACGAGTGATATCGAGAAACACTGCCGGATTGTTTGTCAGCTTGCAAAGACTGCAATTATTTCTTTCTCTTTGTCTTTCTAGTTGCCCTGACACTCTCTTGCGTCACTTGAAAATTTTAAATGCAAACAAAATTGATCCAAATGGTTACCACATTTACTTATTTCCTTTCTTTACGTTTCCTCCGGTAGGCCAGAAGTGCATCTACAGATTTGTCTAATTATTGATCACTAATATATCTTCGCGTTAATTTCTGTGAGTTATTTCCTTGTTTTCGGATAGTCTTATTTTATAATCATTTAATACTACTACTGAAACCATGTTTTAGTTTATTTCATACTGTGATGGTTCGGTTTGCTGCAGCTCTCCATGCTACTCTGTTCCGTGCAACTCTATGCTCAACTACCGCACCCTTAATCCATCTGAACCCAGTTACAGTAGGGAATTCTTCGCCTCCTCCCACAATTTTTACCCTCCACGCTTTCGTCCATTTCCTATATAACTATTCCTTTACGCCTCGGACAACGTCCCAGTAATTGATCCCTTCTTTTAGTCGGGTGGTCCCATAAATTAATTTTCCCTTCAACTCGTTTCAGTATCTCTTCATTAGCAATCGGATCTACTCATCTAACATTCAGAGTCCATCGTTATGACTACATTTAGTGTTTATCTTCCGCGTCTCAGCTGCATAAAAGGCTACGCCACGCAAATTACAATGAAATCAGTAGAGAAAGAAATTTTAAAAAGTGTTGGTATGACAGTGAAAAGGAAGCGAAAAGCACGTTTATAAAAAGTAAAATCAGATGATAGTGGGTTTTTCAACGAATTTGTCTTTATCAATTAAATGGATAAATCAGGGGGAAAATGCAGGATTCTTGTCGTCAAACAAAATAAGTGCAATGCAGGAGAACCGCACAAACGACTGTAATGATGAATGCTACGAAACAAGTTTGTTAGTGATGCTGCCAATCGCTTCTTCATACATCAGCTGACTGGAAGGATTTGGTTTTTGTGTGAAGCTCCTTACATGGCAGTAGTAACAATGAACTTTCCTGATTAAAATAAACGAACAAGCTCTTCAGTTTAACAGTAAACTTACTTGCGAGTGATTTTCAAGATGAGATTAGAATTTGGGATGGGACCACCGATCTTCACAACGCAAATCGGTGAACGAAGAAAGAAGGATTCTGCTTATAACCGTTTCAAAGTGTCTGTTTAGGATCAACCTGCTGCGATCAGAGTCGTGCGATTTACCATAACGAAGACCGTTAAAAATTGTTGTAAACATACAACTCTAGCAATTAAACATACACGTTAGTCTGCTTACTTGCACCCTTTCGTTTTCATATCAGCCAAATTTTTAATAGGTATTGTAGGATGTGTCGTACAGGGAAAGATAATGTTACGTTCAGTTTTACAATGGTAACGAATCAGAGTATCAGGTTGTTCTGCAAAAAAGTGTGAATTTTCTGTGTTTCAGTACAACAAAATATTTGTAACAGTCTGTAATAACATTTATGTACACAAAGCAAAGATAAAGGCTAGAATGATGGTCAGAATATCAGATAGTACAAATTTTGTGCCTTGTTCCGTTATTCCATTTTTGTAGCTTTAAATGCACCAAGCTATTACGTGGGTTGCACCTTAATGATATCCGAAATCACTTGTACTGTTGCATGTGATGCAAGGAGATAATACCATCCTTTAATGATCGTAATAGTGTATTATTTTTACAAAGATTAGTTTGCTCAAGATCATAATTTTAAATTACATAACATACATTTCCGACTTCGACCACATTATATCAGCCATTTTGTGTTATGTTACAACAGAATACCTTGTTACTTTATCCAGATGATTTATGGTGGCTGAATTCGTTGTGGAAATGTCGTGGAGAACAAACCACATGAACATGCCTCATATTCAAAATGACTGTATGATTATCCTTAATTGTTTACATTTATCAGATGCCAAGTTTGCTAACGAACAAGACAAGCGGAACAAGTATTCAATAGAGTTTTGCTGTGATTCAATACGAATTTCGAAGCAGACATGCGGAGTGTAAGAAGAGTTAGCCATCAGCAGGCGCCCAAATGGCATAAACATAGACCGGCGAGGTAGTGCCTACTTTATTGTATAATAAGTAATTTCCCCTTCTGTAAAACTTACAAGGCGCTTCATGGAAATCTATTTACTACCAGCCGGACATAAACGACAGTTTTTCCCTCCTTTCGGGCGTTTTCAGACAGTTGCAGTTTGACGCAATTTAAATAATTCATACTGACTGCCGCACGGGACTATATGTATAAAAATTATCAGGTCACGGCTGAAAATTTCGGATACTAAATAGAAATCTGCCCCATTAAAATAAAATAGTTTGAATGTGACCAGACGTCCTCTAAGTTTCCGCGAAGTTTGTCTTGTATTAATAAAATCTGCTAGCCCTTGCATGGTGGAGAGTGACAAAACTCGCGTAAGGGTTAGGTTTCTTTTTTTAATTTTTTAATTTTTTTTCATTGTACATATGGACATAACACTCTTGTCTGCTATAGTTGTGCAGTATCCTAACAAGGAACACCATCATAGGTTACCCCCTCCACACGGATATATGGAATATATCATACTATAAGCATTACAAATTTTACTGTGATGTAATTTGACAACATACAAGGGGGCAAAATTAGCTAATCCCTAAAGTACGACATAAAGTACTTACTTAAAAATAAAACAGCCTACGCAGGAAAATGACTTCCCTCAAGGAGTGCCACTGAACCTTCGTCAATCGCTATCAGATCTAACAACTCCCACCGTCCACTTCCATCCCCTTCCCTCCTCCTGGCACCACATGTGGTGCTTTTACCTCCTTTAATTTTCATTGTTCTGTAAGGCAGTTGCAGTACCCATATAGAGAGTTATCTACCAGGAGCAGCAATCGATTTCCCATCTAGTAGTTCGATATACTATATCCTTAACGTCAAGCTTAACGTTATATATCTTTACAACTGATGCTTTATTTACTGAATTTTCTATTCTCCTTTCTTCTTTTTCATTCCTTATTCCTAGATTGCTACGTTAGATCGGTAAGTCTAGCACAGGGAAGAGGGAAAAATACATCATACAACTCTTTGAACAACAGAAATCAACAAAAAGCTATCGATAAATGCTTGTGTTGAGGATTCACGCTCGAGGAAGCACGCAGAGAGGCCAATTGCGTCGTGTTGCCTATACTATTTTTGTGCATTAAGAATACATCACGGCAGTTTACTACCAGTTTACTTAGCGCAGCCCCTTCCAATGTTTGCCATTGATTTAGTGAGCGATGTACAAGAGAAGTACACAGACAACTGTCAGTATGGGCAACAAATTTTCCGAACCCGAAATGTGATACTTACTGTACTCTGTAGTCTCAAGCCACATCGCATGTGACATAAACTTTGTATTTCGACAGCGGAAAGCCGACCAGTATCCGAAACATCACGTTTGATTTCGTGTTCTCTATTTTGCATATTTTTCATAAACCACTCCAGGAAAATTCCCAAGTGATTGCTTAATGAGTCAAAAAAAAAAGTTCAAATGTGTGTGAAATCGTATGGGAGTTAACTGCTAAGGTCATCAGTCCCTAAGCTTACACACTACTTAACCTAAACTATCCTAAGGACAAACACACACATCCATGCCCGAGGGAGGGCTCGAACCTCCGCCGGGACCAGCCGCACAGTCTATGACTGCAGCCCCCAGGACCGCTCGGCTAATCCCGCGCGGCTAATGAATCAACAATGTAGTAATCATCATGTAATTCAAATAGACATTGTCCCCATTCTTATTATATTATTCACAAAATCGAATTTTTGTTCGTATGTGCCTGCCTTCTACTTTCGAAGTGGCATTACTTGTTCGTGAAACAGTGAAGCACCGTCTTTTCCAACTCTGCCCATTATTAACCTCATTGTAAGTGGTTTCTAATCCATTTAGCTGTAATTTTGAGACTGTGAACGGAAATCTGTAGATTATTTAGAGATACATGACCTCGTTGTTTAATTTTGTCATTGTTTTAAAAAAAAAAAAATCACTGCGAGCTAATACTGGGGTAGCTCCTTGGACTAGGCCAGGAACTATACAATTACCCGCCTTCAGGCGGTACTAGTAGTCAATCTTTAATCGCCTCCCTACCAAAATAGAGTTAAACGTCTAAGGAAGTAGAATACGTCTTTGTAATAGTTTTCTTTTAAACGATGATTTAGATTTGGATAGCAAACGAAGACTGAAAATTTCCATTGACAGTTCAAGCAAAGATTAGCTTACGAACCGTTTAAAATGTTGAAAGTGTTTTTGTCGAATATTTTCGCAAGCAGGCTCCTTTTGCCACCATGTTAATCAATTATAACGGTTAAATACGTTTTGTTTCAGTTTCTGCGAACGATTTTAGTTTATTACCTGTATGTGTCGTCAAAAATTAATTCTACTGCTTGATAAATTTTATGGAAGATATTCAGCTACTTTATGTCTATTACATCTTATTGAGTTCTTCTTCTCCCTTCAAGTGTTAGACACTAGAACTTGTCGCGGCCCCAGCTGTTGCTCTCATCTCTTAGTTGGTCGTTCGGCGCTCTTCTTCTTTCGTCGTCACTTATGCTGAATGTCAACAAACAATAATTTACGTCCCCAACTAATGGCGCAATGTACCTAGAACAGTAAAATTACGAATAACGGCAGAAAGCTACCATGAGGAAACACTTCTGTCAAATTACGTTCCACGGAATAAGTTGAATTCGTAAAAAAAGGATGGTAGATGAAAACCACATTAATTAAGGCGTTATTAATGAGGAGTAAATGCTAAAGATTTATTAATGAGGAGTAAATGCTAGCTAGCGTCGAGAGCAGGGAAATAGCTGGAGCGTGACTGGAGAATTTACAACTGTCATAAAAGTTTCAGAACGTGTTGTAAGCGGAAGTAATTTACTTGCGAATATTTTCAAGCGAAATATAGACGTCTTCCTAAAACAGCGCACTGTCATTGACTCAGCTGGAGTAGGATAACGTCATTTCTATGTACAACTGAAGGTGATTTAAGAAGTGTCCATTTCATCCATCACGTTTTGAAATAAGATGGTAAAACGTAAGATCACGTTTGTAAGTAATTTCTTAAAATACGTCCATGACGGAATTGTGTAGAACCAGTTGCTGTAGAGACCTTATTGACACAAGCAGCTCTTGCTGTAATCTTGGAAAATATTAATGCCGTTATATTCATTTCCATTTCAATAGTTATTATCAACTATTTCTACTTTACGTTATTATTAACGTAGATAAGAAGTAAAGCTTTCACTAATATGAAAATTGGTCTCTTCACCTTCTAATTGCAAGCATCCTCTTTCATTAAAAAGAATTTCTTTGATTAATTTCGAGTTGAAAATCAGATTGCACCAGCAGTAATGAGAGATATGTAGTTTATTGTTCAACTCTAGCTACAATGCAACTACATATTTATATTTTTTAGAGAATGCATCTTTACTCTGCAGCGGAGTGCGTGCTGTTTTGAAACTTTATGACTGATAAAAATTGCCTTTCGCGGACAGTGCTTTTAACGGTAACAGCATTTCCCGAATACAAGGTTTCGAGTTCGAGTCCACACCGGGTACAAAAATTTAATTTGTATTTTTTATTTATACTAATCATTGTATTTAGTGAAAGTCTTGTTGAATCTATAAAAATAACCCTTGAACTTATAAGAATTAAGCTCTGCATCGTAAGATTACTATCCAGACTTTACAGCACATAACCAGTGTCCACTAGGACAGGTAATACTTACTCTAAACCAGTCTCTCAGAATTAGCGAGAATGTTCTACATCTATTTGGAGCTAAAAAAAGAGAGTTGATATTCTTAAAATTTGTTCCGTTACTACGATAACCCCTTGCAGGGCATCGGAGTAATCTCAAGTCAGACGTTCCTAGACAGTGCTCAGTATATGAATAATTACCCATGGCTGAAATAAATTGTAAATAATTACTGAAACTACAGTTTACTGGGTAAAAACTAGCTGGTACAAGAAACGTAGCCAAGCGTGACATATCACTAGTGTGTCCAATATTCGATGGCATATCACTAACAAACAACAGCGGTATGGTTGTTAAAGTTGTACATTTCGTCAAAATTTGTTTGCAGACTGCACCAGGAAAAACCTCACTAGTAGTTCATATATCCCCACCATACACAGAATGCAAGTACTTCTATGGCTTAATCATATTCCCGACTTGACTTTTAGTAGAACACACCAAAATGATTCCGATCTCATGACGGTTGTCGTCAGATTACGACCGAATTAGCTTCAAGCGAAAAAATGCTGAAGGAAGCATCACGTCTCTTCAGCGACAGTGTCATTTTCACTTTCTTTGTTTTCGCTTTACCCAGTGGCAAGAATATCTTGACTCTGCACAACGCTTCTAACGACCATACTGTTTAGCGACCGAAAACCACGTTACACAAGGGACAAGACCGTGATAGAGAATACAATCTTGTTTAAACGATAACCACATATATTTTATCAGTTTAGTTGAGTTTAGGATAAACAATTTATCAGTAGCTTCATTTGGTTTTTTTCGTGTGCGCGTAGGTCATTGCTAATTGAGTAATAGCTTAAAATATTGACGAATATAGAAAGAATTTTTCTCTTCCGTACTATTAGGTACATGAGATTATGTTCGTTTAAGGAGGTTGTGAAGTCGATACACGACTCTGACGCTTTTGACAATATTTGTTAATGTTTGAGCGAGAAGCGAAGTCATATTAAAAATTTTGAACACCAAATCTAATTTTGCAGTTATATTTTCTTTGTTGTTTTAATATCAAAAACTGTTTTGTACGTTAGAAACTCTAGCTTAGGTTCGCAGTGTCTGTGGATCCACTACGGGCGTTTTGCTACCGTTTATACATGGGAAGATATGATTGTTGGAAATTTACTAAAATGTTATTGTGTTAAGGCAACCGTATACTTTAAGCGACCATATGCGAATTTCGCTTCACTGTTGCCCAAAGACAAGTAAAACGTTGTTGATCTCATTAAAGCCTGAAATATAGTTACGGGTTCAGTCAATGGCATATTTAACGAACGGTAACTGAAAAGTATTTACTATCCAATAGTTTGCACGAAAATACATGTTTCTTAGATTTTTTTTCCTTGAAATCCTTTTCCCTGTACCGATTTGCTTATCGAACATTTGATATTTCTGTACAATTAAGCGACCTTTGTGCTGAGCAGAAAGAGAGCGACGACAACAAATATTCGATACAGAGAAACAGAAGGATGTTAAAAAACGGATTTTCCGTTGTCGCCATCGAAATCAGTGCTCTTAAAAATTCAGTTATACTACTTTTAAACGACAAGGCAAATATGTAGCTTTATCATACATTAAAAACAATGAAAGTAACCATAATAACGTTCACAAGAGCAATCGCAGAACAACAAATACAGGATACTGACAACTAATTGTTTCGTGATGTGAAAAATAATTCTATATCAGTAACAAAACGACAGTGATGGCCCTGTAGAGATATTTTTGTGCTCATGTAAGAGCGATATCGGTTTTCCCTAAGCTGGTCTATAATTTTAATCCGGTGATTGACTTTTCCCTTGCAAT
Organism: Schistocerca cancellata; assembly: GCF_023864275.1. Lineage (NCBI taxonomy): Eukaryota > Metazoa > Arthropoda > Insecta > Orthoptera > Acrididae > Schistocerca > Schistocerca cancellata. The sequence goes on from NC_064629.1 coordinate 326,115,513, forward strand.
ATTATTAATGGGCAAACTTGGCGGGCGGTGCGCGAGTATTGGGTTTCACGGGGTCGCCCGTACGGTTACCGCTGTCGCTCGCTCCAAATATTCCGGGTTCCAGAGAAGCGCCGTGCAAGCCCACCGGTTTGACAGTCCCGTGGAACAGAGTACACCGCAGATATGTTGGCAGAGTTTGTCTCTAGAGATAAAATGATTTCTATATTTGTTCTTTCCTCTTTCTCTGGAGGAATAAAAGTTTCTTCCTCGATGGTGGCAAAATACGATCGCTCTTTCTAGTGGAAACAAACTCGTTACTGCAGAATCGTTTTGGAAGTAGTTCGTTGTACGGCATCACAAAAATAGATGCTTATAAGGCCAGATGCCTGCCTGTTGCGCAAATATATACCCATGTACGTTGCCCCATCACCTACATTGTAACATATTTCAGTTACAGCTTCGCCTCACAGAAATTCACGATACTAAAGACTGACGCTAAACATGGCATCTGGGGATTCAAAGTCTAAATTAAAAATCCTTATGATAAACAGTGGATTGCTTTTTGTATTAAAGTCTTTGGAACTGGGAATGTTTGTTGCCGACAGTAACTAACAGAGAACGATCAGCGCAGAAGAGTTTTGAGTAACGGTTCAATCGGCTACAGTGTGGCGTGAATGAAGACAAAAGTTGTACTGTGCAGCTTCCGTCTGCAATGAGAGAAAGGTTAAGAAAGTAATTAGCACATCTGCTGCAAGTGTGCATGCTCTCTTTGAGGTCACTGTGTCTTGCTGAGGCACGTCTGGTACATGGATTAAACGAGATTACTTATACGCCTTCGTCTACCTTTTGTCAGGCTAAGATTATCACCCATGTCAGCAGTCAGAAAGTAAAAATGATAACAAAGTCACTCAGCATTGTTACAGCGAAAGCAGAAGGCCTCACTTAACGTTTGTGTCTGGAATTCTCATACGTCTTAGGCCCTCGAAGTTCGTTCTCCACCCGGCAGAGGCAATAAAGAAAAATGATACTGGTAGATTCAAAGTATTATCCGTAAGGAATCAGGGCTCGAAACATTGCCTGTTTCCTTATCGCAAAAGGAGGTGAGACGCACTGATAGCTACGTACGAATAAGTTTTGCACGAAGTGAGCGCCGCTGCCGGCTACGTGCGAGATCTCATGCCGTGGGTCGCTTACAGCGTGATACGATGGATGACCAAATTATTCTTTCACCATCGTCAGCTGGTAAGCAGTCATATCCCAGGGCTTGAAATCACAAGTGTCTATCACCCGACCAGTTCGGTACACTGTGTTGCACTGACGTAACAGTCGCAGAACAGATACAGACAAAACTGCCGCCTACCGTGGAATCCAACAGGATGGCAACAGTTACCTCCTGCACATTTCACACCCCGCTCACTGCTCTGTTCTCCGTGACACGCATCCTCGTTTTCAGTGTATACAACTGTTATTGAACTCTTTTCGATGGGCAATGTATCACTGAAATGTAATACAGAGAATTTCTCGGGGCTCCTACGCTTTAAGCATCTGACGAAATTGTTGTGTCAATGTTGCACTGCTAACTTCCTCTTCTGTCGCATTCTAATCGTACATAATACGCATGTTAATGTCGGAATGGAAGCAGAAAGATTTTTGACACAAGTTGCGGCTGTATTGTCCTCTTTGAAGCGTCACAACAATGGGCCCAGCGCAATCTACATTTTCGGAGGCAACCCACAACACAGGCGCAAAACGTAATGCCGAGTTACTCGCACGTCACAGTCGGCACGAGCACCGTCGACGCACCGAGACTTGCTCCCGCCCACGAGAGCATCCCAAAGCAGCTGACAGCAAGTAAAAGGCGAGTACTCACGTCGTGGAAGATCTCGGGCGACGCGGAAGACATGTTGGCGCGCTCCGCAAGCACGGAGCCAGCGGCCAGCGGCATCAAAACGCGGCCACGCACGCGCACACAGCCGCCTGCTTCACACACCGACAACTGTTCTCATTGGACTACTTTTCCGAATACCTGTAACACAGATCTCCCCTCCCCGACTCCCTCCCCCCACGGCGCCGCTGGCCACTCTCCCCCCACCAGCGCGCCGGTCGGCCACGGCCTCAGCTTGCGTGCAACATAATTATTCTCCGTTACAAAGAGCTCCTTTTTTGTTATTTGCTATGTGTTGTTTCATTGTATTCTTTTCTAACCTTATCCGCGGCCCTTTTTTCGTGCACGGCGTCTTCGCCGCTGTGCCCTCCGCTGCGCCACCTCTCTTCCACTACCCCCTCCCCCACTGCTATTCTCCTTCTCTCCTTCTCTCCTCCTCTCCCCGTCTTCGCCCCTTGCGACTGCTTTCTCATCGCGTGCATGCGGGGGCGCACGGCGCCACAGTAGTAGTACGGTAGTAACATTTGCCCAATCGGTGAAGAGTAGCGCTGGGAACCCGGCCAATGAGCTGTTTTATCGGAGGTAATGCGTCTCTGGGAGCTTAGAGCTGTCTTAGAGCGACAGTACGGCATGCAGCTGAACCGGTTCGTGCGAATGCTGCGCACCAGTTTCGAACCCGCGCCCGTCGGCGACATTGCAGTTCTATCCGTCTCGTGCGTGTGCCTGTCTGTACTCCGCTGTCAGGTAGCGTAGTGTACCGTTAGAGGCCAACAGGGTCGACGCGGGGGGGGGGGGGGGGGATATTAACACGGGATACTATAGAAAAGAATAAACAGATTTGACTGAGCTACCGAAATCAAATTATAAAATCTGACTGTTTAGTTGTACGTAATTTTTGTTGATGCAAACATAAGTCGTCAAAATTCCTGGAGCGTCGCTCGCACTTCTTGATGTTACACTGTTGTCACGGTGTTCCCTGTAAATTTACCAAATCCGTTATCACTTTTGTGCGAGACTTCAGTTGACACCACGCTGTTTAACGCATAAAATGCCTGCGGCCCGTGGTTTTGCGGTATCGTTCTCTCTTCACGCGCACTTGGTCCCGGGTTCGATTCCCGGCGGCGTCAGGGATTTTCTCTGCCTCGAGATGACTGGGTGTTGTGTGTCCTTCATCATCATTTCATCCTCATTCACTAGCAATTCGCCGTAGTGGCGTTAAAGAACTTGTGAGAGCGGCAGCCGAACCGCCCCGCGAGGGGTCTCCCGGCCACCAATGCCATACGCTCATTATTATTAACGCATAAAATGTCATTGAAATCAGATGAGATACATGTTATTCATTTGGTGTCACTGAAGTTAAAATTCGCCACTATCGCTTTGGAATTGTAGACGTATTTATCCAGCGATCTGTGGCGTTGTGGCCAGGGTCTTCAGCTCTTAATAATTATTTTAAAAATTTGTTCGTATATGGGCGTTTCTCGAAATGATTCCATTAGAATTATATACAAAAACCATGTCAAAGTATGAGAAACATCTCAACTGACTACGCGATGTACTAATGGGACGATTGTTGGGATATAACGCTATTGCTATATTATTAGTGCTGCAATCAATGTATGACAAGTATTTTTCTTTTCTGTGCAAGGATTATGCGCTCTATGAAGAATCACGGTAAATATCATTGCGACCTCATACTTACGTCAAAAGTTACCCAGATTCAGTTTCGAAAAAGAAAAAGCACATGTTTGTCGACTAGCAGATCAGACAACTTTTTAATGACATTCAGTTCGAGTTAGTGCAAAAAGGGCAAGGAGAATATAGTATGGCGATCCTTTGAGAATGTTTCGAATGGTTTTTCGGGAAACTTCAAAATTAAAGGAACTTAAAAAAACTTGTAGATGTTCTGCTGAGCCTGTGTGTTTACATAAACATACATATAAAAGATAACAAATTTCCACACTAATAAAGAAGCGGAAATGTTTACAAATATCCTGCACCTAGACTCCATTTCATTCAACAATTAGACTAAATTAGGGCACTGATTACGCTGCAGCTTAGAAACATTCACAAAAATTCAACAACACTGAGGCATATAAAATATCACGCTTCAGTGTCGTGCCGACTATGTTGGGAAAACAGACACTAGGTTGAAAAACCATTTCCAAGAACACATGAATGCCTTTAGACTTAACTCCTTCGAAAAATGAGTTATTGCACAGCATATTGTCGAAGCTAAACACATTATCAACAAGACAGAAATCAAATTGGTAGTCTTACGCAATGCACCCAAGAGTAAGGCCCTATATCTGTTAGAGCAAATAGAGCTTAAATAAGCCGAATTAATTTACTACTCTGATATGCGATACTGCATAATAACTTTCATCTTTGCTTGTTTCAGATTATACTGTATTTGTGAAGGGTTTCAAAGTGCACAAACAAATGTGCATATTGTTTTATGTGACATGCAGTTGCAAAATGGACAAATAAAAGTCTGCTGATATTGCAGCGTTGAAAATGTTCTTCCTGGACCATGGTAATTTTTTTACTGTTTTTCCTTCTGTCTAATGAATACAGTCACGTCCACAATTGCAAAAACTGACAAAACAAAATATACTGGGTGGTTATAATCAAAGTGCAGACTCACAGAGGTCCAGTGTGTGTATAGCAGCGAAACTTGGTAGATACTCTAATGCGTTAACGCGGAACCAATTTACGCTGGAAAACATAGTTCCAGTTTTGGCCACCAGGTGCAAATCTGGCGCTGTGAATGCAAGAGAGACGTATAGAAATGTTTCCATGGATTATAAACGGGACATGGGCAGAAAAAGTCAAACAAGTGATAAAGGCATAATGTTGAGTTTATTATTAACCGCCCCTAAGACAGTTTGTTCAATATGAGCAATGCAGACGTCGACGCTCCAGATTTGAACCTGGTGGCCACAATTGAAACGATTTTTCTTCCCAATGTTAATCGATTCTGTATTAATGCACTGACATATCTATCAAGCTGCGCTGCCATACGATAATTACAACCCACGCTGGACCTCCGTGAGTGGCTGCAATTATAACCACCGAGTACATGAATATATTTATGACTGATCTGGGGGTATACAGGCTGCGAGATCTAGAGCACAGAGGTGCCAGCTCTGAGAGCAAGAATGGCTCTAACCTGGCTGACCATCCAGCCGAACTGAGCTCGCTTGACAGATGCGGATACTTTATTCCATGTTGCTTAACTCTGTGGCAAAGTTCATCAGTCGCAGTACCTAGCGAGTGGTGGTGTGCCAGTCCCCCATGCCGCGTGTATCAAAGGGTACGAAAACTGGAGAATTTGCTGGCCAGGACGGGTCATGAGAGCCTGGGAAACATGCGATCTGTCGTTATACTGTTGAAGCATAACGGCACAGACTTCGAAGATATGACACTACCGTCAGCCTTAACACATCAGAAATACACGGTACGGTCACATTAATGCGACCACCGCCTAAGTTCGACGTCGACGTGCAATAACCACTCACAGACGGCAGGTGTCAGCACTACAAGTACAAGATTTATAAAGCTTGTCGGGTACCCGTAAAGCAGCGCAGTCGTTTTCGTCATGCGGAAACGGAGCGAACTGTCTGACTTCAAAAGGGGATGATCATTGGCTTTCAGGCTAAGGAGAAAGCATTTCCGAAACTGCTAAGTTTTTTAAACTGTTTGCGTGCCGCCTAGGTTAAATTACATCGTGCATGACAAAATGGCGTTATCCAAAACCGGCACCGAGCGAGGTGGTGCAGTGGCTAGCACACTAGACTCGCATTCGGGAGGACGACGGTTCAATCCCCCGTCCGGCCATCCTGATTTAGGTTTTCCATGATTTCCCTAAATCGCTCCAGGCAAATGCCGGAATGGTTCCTTTCAAAGGGCACGGTCGACTTCCTTCCCTGTTCTTCACTAATCCGGTGACACCGTTGATCTCGCTTTCTGGTCTCCTCCCCCAAACAACCAAACCCAAAACCGGCACCAAGGCAATTTTGGTGCACCACGGGCCATAGATCACAGGGCGGCGGAGATGTGTATGGGTGAATAGAAGTGCAACTGTTGAACAACTGACCGCCCAGATGAGACCATAGGCTACCAACAATGCCTCCTCAACGACAGTTCATCGAACGTTGCTGCGTATGGGCCTCCACAGCAAGCGACTGGTTAATGCTCTCGTGCTGACTGCTGTTCATCTGCGTCGAAGGCGGAAATTTGCACGTGAGTGCCGTAACTGGACGTCCACTGAATGGCGAGCGGTAGCCTTTTCAAATGAATCACGCTGTATGCTCCACCGGAGAGACGGCCGTTAGCAAATACGCCATGAAACGTCTGAAAGCGAATACTGCACCGTGTATAACGCCTGCTGCCTACATTAGCGGGTATGGATACCAGACGTGATGGTGTTGTGTAACCAGTGGTACCCCATGCCATCAAGCCATCAGCTGACCTCATACGACTGTGACGAATGCAATCTACGTTCGTGGTCTTCGGAGCCTAAACACTCGGATATGTACGTCGTGATGCTGTACACCCGGGACTCGTCTGAAAATACGACACAGTGCCACTCCCATATCCAGTTAAGCGCACCACTGACGACGCAACTCTCTCTGCTGACCCGTGAAGGTAAGTCGCATTAGTGGTCATCGTGAGGACAACTCGTGTCGTTCCGACGTCATCACACTGTCGTCGTGGATACTCATCTTGCTGCAAATAAGCGCATTACCTGTACGATCCTGACGGCTGAGGAAACTACATGTCTTTTCTTTCATGCGCTAGTCAGCCGCGCAGGATTAGCCGAGCGGTCTGAGGCGCTGCTGTCGTGGACTGTGCGGCTGGTCCCGGCGGAGTTTCGAATCCTCCCTCGGGCATGGGTGTGTGTGTTTGTCCTTAGGATGATTTAGGTTAAGTAGTGTGTAAGCTTATGGACTGATGACCTTAGCAGTTAAGTCCAATAAGATTTCACACACATTTGAACATGCGCTAGTCGCGTAGGACCGTTGAGATACTGGACAGCGCTGAGCTTGGCTCTCCTCAAACCTTTGATTCCATAACCGCATGAAAGCCGTGGCATACTGACCAACGCAACCAGCAATCAGCCTCACTGTCGATCAGCTGTCGAGATCTGACACTTGATAGTATACGTTTCTCCTCCTTAGTGGAGGCGTAACGCGATCTTCTTATAAATAACAATGTTTCTGAATAGAATGTTTCCTTGAACAGTGACGAGCCAAAACCTCATGACCACCTGCTTAATAGCTCGCTGGTCTATCCTATGCAAATTTTGACGTTTATAGCTGTCGAATTATGGCACCGAATTTTTTTATGAAACTGTATACATTTCTGTGACATTGAAAAGAGCTTTCAAAGATGACTTCGAGACATAACATGTGTGGAACGTAATGAAATAATGAGAACACCGCACCGCAAACCGGCACACGGCTGTCAGGAGAAGGGGTCCCATAACGCCTGCTCTACTGAACCAAATGAAAGCACACACGTAATTCAGGTACGGTTCATGTGTTTGCCTGTGCGTTTGCTGCTCATTTGTTTTTCCTCCTTTGTTGAAGCGATCATACAATTTGTTCATGAAGTATTTAAACATTAACAACGTATACGACGTTCTAAAATTGTGTATGGTTTTTATTTATGGCGAATGTTGCCAAACTGTTTGAGCAGCGATACAGTTACATGCTGAAAGGTATCCCCATCGTGCCAAGTCCTGTTTTTGTGAATATTATTTTTTTTAAACCAAGAAATTATAAATGTGAAGAATAATGTGCGACAATGAGAAGCAACAGAAACGGGTGAAAGAATTGCTACTAACATTTCAGCAGCGGTAAAATACAGACCTTTGAGGTTTGCTAAGGACAATGTAATTCTGTCAGAGACAGCAAAGGACTTGGAAGGGCAGATAAACGTAATGGACAGTGTTTTGAAAGGAGGACGTACGGTGAGCGTCAACGAAAGCAAAACGAGGGTAATGAAATGCAGTCGAATTAAATCAGGTAATTCTGAGCGAATTGGATTGGGAAGACTCTAAAATAAGTAGACGAGTTTTGCTATTTTGGCAGTATAATAACTGATTACGGACGAAGAAGAGAGGATATAAAATGTACACTGGCAATGACCAGAAAAGCGTCGCTGAACAAGAGAAATTTGGTAATGTCGCATATAGATTTAAATGTTAGGAAGTCTTTTCTGAAGGATTTGTCTGGAAGGTAGCCTTTTATGGACGTGAAACATGAATGATCAACAGTTTAGACAAGAACAGAATAGTAGGTTTTGAGATGTGGTGCTACAGAAGAATGCTGAAGATTGGGTGGGTACATCATATAACCAATGAGGAGATACTGAAGAGAACTGGGGAGAAAAGAAATTTATAGCATAACTTGAGTAAAAGAAGGGACACCAGTTTAGCAGTTTAGTATTGGAGGGAAGCGAAAGGGGGAGGGGGGGGGGGATTATCGATGTACAGAGAGACCAAACCAAGAGATAAATACAGTACGCAGGTTCAAAAGGGTGCAGGTTGCAGTAGTTATTGGGAGAGGAAGAGGATTTCACAGGGTACTATAGCGTGGAGAGCCACATCAAACCAGATTTCGGACGGAAGACTACAACAACAACACAAATTCCACAAGCCACTACAAGGCAGCTTGAATATGCGACTGGGAGCAGCCAAAGTAGCGTTCTGAGAATGCTGCATACCAGACGTAACACTTCTGAACTTGAATCTGAGGGTGAATTTGAAACATGACGACTACAAAAAAAAAAAAAAAAAAAAAAGCCGAAGACTTCTGAAGACATGTAATACCTAATAAAATATAGCTATTCTTTCAATTTATCGGCTTTCGGGCCAGTGTCAGATATGACGACGATGCGAAAGTAAAGGCAACACAACATCCAGTCGCCGGACGGGTGTTGTGCAACTTGCCCCCGTGTTGGCCACAACGCTTCTAAGGAGTTCTTGTGGGAGGACGTTCCATTCTTCCATCAGCGCAGTTGACAACTGTTGGATCATTGTTAGTACACGTGGACGTGTTGCAATACGTCTCGCCAACCAACGCATCCCACAAGTACTCGAGGGGATTTAAGTCTGGGGACGGGCAGTGCAGTACATTCGCCGAATATCCCCTCGTTCTAAGAGCTCATCCACCTGCGCTGTTCGGCGTGGTGACGCATTGCCAAGCGCTCTGAGGCTTCCGTACAAACTTAATTATACATCTAGACATTTCATGGGCAGATTTTGATGACCGTATCTTTTGATTACATTGACATACAGTCTTACATTTTTACACCGCCTAGGGACCATAGACGTTAGTAGTTTACTTAAATTCCAACTTTATGCCTCTACCCGTTCCTCAGAGGGTCAGCAAATAGCAAAAAATATATGTTACGTGACATAATTACAAATTAACAATAATCCGATTTTATCCTTTACTTGTACTGTGAAACCTTGTTTCTTGCCAAACTTCATGATTGTATGTAAACGGGAAACACGCTATGGGTTTTGATGAGTGAGTCTGCAAGTATTAAAATACGTAACATAAATAGCTGTATCTTTTGACTGCATTGACGTAAAAGCTTAAATTTTTTTGTACCGCCAAGGAACCGTTGAACTTAGTATTTGACATAAACTTCAACTTGATACCTCTACCCGTTCCTGAGCAAATCGGGTCTTCACTGACGGACACACAGACAGACGGACACCAAAGTGCTGCTGTAAGGGTTACCTTTTTACCGATTAAGGTACGGAACCCTGAAAATGAAGTCCGAGCAGAGTGCACCACTGAAAAGACGCACATGGAGGAGTGCGTTGATAGGTGAGTGTACCGTGTTCAAACCTTTGGAAGTCAGTATGACCATACAACATTATGCTTCCCCACATTACAACACCTGTACCACCAAAACGATCATGTTTCAGTGTGTTCCGCAGATATGTTTTGCCTGTTCATACGGACTGTTGAAAATGCTTCGTTGTGCTTTTTAAAACTGCGCTAAGCATTGTTTTTTAAATGAGTAAGTATAAAAATGAAAAAACGCTGTGTAGCAACGGATATACAGCATTATTCCAGATCACTCTGTACTCTGCTGTAATGATAATGTTGCCTAGGATCCAGAAGTTATAAGTAAGAAAATTATAACAACATGGAAATTAATATTTATTGTATATTGATTACTTTGGTCTTAAAAAGGTAATTGAACATGAGTTTGCTATCAAGTTGAGACATCTGTTGTCACTCTGCAGGTTTTCGTAAAAATGCACGTATTTTGGCTCCATATATTTCGTCATGCCCAATAGATCGTTTTTCTTCTAGTTATGAAGTTTCAGTGCCCCACTGTAAAGCTACCGAAAACCAGGAAGCAACAGAAATTTTTGTACTTCATGTTCACAACTATGTTTCACAATACTATGTCTTTCCCATGGACGAAGCACGTTGTGATTACTAAACGCGCTTATGCCTCGAGCATCGTCGCTACTTTGCTTCAACCAGAGCACACCAGTGATTTCCAACGCCGTTGGCGTTTTGAAAACCAGCTCATTGGATCTTATGTCCTTGAAGTCTTCTATCATTATCTATTAAATGGTCAGTTTTGAAGAATCGACTAAGACCTAAGCAATGACACGCTACAGTTCTGAAGGAACAAAACTTTCGACACTTCCTTTCTTTTCTGGATCTTTGCGAAGTCCCTGTCACAACGTAGGAAATTATGTCGCGAAAATAAAAACGCTTGATGTATTTCCATAAAATACTTGAAGCTGACCAGATAGAAATAACGCGCTAAAACTCTCCAGTTACTGTTCTGTCCGACACAGCGGTCGGACCAGACAATCAGTTTGTGTTCCATACCTTCTTCAAGCATCACAAACTTAAGCAGACACAAACTATTTTGCTTGAATCTCTCCAACAAATTTACTGTGTTGTTTCCAATACCAACGTCAGAATCGTGAAATTATACGCTGACTGCTGTCTCTGGTAGAATATCGTGGAATGATTCAGTGTAGTGCCAAGTAAAACCTGTTGTAGGTCAACACATATAACATGTATATTGTTGTTCCTTTTAGCCATTTGCTTATTTTTTTTAGCACTTGGTATGCTTTGTCTGCTTTTGCATGACGCAACTGACTCTCAAGTTCGTTGCTGTGCATTTCTATTTCGTCTGAACCTGCGATCATAAACAATCGACACATTCTGCAGAGGTTGAGATCAGGGTACAGACATTCCTTTGAGGATTAATTAATTCCTGCTGCAATGGCTGATCTGCTTCGGGAAACTCGAAATGTGTTCCCAAGTCAGAGACCTGTCGTCATTTGATATGGCTTGTGGCTTATTGACATATTTTTCTCGGCCATCTTTAGAAGTGGTCATACCACCTTTTAGTTAACGTTGAAGAGTCTGTATTCATTCCTAGGTGATGCAGAATATGTCAAGCAATGTTTTTTGACACACTTCTTTTTACTGGACTTTGTATTTCGAAGTAGCTTGTTTCCGTGAGATATCGTCTGTCTTACCTTCCTTTTGTCTAGCTGGCACGCCTATTTCCATGGAGTTTAAATGGACAGCTTGTCTTACGTCAAGAAATGATATTCTTCATACAGCTTTAACTTAATTTCCATGTTTATGTCTTTGCACCCTTCTTTTGGACACGCCTCTGCATTGCATACCTGATCCTGAACCATGCAGTCAATATTACCATCTAATATTCAACTGCATTATCATATTTCACATTCTCTTTTAATAACATTGCAGTGCTCAGGGTCTGTATTATTTTCTTTTTTTCGTCGGTGATAACAACAGAACACCGAGCGAGGTGGCGCAGTGGTTAGCACACTGGACTCGCACTCGGGAGGACGACGGTTCAATCCCGAGTCCGGCCATCCTGATTTAGGTTTTCCGTTATTTCCCTAAATCTCTTCAGGCAAATGCCAGGATGGTTCATTAGAAAGGGCACGGCCGTCTTCCTTCCCCATCCTTCCCTAATCCGATGAGACCGATGACCACGCTGTCTGGTCTCCTTCCCCAACCAACCAACCAACAATAATTTTATCCACGTAACGTATAATTACTGTAATGTTTTCAGAAGCTGCGCATAACATACATCGTTAGAGCCATGTACTCTACGGGGCACATACGCCACTATACAGGGCACATATGCTACTCTACAGACACAAACCTTTTTATAAAACCGATACAGCGTTACTCCACTCACTTGCGCTGGCGGCTGTTTCGCAGAAACTATCTTTCCTTTTGCTGATTTATGCTCCAATCCAGCATCACGAAGTCTTTTCCTCATAATATCCTGCCAAATACAGAAGTTAATTTTCATTTTTCAGGTATTATTTTCACGATTTAAACCACTTGCGGTAAGCGTCATCTTGCTTCACAATGCTACTCCTGTAACGTACAGCATTGTTCGCGCTGAGGCGCGAAAATGACGTCTCTCTCCTCTTGCTGTCAATTGCTGCCATCGGACGGTCAAAAGGTCAACTATTACAGCAGGAGATACAGACTGCCGTAGACAACGCTATTCCACGCGATTCTGCAAAATGTGCCGTACAGTGTTATTCGTACACACGCTTCAGTTATTGTCTTTGAATAAAAGTGTCAGTTCCGTTCGTCTCAGTGTCTATTTGTTTGTGTTAACTTTTGTCCTACACTGTGGTAGTTCTGTCTATGTATGGTTGAAGTTCTATCGAACTGTTACTTGCCTTTGATATATCGTGCGACAGCTACTTTCGGACCCTCCCCCTTCACTTTTCCTCTCCTTCCCCCCCCCCCCTCTTTCCCGTCATCTGACCAGTTTCCCCCCACCTGCTCTCGGGTGTGGTATGTCATATTTGTGCCAATTTTTTAGTGCATTGTTTAAGTGAGTGTTCAGTGTTGTGCGTCTTTCCACAGTGTTGCGAACAGAATTCATGCTGTCGCTGGGTGTGCTTTTTATATCTCTTGCGAACAGAAACCAGACTGTCGCCGTGTTTTTTAACTGTCTGTCTATTATTTTTCTGGTTCCTGTGTATTTTATTAGCATCATCCACCCTGTGTTTTATGTTTTAAGCTCCAGTATTTTCTGCCATTTTACCTTTAAGTCTCCGCTTTTATCGCCAACTGTTATTATTTTTTTATTATCTTCATCTTTTTAAAACAAATTCTGTAGGCTGAAGAGCGGCGTAATAAGCTGCTGCCAGCCCGCCCCCTTTAGGGGGAATCGAAACTCAATAAAGGAAAAAAAATTACTTTCGGCCCTAGGTTTTGCTCACCAGTCTAGTTTTAAAAATATGGATGCACGACGCCTCTTTCAAAAACCGATAAATCACATTCATTCCTGATTCCATAACTTGACTTACAAACCGTCCATTGTACTTTGCCCAGGTCTAAAGCCTGCTAGTTCCTTTGCTTGAGTAAAATCTAGTGTTTCTGTCTTCCTTGAAACGTACCGGGGAGGTATATAGAAACAGATTAATGAAGTGAAATTAATTGTGAGATCAACTAATTTATTACCTTCCAGGCACCTTAAGGCGAGAACATAATCTTAAACTAATTTAATGTCGTGACTACTAGTCTACGAGACTGGCTGTGCACTCTTGCATTATGTGCTAATGAAATATTTTGAATCATTAATACCCAGTCTAAGGAACATCAGTTAAATAACTGCAAGCACAAATACAAGTAAACTATTATACAAGATCAAATAGGAATAGTCCGTTAGGACAAAAAAGTACCCCGACAGTGGTGTTAACATTCAATTTCAATTTTACTTGTTCCAGGAAAAAAATTTATATTGAATGGTATTCCTACAGAGGTTAATATTATACACAGTGAAACAAATATGATTTGAAGTAGCAGTTCAATCAAAGCAAGCAGAATGTGTACAAGTAACGTTTTATGCCGACTGTATTGTGCAAAGCAGCAGAACGTTAACGTTAAACTTCACTACATTTACCAGTTCACTGAAATCTACGATTGTGTGTCGAAAAGAAATGCGCCAGAATTTTTTACGTGTAAACTCTTTCAGCTTAATAAATAAAACATTGGATGCCGCCAGGTGACGTTGCGGGAACGTGACATGGTAAGAAAAGAGTGTAAGCCAAGTAGACACGGACGGGGGATCACCCTATCGAAGATATGGGCTGCAAATGGGGATATCCATTTAGATAAGCGACTTTGACAAAGGGCAGATTGTTATTACGCAGATTCTGTGAACGAGTATCTCGAGAACGGCAAAGCTGGTCGAATGTTCACGTGCTACTGTCGTGAGCATCTACGGAAAGAGGTAGAATGACAGTGAAACTACCACTAGGCGCTATATGGCTGGGCGTTCACGGCTCTCCACAGAACGTGGGACCCGAAGGCCTCTCTGCTCTGTAAAGTAGAATGTGTGGTGATCTGTGGCATTTCTGCCGAATAACCACAATGGTGGTGCACGTGCAAGTGTTCCGGAGCACACCGCTCGTCGAACATCACTGAAAATGGAGCTCTGCAGCAGATCACACCTACTTGTTCACATGTTGACCCAATGACGTGCATTTCAGTGGGCATGGGACTATCTGGATTCGACCGCCGACCAATGGAAAAGTGTCGGTTCCTCGGGTGAATAACGTTCTTGTTACACTAGGTCGCTGGTCGTCTCCACAAACGCCGTCATGGCGGTGTGCGGCGGCTCGAAACGTGCAGCGCCCGACGGACACAGGCTGGTGGGAACAGCATTACGCTGTGGGAGACATTCTTCTGCGTTTGCATAGGACCTTTAGTATTAACCTAAGACACGCTGACACCTACGAACCATCTCTTCATGCCTCATGTCGTCCCCGACGTCGATCTCATCTTTGAGCAATATAATTGTCCGTGTCTCGGAGCTAGAAACTCGCTAAAGTAGTTTGAGAAGCATTCTAGTGGATTCACGGTGATATCTCAGCGACCAAATTCGCCAGATCTAAATCCAGTGGAAACCGTCTGGGTCGTTATCCGGCGCCATCATCGCGGACGCAAATTAGCGGCCTGTTATTTAAGCTAATTACATGATCTGTGCGTAGACATCTAATGGCACACACGTCCACAAACCTACCAACGAACTGTCGGATCCCTGATGCGCTGAATCAGTGATGTATTTCGTTCCAAAGACCTACAAATAAGCTATTAAGCAGATGGTCATAATGTTTTGGCTCATCAGTGTATTAGTTCACAATGACGACACAGCTTCAAGTAACAAGCTGTTGTACTGAAATGACTCCGACCAACCTAGCTGTACCCCTCGCTAACACTTTAACGCAGCTCATAGGTCGCCAAACTCTTGCCACCTTACCCCATCAAGAACAGCGAATAAAAGACGCCCATCTGTGCTCTATTCCCTTTCGTTATCAACCACCTTAGTCAGAAGAGTATCTTCATGCCTGACCACCATCTCATGAATACAATTCTGTACACGTTTTAAATATTCTAAATATTTACAACATACATGTTTAAACAATTGCAACTGAGTATCACTTATTTTTAATTACATATTGTCAAATTACTAATATTCAGTTACGTTTTGTACTCTGCACAAAAAAGAATGGCGATTGCTAGTCAACTGTGCATCTTTATTCATTTCTGCCGGTTCCTCACTATGTGATTCAAACAGATGATTGATACACAAATTTCTTATCAAACAAACTTGAACAATTAGACAAAGTAGTGTAAATCTTTTGTACAGGACTAATCATTTCGTAGAGCTGTGGAGAATTCTGTTTTGCACTCAGTAATAATAATGTAATATTTTATTTATAACATATTATTTGTTTGTTTTAGTATGTTTTAATGTGCTCATTTCGTAGCTGACGTCATTCTCTTCCGGTCTGATGTATCGCATATATCTATAGTTCCTCTGTAATGTTTGCTATTTCTTATAAACAATTCTACACATACTTGTTAATAACGTTGCTAATATTGATTTGTAAGGGTCATAATAAACTTATTGGCATCGTCTCTTCAGTACGTATTGAAAGCAGTACTCAGACCACATCCACACAGTCGCATCTCACAGCTTGCAGCAGTACTTCAAGAGTATGGTGTAGCCGCCTCGCTGCGATATACCAGCGACATGACACTCACCTCAACCTTCCTTTTTATGATCAATTTACATGTGTGACTTATAGCTTGTGATGTCACTTCCTCTACACCAAACGCGGCGGGAGTATCAACACGATTACGTAATTCATAAAGACATGATCACAAGAGACAGAATGACATGCAATAATTACTTAACTTGCGCTTGACTAGGTGGGCTGACTTTAAATTATTAGAACCAGTACATTACACGAAACAGCGCACAATTAAAACACACACGCCATGATCTACAAAAATTACCAGTGCCGCGGCCACGTGTTGCTGACTGCATACGGTTGCCTGCGACTGGCGCCGATGAAAACCCACATAATAATAACTCAGAATCCTCCTCCTGGGACAGAAGTCATCTGGCATCACATCATGTAACCCGCGGCAAGCAAACGAACTTATATGTTAAGGAAATACAAATAAATAGAAAAATATTTACAGTAACATTAACCTTTAGAAAAAATTGTGTGTAATATATAGTACAGGTACAAAAAATGATTACACAACATACACCTGCAATACATGGTCAACAAAGGGAGATACTGCATACAAGAAATTTATATGTCAGATCGTAAAATTCTAGTATAAGTTTCAGGTACACCTAGTTCTCCATCTACACGCCGCAAGCCACATTACGGCGTGTGGCGGAGGGTATATTGTGTACCACTGTCGCTTCCCCATTTTCGTGTTCAATTTGCGAATAATTCGCTGGAAGAACGGTTGTTGGTAAGCCTTCGCGTGAGCTAGATCTCTCTGATTTTACCTTCACGGTCTTTTCGTGAGATATGCATCTGGAGAAGCAATATATTGGTTGACACTTCTAGAAACATACGCTCATGGAGCTGTATCAGTAAAGCCCTTCGTGATACAGAATGCCTCTCTTGCATAGTTTACCACTGGAGTTTTCTGAGCATCTCTGTGATGCTTTCAGGCGTACTAAATGAACCTATAATCTTCACCGAAAAAGCAGTATAAGATTTAGATTAGAATAAAAATGTAAAAATATACCCATTTCAATCTTGTTATAATATACAGGAAATGGGACACAAAAATACCCTCTTCAAAAGGTTGGAAGCCTTGCACCAAATACTGAATAAACATGCGTAACAGATCAGACTACACGTTTCTTCTGAAGTGATGTTCATTGGTACACACACACACACACACACACACACACACACACACACACACACACACACACACAAAGCAAAGTGAACTTGAGAATTGTGATGATGAGCGATTGGGGAACTGTAGGCACTACCGATGGTTAAAATAAGGGTACTCCTAATTCATTCGGTAGATGAATGTAGTCCACAATGGCCCAAAGACGAGATGGTTCATGACTCTGCGCTGACCTCAAAAATAGCTGCCACATCAATGGAAGCCTCCTGCCATTTCGGCGGAATTCCGCAGTCGCAACAGTTCTGTTAACACCATCTCGAATACAAGGCCATAGATCTATCCGATTATCAAAGAGTGACGTCATGTGCAGAAGGGAAGGTGACGTGCAGGTGTGGAGTGCTGTCTGTGGTTAAACAAGGGCGTTTGTTGATGCTTTAATTCGTTGTGTTCTTTAATGGTTCTTAGTAGCTGTGGCTTATGTTATCTTCAACAAATGAAAGATAATATTTAGAGTAGTTAACAAGTTCTGGATACCTGATTGTGTTAGTAGTTACGACGAAAACAAAACCGTTCACATTTTTAATTTCCTAGCAAATGAAGATAGGCGTACAAACTGGATATCCGTGATCACGAGGGATAATTTCTGTTTTTAGCAAGTGTTCTGCGGTTATTGGATTCATTTACAACAAAAGTTAATGGTTAAGGTTGATTTACAACTTTTCTTAACGTCGTAGATTTACTACTCTCATTTTTTCAAAAGAAAGAAAACTGAAGGAAGTACATGAAGTAGGTTTATAAAACTAACTACGCTAATAAACATGCCACAGCTTCACAAAACTGTTGTAACTTTCCAAAGCAACGTCAATTATCAGTCGTTAAACAGTAAGTGAATTAATTCTTGGGTGCAGTATGAGCATTAACAACTTCTGATACAACCCTGTAACACTCGCCCGTCGAATTCTGGAATCCATACCGCAGACAAGTGTCAACATTTCAATATTTTACTTAAGAGTTACTGATAAATGGAAAATCGCTAAGTGCTGAGATTATTAAACAAGATAAAACTGTTGTAAAGAGCCATATTTTAACTACAAGAATTAGTTGTACAAGAATTAGTTGGAGCTGTGCGTTATTTAAGTTACTAGTTTCGCTAATTCCTGTAAGAAGTTAATTCTTTTATTTGGTCACATTTATGATCACCTATCTCAAGAGGGGAGAATGGAGAGCGTGTGTGTTTTGTGCATGTACTCAAATAAGAAAATGGCCTGAAAGATATACAAGGTGAATCACAACTCTATCGAAAAACTGTCAAGGTGGTGTTATGGACCAAAACAAGAAAAAAGACTAGTACCTCTATATCCACATCTATATAGATACTCTGCAAGCCACCGTACGGTGCGTGTACCACTGCTTGTCATTTATCCTCCTCTTCCACTTGAAAATAAAGCGAGGGACAAACTATTGTCTGTACGCCTCCGCATGAGCCCTAATTTCTTGTACCTTATCTTAGTGGTGCTTACGCGCAATGTACGTTGGCGCAGTAGAATCGTTTGGCAGTCAGCTTCAAATGCCGGTTCTCTAAATTTTCTCAATAGTAATAATAATGAGTGTATGGCAGTGGTGGCCGGGAGACTCCTCGCGGGGCGGTTCGACCGCCGCTCCACAAATACTTTAACGCCACTACGGCGACTTGCGAGTGAATGTGGATGAAATGATGATGAAAAACACACAACACCCAGTCATCTCTAGGCAGAGAAAATCCCTGACACAGCGGGGTATCGAACCCGGGATCCCAGGCACAGGAAGCGAGAACGCTACCGCAAGACCACGAGCCGCGGACGTCTTAATGGAGTTTACAGAAAAGAACCTCGCCTTCCCTCCAGGGATTCCCATCTAAGTTCCCGAAGCATCTCCGTAACCCTTACGTGTTGTTCGAACCTACCAGTAGCAAATCTAGCAGTCCGCCTCTGAATTGCTTCAATGTCTTCCTTCAATCTGATCTCATATGGGTCCCAAACACTCGAGCAGTACTCAAGAATAGGTGGCACCAACATTATATATGCGATCTCCTTTACGGGTGAACCACTCTTTTCTACAATTCTCCCAATAAACAGAAGTCGACCATTTGCATGGGCTGTAAAATGCATACCTAAAGAGTGATGAGCACTTGTCCATCATCGCTGCTTTGAAACACATGTTTTCTGTTGAAAAAGTGCTTACAGCGCTTAAGGTAAGTATTTTAGAGTTCTAGGCGCTTCAGTCCGGAACCGCGAGACTGCTACGGTCGCAGGTTCGAATCCTGCCTCGGGCATGGATGTATGTGATGTCCTTAGGTTAGCTAGGTTTAAGTAGTTCTAAGTTCTAGGGGACTGATGACCTCAGATGTTAAGTCCCATAGCGCTCAGAACCATTTGAACCATTTGAACATGTCACGAGAGGCATACTCGCCGGTATAAAAGGAGGCGGGGAGTATTGTGTTGTCAGCAGAGAAATAATAACAGTAAAATGGGTCGGTCAGGACAGCTCATTGACTCCGAACGAAGACTAGTCATTGGAGTTCACGTAAGGACTAATCAGTCAGGGACATTTCAACCCTACTAGAACTGCCGAAGTCGACTGATGGTGGTGTGATTGAGAACTGGAAAGCAGAGGAACAACCGTAGCCAAACCAAGAGCAGGCAGACCTAATGTAATGACGTGTAGGACTGTCCAGCAATGCAGTCAGTGGTTGTAAATATTGTATAAAATCAGTGGGAGCAACCACTAGTGAGTTCCAAAGTGCTACCACCAGTCTAATGACTGCATCGTTAATTAAAACTAATGGTATTCAATGGTCGAGCAGCTATTCATGAGCCACACATTCCTGTACCCAATGCTATGTCATGCATGAGGTCGTGTAAAGAGCGACGCCAGAGGACAGAAAAAGACTGGAAACAAGTGATTTGGAGTGATGACTCATGCCATACTCTATGTCAATCAGATGGGAGCGTTTGGGTTTTGCGAATTCCTGGAGAACATTATCTACCTTCATGTGCAGTGCCAACAGTGAAGTACGGAGGAGATAGTGGTACAGTGGGGATGTTTATAGTGCTTAAGATGGCGTTCCCTGGTTGCGCTTAAGAAAAGGGTAAATGTAGAGGGATATTAAAACATTTCACAAAATTGTGTGCTGCGAACAGCAGAGGAACACTTGAGAGACGACGAGTGTTTGTATTAGCATGACAGTGCACCCTGTCATACAGCATCATCTCAGAAGCAAAGCTTTGCAGACAATAACATTCCTGAAACAAACTGGCTTGCGCCGAGTCCAGACATTAACCAAATGAAACACCTTTGGGATGAACTAGAATTTCAACTTAGCTCCACAACCCAGAGTCCAACATCACCACCTTCTCTGGTTTAATGAAATGTATTAGCAGTTCCGAATATGGACAACCATCAGCTGTTTAATGGAGTGACGGCAATGAAAATTTGTGCCAGACGGAGACTGGAACCCGGATTTCCCGCTTATCCCGAGCGGTCGCCTTACCATTTGGCTCTCCGAGCAAGACTCACTGCCAGACCCAAACTTCCACATGTCGTCAAACATGTGTCTATAGCCTGCACTCGTACATACATTATGTATATTCCCGTACAGAGGAGATATTTCACTTAAAAGTCGCTTGCCCAGTGTCGGCGGCTAAATGCGACACTGTAGTTCGTGTAGTCTTCCGAATTATGATGCAAAGATCCATCGAACATGCATGCATGTTGTTTTAAATAGAGAAATATTCATGCTACCTTGGCTTTAGAATGTTTTTAGCAAGTAAAGCAGATGATAAAATTGAATCAACATCATCTTCCTGTTGCGAGGACCGCAAAAGAACGGTTCTAACAACGTTCTGCTAGTACCGAGTGCTGGTTAGCGTCCCCTCCAGAAACAGCACACGAGAGCGAGAGTTGTAGGTCTGGGGTGGGGGAGTTTATCTTGGAAGAGTGCACGAGACAGGCAAACGACCATCACTTGGGTGCAGGCTTAATCTGCTTTTAACCCTGAAGATCACGGCGCACCATCCCATCTTACAACTCATCCTCTGATGGCATCATTCGAGCTGCACACGTTGATGCTGTGGTGTGAGTGGAAGACGGGCTAAAGGTGCCCGTGCCTGTAGTCCCACTGCTAATAACCGGTTCACAACAGTTCGGTTGACACATCTGTGCTGTGGTTGCTGTACGATCTTCCATAGCTGCCCTTAAAGTACGACGGTCCTGGTTGGCGTCATTGCTGCGTGGACGTCCAGAACCTCGTCTACGGGTGTGAGAATGTTCAGGTGACCACTGATATCTGCGTCGTGGAGCAACTAAAGCACCATGTCCTCCTTATGTGGCAATTCTCCGAAAGGACCATCCTTCTACTCGGAATGTCACAATTTGACCCCTCTGAACCTCGCTCAGTTGGCTAGAGGTAGTACAAGTGCGTCTCCGTGGCATGGTTGCCTGCTTGCTTCACACGTTTGCACCACACTGAGCCTTCTGCAGGGGATGGCACTCTGGTAGCTATGCAATTACGCTATTTGATGTTTGATGGCAGATGATGTTGAAACCATTAGTAGTACATCTAGTATCCGCCAGGTGGCATACGCAGTCATCAGATCAAAATCAACGTCGTCTTTCCAAGTGTACTTTTTTGTGCCAGTGTATGTTGGTACGTGAGAAACTCTCAGAAAATCAAAAGCACGAATTCGAGGAGTTCGTTCATGCGTGGAGCACCCTCTTCTGCAGCGTGACAATGCCAGACCACACAAGAGCCCTGCGACATCTGCGTCAATCCGAAGCCTGGCGTTCACTGTCATCGATCATCCTGCACACAGTTACGACTTGGCCCCAACTGATTTTCAAAACTGGTTCAAATGACTCTGAGCACTGTGGGACTTAACTTCTGAGGTCATCAGTCCCCTAGAACTTAGAATTACTTAAACCTAACTAACCTAAGGACACCACACACATCCATGCCCGAGGCAGGATTTGAACCTGCGACCGTAGCTGTCGCGGGGTTCCAGACTGTAGCGCCTAGAACCGCTCGGCCACCCTGGCCGGCACTGATTTTCATCTGTTTCCAAAACTTAGATGATATCTTCGAGAACTTCACTTTCATAGTGATGGAGTGGTGCAAGTAGCGGTGAGGTTATGGCTCTGTCAACCTTCTACAGTGACGGTATCAATAAACTGGTCTCTCTTTGGGAGAAATGTGTTCGTTGCGAGGGTGACCACGTTGAGACATAAATATGTTCACAAAAAGAATAAAAATTTATAATGTTACGACAATTTGTTCTTTTTAAGAAGTTTTAAGAGTTTTCACAAAAAAAATTCGGAGGCAGTACTTTTCAGCAAACCCGCATAATTATTCATAAGATAATAGAGGTAATCGAACGGATCATCTCTTCAAACTACATCAGACTTTGGGAATGAATGTAAAGGGTAAATCACCTAAAACGTGCACTGCAATTATTGCACTAATGGAAAGTGCTACTGATATCCCATTTTCGCAGAATAGATCGGTTGTCAGGGGTTCGTGTTGTTAGCCACTCAACAGATTCTAATAATGCGCAGAAAGTGTATCTTTTGTGCAAACATACACTTTTTAACTGGAACAAAACCTACTGACATTAGCAGTCTGTAAGTAGGGTGTGTTAGAATGTCAGTGGTATTTGGGCAGGATTCTAGTGTAAGTCATACAAGATATCGTATTTTGGCAAGTTTCCACATCGACACTTGTACAATACCTATTGTAGCAGATACTAAGAACAACACAAGCACATACAATAATTATGCAGATTCTGACCATTAACGAGACAATGGACCATCATGAGTTGATTTCAAAATGACCACCGGCAGCGCCAATACACGCTACCAGTTTGGAATTGAACGACTGTTGCACATGTGCTACCATTTCAGCGGTGATTTTAGAGTAGGCTGCAGTAATACGTCATTGTATCTCATCGGGTGTAGTTGGTAACTTCTTGTAGACAGTCTCTTTCTGCTTTCCCGAAAGAAAAAATGTCTATAGGCGGCAAATGCGGGGAACGGGCTGGCCAAGATACAAGGTCCCCTGGGTTCAATCCAACGGATTTGAAACAATTCGTATAGACATGCTGTAGTAGTTCGTTCACTATGGGCTAGACAGCCATCATGTTGGCACCACAGGTTCTCCTAGTCTGCAGAGGGACATCTCCTAGAATCCGCGGAAGATGGTCTTTTATGAGGCTGCGACACTTGTGCACGTTCTGTGTTCTGTCTATGAAAAACGGGCCTATGAGCGGATGGTTCACTGTCCCACACCGCGCGTTTACACTCAATGGTAGCTGACGTTTCAGCTGACGAAGCCAACTAGGATTGTCAACAGACCACTATTGCATGTTTCGGTGGTTTACCTGGCCGTGATTGGTAAACGTGGCTTCATCACTAAACAAGATACATCATACGTCCGAAGTATCTTGTCTTAATGCCCACGTACAGACGTTAACATGATTCTTATAAACGTTTAAATGCAGCTTCTGATGGAGAGAGATGTGATAGCAATGGAGCACAATTCAGATGTGTAACGAGTCCACATCTGCTGAAGAAAAGAGAAAAGTCTCATAGTTGCTTGTCCTGGAATGTAATACGACACACAGAGTGACGTGTACTACGTCAGACGGTCACCTGACGTCACTTAACGTCTGCTTTGCTGTGAGACTCCTGTAGAGACAGAGGAAGATCTGCTGGCACGAGTTCTGGCCGCTGCTCTGTAAATTGAAGAAACATGCTTCATAGGTTCAATGCGTGTAACAACGAGGGAGATCGCCACATCGAGCAGCTGTTGTAATGCGTCAGTACTGTTCTGTACGTACAGTATGCTGGATTTTTTTTGTTTTGGAATAATGTAAACACATAATGTTTAAGTGTTAATACAAACAAATGTGCTTAAGTGATAAATTGTTACCTAATACTTGTATTGCGTCCCGCCTAATTCAGATTCTCAAGCCGAAGTGGATGAGTTAAACATGTGAATTGAAACCGTCGTAGAACAGAAACGGTAGGTTCCGGACATGGGTCTCTATTCAAAATATTATGTACTCACTCCCCTCTACAAGTCCTAGAAGTTTGTAATGAGAATTTCCGAACACCCTTTATAATACCCCGCTACGTGATATAACCGAATACATGGTGCCCCAGGCGGAATGGTCAATATTCAGGGACATGACAGGATTGATTATTCAAAGCAAAAACATCCAGTAAACATCGGCTCTAGAATGCATATCTTAGGAGTGATGAGCACTTCATTATCTTTGATACCATGAAACAAACCTGTTCGCTGAGCTCTTAGCTTTAATCGTCTCATGAATGTTGCAGTTCATCTGATTTCCGTGCTTACTAAGGAAATTTGAGCGTAATTGTGCCTTATCCAAGACACCTTTGTAATTTTGTTTTCATCTAGACACGTTTTCGCAAATTTTGTGCTATCTTCAGTGGATTAGTTATTTTCCTTCTGTAAAATTGTTCCTTGTTAACTTTAAAAGAAACTTTTGGTACAAAATATATACATTTGCAAAATAATCAATTATTGTCAAGTGTTTTTACATTGGTTTGCATGCAGTGTAGAGGTGAGACATGTATCGCTGATCTTCGGTAAGGATGAAAGCTGAAGCAATGAATTAAAATTTGTGTGCTGCTTCAGGACTTGAATCCCGCTTTGTGTCTACCACTGCTGCACTGACTACCTAAGTCCAATGCCATCCCTAACAAAAACTTCAGTTCAAACCATCACCCTGTTTTCTCCTTCTGACATCATCACTATTTCACTTTTGCTGACGCTCTCTGCTATTGAAATAGCATCCCAGCTACGTACTTAATGAGAGGCAGAAAATTGACTGAAGGCGTAAATTTAAGTTTGTGTTAGAGAGAGTGTTGGGATTAGTTACTCCGTGCAGCTCTGGTAGCTACAATGCCACAAAAATGTTATTCCATCAGATCAGTGTATCACTAAGTTGAAGCGTTCTATGTTGTTTATTAACGGTGTGTGTGAAGTATCTAGGTCTTCAGTACATTTACAAATAAACTACATGAATTTGCTTACATACCTCACATGGAGCTAATGAGAATTTATGCTAGTAGATTTGAGTCCACTAGACATCTCTAGCTTTTAATCTGCAAACAGCTAAAAGTCATTTTTTCAGTTTATTGTGCATTTCCGAGTGTGAACCACAATTTATTGTGTTGTTTAGCCTGTTACTTACAGCGTTTTTGTGCTGTCGTGTCGAGACAATATGCTTATTTCATTTGTTTCTGTAGTTACACATTTATTTTATATGATTTTTTTGCCATACATAGAGTTTGTGGTTATGGCATTTTTTTGTGTATACTTCTTCTGAAACTTTATGATTATTTTCTCATGATTTATCATTCTGTTTTTCTCTATGGTGATTCTGTTCTTTCTGATTAGGTTCTGCTATTAAGTTTCCACTGAATTCACGTGTGTTCAGCCTTTTCTGTTGTTTTATGATGTGTTCATCTTCTGTTATGATATTCTCTATTGTGTTGTGTCAGACTTTATGGTATGTTTGGAGCCCTTATCAAGCAGGCTGTTTTCTTGTTTGGATTAATTTATGTCTGTTACAGTAATCACTAAAACATGTAACAATTTTGCGGAAGGAAAATAAACAAACCCACTGAATGTGGTACAAAAAGTGTAGTAACATATCTGGGTGAAAACAAAACCATAAATTTTTCTTGTGTAAGGCGGAATTCCTCTCAAATTATCTTAAAAACAAATTCCAGAACACACCCTTCAAATTTCAAAAAACAATATTCAGCATAAAATTTGACGAAGTATATTTAATCTATAAAATGATACCCAGCTATGCACTCGTATCTGTAAGCAACATGTCATCTGCAGCACAACAGACAAAAGGTAAAGCCAAAATTATATGGGTAGAACCAACAAAAGAAACTCACATAAGTGATTAATGACCCAAATATCCATGAGCCACAACATTAGTACAGCAAACATACCTTTCACAAAAGAGTGATTAACCTAACAGACATAAATTTATCTGAACAAAAAAACAGCCTGCTTGAAAATGGACACAAACGTAATATAAACACTATGGTCTCACACAGCACAATAGAGAATATCGTAACAGAAGCTGAACACACCATAAATCAACAAGAAAGACTAAACACACCTCATTTCAAAACAAACTTAAAAAGAGAACTAGTCTCTGAGGAAATGAAACACATAATCTGAGAGAACAAATCACCTTAAAATAAAATACAATGGCAACTCAAGAGAAACCTTACAGAAAGTTCCAGAAGAAATTAACACAAGAAAATGCTGTAATCACTAAATCTGACAAGGGCAAATCGATTGCACTTTTGAAAGAAAAGGAATACATTGACAAAACATTAAAATTCATCCAAAGCAACAACATCACAGAATTAACAAGTGATCCAGAAAACCAATAGCAAAGAAAATTATGGAAAACCCTGTAAAACGTAGAAACATTTGTCACAGACACACAGATTAAAAGAATGATACAGAAAAATCCCAATGCTTCCACTCTAAAACCCTTGCTTAAGATTCATCAACCAGGTACCCCTATATGCCCACTGATTGAGTTTACCAAAGTCCTAACGTACTACTTAGCCAAACAAACACACACGCTGCTACAGACAATATACAAACACACTTAAAACAGATGTGTGAAGAACTCAGGGGACTTAATAGAAAAAACAAAAATGAAAACATACCAAGCACAACAACATTAATTTCATTCGACATACTTTACATGTACAAACACATTCCAGCAGAATAAAACGTCAACGTCATTGAAAGAAATCTTCAGCTACAAGGAAATATACCCACAATAAACATACAAGAAATATCAACTGTACTCAGGCTGATCACAGAGCAAAACTACTCACATCGAGAACAAATTTTACTCTTACAAGAAAGACTACCTATGGCATACGCAATCAGCGGCCTCCTAACTGACATTTTTATCAAATCAGATAGAAACTAAAATATTTGACAAAATAGTAAAACCAAATCAGTACAAAATAAAATATTGCTACAGATACGTAGACGATATATTTTTCTTAATTCATGAACCACAGTCTCACACAAAAGAATTTTATGGGGACATGAACATCATTCGCCCACAAATACAGTTGACCATTGAAACACAAACTTACAAAAAACCCAATTTCTTAGATATCACAATATGCAAGAGAAACAAGAAACATGAGTTTACAATTTATAGGAAACTTACAATCACCACCATTATCATTTATAACCAAACCAATCACCCTATAACTCATAAAAAAGGCCAAGTTCAGGTACTTACTGCACAGACTGAACAAAACACCTTTGAATAAACATGATTACATAGAAGAACTGAACACAACAAAACGAGCTGCACAGGAGAAGGGGTATGATACACTGTAGGTAATCTAAACAACAAAATATAAAAACAGGCAGCACATAATCATGAAACATACACACACACGCAGAGAGAGAGAGAGAGAGAGAGAGAGATAGAGAGAGAGAGAGAGACAGACAACACAGCTCACAAGAAATCAGCATACAGTACGCAACAAATGGCACATAATGACTTGCAATAGCAAAGTCACACAAAGGGTCGGCAATATACTAAAGAAACAAAGGCTCAACATATAATACAGAACGAACAGCGGAATACAGAACAGACTTGGAAGAAATACCACCAACACTGACCAATACAGTCCATTTGACATATATCAACTAACTTGCAACTGCTGTATCATGGATCAAACATGAAGGAATTTTATAACCAGGTATACAGAACATCTCAGAGCATTGAAAAGCCATACCTCACACTCAACATTTACAGGTCACCTAACACCACAGAATCACCACTCAATCAACATAGAAACCGACTTATAAAGAGACAGCCAACACCAAAAATTAACAATAGATGAAAACCACCACATTCAAAAATCAGTAGCCAAGGGAAAGAAAGTACTAAACGAATACACATAATTGTGCAATAAAATCTCCTTTGCCAGAATAGATAACTTATATAAATAACACCTACCCGAAAACAGTGTATAATTAGCTTCTAAAATTAAATTCCAACCTTCCCACACTGCACGCCACTCACACTGCTTGCTTATCCACATCTCTCTCTCCCTCTCTCTCTCTCTCGTACACACACACACACACACACACACACACTCACACACACACACACACACACACACATATGAGCTAAACTGCACAAACGTCAGTGACACTCCAAATCCCCATGCCACATCCAAAACAAATACGCCATGAAACAAATGAACGCTTCACACTAAGAACAACACGTCATTGTGGTGTAAACTCTGTGTTTGGCAATAAATCGTATAAAATGAACGAGGTCCAGAAAACATGAGCTGTAATGTTCATATGTTAAGTGCTATGAGCAATTTTTCCTCTTCGCTACTGTGAAATACATCTCTTCTACTGAAAAAGTACTCAGAGCTCTTGAACTATAGATTTTAAAGCCCATGTTTATTAGATAGTTTTGTTTCGAATGATCGTTCCTGTCATACCCCTGAATATTAATTGTTCCTCCATGGACATCATGTATGTACACCGATGAGCCAAAACATTATGACCACCTGCTTAATAGTGTGTTGGTCTCCTTTTCAAAAACAGAATACAGCAGCAGTACTGCTTGGCATGGACTCTACAAGTCCTTGATATGTTTCCAGAACTATGTGTCACTGGATGTTTATGCACAGGTCATAGCATTTCCGCAAATTACAGGACGGTGGCTTGTGGGCACGCAGTTGGTGCCCGATATGTGTTCCAATGAGTACAGATCAAGCAAATTTGTCAGGCAAGACATCAGTGCGAGTTCACTATGACGACCCTCAAACAACTGTAGCTTGATTCTGACCTTGTAACACAGACAGGTATCCAGCTGGAGATGTCATCGCTGTAGGGGAAGACTTTAAGCATTAAGCGATGCAGGTGGTCCACAGTAGTGTTCGTGTAGTTCACTGCTGTCATGATGCCTTCGATTACCACCAGATCCCATGGAAGCCCAACTCAGTGTACCCCACAGCGTAATTCTGTTCAAAATGGCTCTGAGCACTATGAGAATATACTTATGAGGTCATCAGTCCCCTTAGAACTTAACTAACCTAAGGACATCACATACATCCATGCCCGAGGCAGGATTCGAACCTACGACCGTAGCGGTAGCGCGGTTCCAGACTGTAGCGTCTAGAACCGCACAGCCACCTCGGCCGGCGTAATTCTGTCCTCACTGGCCTACATGCGTGGCGCGTTGCATGTTACAAGAGCCATTTGTTTTGATGACGGCATGTAACGACACAACCATTGCAAGAAATGTGATTCACTTGACCAGGTGACACGTTTCTATCGATCCCTGGTGAAAGTTCACTGATGCTGTAACCACCGCAGTCGTAACAGACAGTGTCGTTGAATCAACACAGGGACACGTAGGGGTTGTGTGCTGTGGAGATACAGGCTCAACAATGGATTTGAACAGTATACTCTAAAACACTTTTATCTGCACCAGCGTTGTACTCTGTCGTCAGACTGCCTATCATGGATTACATAGCGGGCGATCCTCTGACTGCTATATTCTGTGATGCGATATGGATGTTCAGAACCGTAGAGTCTGCTCGTTACTTCACCATCATTCAGTCACGTTCCGCAAGTGCTCACGACAGTAGTAGGTGGAAAGCTGACCAGCTTCGCCGTTTCAGAGATTCTCTTTTCCAGCCACAGCGCCACAACAATTCATCCTTTTTCAAAACAGGTTACATAATTGGATTTCCGTATTTGTGGCCCTTATCTTCGCTACAGTGCTACCCATTCGTCTCCCTTCTGCTTATATTCTTTTCTTCCAGCGTTGCGTTCCCACGGCACCGCCAGAAGGCATCCAACCTCCGGTGGGCAGTGGTCTTGTGGCTCATTAGTGTATGCCACTACCAAAATATGACTGTCTCTATGTTTATGTCACCCTGTTTGTAATGGTTATAATTTATAACCCATTATGTCCACTCGATGTTTTATCTCAATTAATATAAATTATGATGCAATATGGCCACCACAATCAAAACTCTCTTGCCTCTATATTTATGTCATCTTACTCTTTATTGCTGTACATTATGACCGAATATTGCTGACACACTGTGATGTCACTATCACACTACTCAGAATAGGTCAGACCCTATGATATTACAGTGGATGTGCAAAAATGGCGGTAAATTAAAAAATCCAAGCACTGTTGCTAACCGTCAGCACTGGGGTAAGACCGGAACATTTACACCTTTATTTAAAACAAACAAAATGCAGGAATCCCTCTACTGTGGCCCACTGAGTAAGAGCATCCGTCTGTGCCATACCACCACAGGAGAGCCGGCACCACTGGCCAACACCTACTAGGCTGGCCCGTGCTCCTCTCACAACATTCACTGCTGTATGAATGCAGTGCTAGGAAGGGTGTGCCAGTTGTGGAGCGAACATGAGCGCACATGCATAAACAAATTAAATCGCCTCTTGCACGCTGCAAAGAGATAAGCCTCCCTCCACGCCAGACGTCAGAGGCAACCTGTGCCCTGACCACTATATGTAGAGAGGAGCCACCAGTCTTACACAAAAATACACTCTAATTTTATATGTAGCCTCTTAGTAGTCTTGAATATTTCCATGAATGAAATTTTGTTATCAACATTCCGTCACGCTGGCATGCACACAATCTCTAGCGAGGCTCTCCTGAATAGAATTACATACACGCTTTGGTCTCAAACTTTAAAAAGGGATGAAACTCCTGTACAGTAACCATACAACGGCTGCCACGACTGCATACCCCGGCCAATGACAGAGGTATCTGTCAGAGGCTTTCGGCTTTGCCTTCCTGATTAGACGTATCTATTTTTTATCTCCATCGGTGTCATCAGCTTCAGGAGGAAACCATTTCGTGGAACTCATTGCTCTGGCTAAACAAAGGTCGATACTTTGAGAACAATGTGTAACACTTAACAAAAGCAGATCTAAAAGCAGAACATAGATTTTTGGTTGGTGGGTCGTGCACATTCACAGCTCTCGTAAAGATAAGTGTTTAATTGCGTGATAGCAATTAATTAAGGCAATATTACGTCATAATTAAGTAAATTAATACTTATTGTAAACTATCAGTTGAAGGATTCACATTTTTTGCGTATTTTCTGAAAAAAGGAAACATTTCATAGGGGCGAGTTTTGGACTAGGATTTGTTTATGTTGTGATACTGTAAGTTACGTGATTATTTCAATAAAGTAGAGTTTGTGTATTTAGAGTATTCTTATACGCTATCCATTTGATTCTCTAGTAAGTAGTCGAAGAGAAAAGTACCGAAATAAATGGAAACTTTATACAGTGTAGGCCCAGTTCTTTGTTTACGTTTTGTCTCGTCCAATAAACAACACAGGATATATAGTTTTTTTTTCTCCAGAAGTTTTGAATTAGTATCCGAACTTTAGGCCTAAACTTTCTAAGAAATTTAATATATTAATTGAGTAGTCTACGAAGTTATTCTTGTTTTAACTCAGACAAAAGCTAAAATTTGTTAGCCATGAATGAGAAGTGTATGACTTGCCGTAGGATTCTTAGTTCCAGGGTGTGGTGTGAGGGTTGTTGCAGTTGCTTTCATGTGGGTGACTGTAGTGGCGTGGGAATTGGGGAAATAAACACGGCTCATTGGTTGTGTAGGGTTTGCTGTAGAGATAGGAAGATAGTGGAACAGTAGGAGAAGATTGCTGTCATTCAGGCGGAACTAGATAAAGTGAAACAAGATCTGGAAAGGTTAAGGGGTGAGAAGAGAAAAGAGAGGTGGGAAGTGACAACAGGTTATAGAAGAAATAGGAATAGGGC
Organism: Schistocerca cancellata; assembly: GCF_023864275.1. NCBI lineage: Eukaryota > Metazoa > Arthropoda > Insecta > Orthoptera > Acrididae > Schistocerca > Schistocerca cancellata. Next base: position 326,147,542 of record NC_064629.1, read on the forward strand.
GTTCTCAGACAGTGTGGTTGTGAATGTGGAAAACAGGTTTGATCAGTTGTCACAGCTGGAAACTGATGAGCCACAAATAGATGTAGGAGTAGACGACACAACAAACCTTCAAAAAGTGTTTGAAACGTAAGAAGTCAGAAAAAGCTGTGAAGAAGACGGAAGTTTTGTTATTAGGTAGTTCACATGGTAGAGGTGTTGGCCAACTGTTGCAGGATGAACTAGGGTCAGGTTACGAGGCTGGCTCTGAGCACTATGGGACTCAACTGCTGTACTCATAAGTCCCCTAGAACTTAGAACTAGTTAAACCTAACTAACCTAAGGACAGCACACAACACCCAGCCATCACGAGGCAGAGAAAATCCCTGACCCCGCCGGGAATCGAACCCGGGTTACCAGGTCACAAGCTTTTTTAAACCTAGTGCAAGTCTGGGTCATGTGATAGAGGATGGAGGTTCACTCTGTAAAGAGCTCACAAAGGAAGACACCATGGTAATTGTGGTTTGGGCGGCCAGCTGCATAGATAGGAACCCTATTTATCCAACTGAGAGTGACCTGGTAAAGACAGCTTCAGCAACGAGACATACTGATGTTGAGCTTGTGTCTGTTCTGAGGTGCCATGACTCCCCTCATTTAAACTCTTCTGTTGTGAGAGTTCATTTAGAGGTGGTACAACTGCCAACTGCTTGGATCAGATATGGGGTCTCATATCGGTGTGGTTCCTGTTGACTCTATCAGTAGGTGGGACTATACTAGGCATATCCTTCACCTGAACAGGAAAGGGAAGGGAAAACTGTCTGGGCTAATAGGATAAAAAAGAGGATAAGAAATACCACTCAATCCATATAAGAAGATTGCAGCACTGCATTGACACCAATGGTCATCACTTCGAACACCTTCTGTAAATGGACGTTCATGCCACCTTTGTGACCTTCGTTGACCTTCAAAGACCTTACTGTGACACATCACTGGATTCGTCTCGATAGCCGCTATGAGAAAATAAGTACCAAACTATAGCATCCCATTTAAAAAAACAAAGTTGACCTTCATATCTCTGACACGACCCCACATAACAACAAAAAACCAACGTCATATTATAGCCCCTGTTGTCTCATGCAACGTTTGGCCCACAAATGTTTCAGCTCCTATCATACTTTCGGAATTATTCTTGGTGGCAATAGTTAGTGACTCATCCTGTATAATGTTCTTAAACAACTGGTGTGACAAAATAAATGTGCAGTTATTATGGAGACATATCATGGTTATTAGGAAGAGAGTAACATCAAAGAAGCACTACATAATAGAAAAGTTTATTCGCACTTGACAATGGCTCCCAAACCATTGTCAATAACAGGGACCTCCAATAGGGCATTATGCTTTCCCTGGTTGAAGTTTCATTACGCTAACATCACCATAGCAATCAGAGATTTATAAGCACTCTAAAGGATTATAACAAGCAAACTGCAGGTGCTTTGTAAGAACTTGAATGGGATTCTATAGAAAAAAGACAACGTAGCTCTCGCCACACCATATCAGATATTACAGAGCACCATATCAGAAAGCAAGCATGAGCTGCAGAACAAATCCAACACTTCATTTTAGTTAACTGATACAGGTTTTCAGCTAGTGTAACTGTATACATCCTGTCACTTGAACACTGTGCACGCAAGAACTTGCTGCACTATTAGCTGCTTGTAGTGTGCTCTACGATCTACACGGTGCATACACTATGAGATCAAAGTATCTGGATGGTCCTATAGGAACTTACCACCAGAAGTATCTGGACATCTATTAATGGACATTAATACGCTGTGTTTCTGTTGACCAAAACGTAACCATATTTAGGCCCTCTGGCACTACTTCTAGTTGATGGTAACCACTCTTTGGATCTACTGTGCTTTCATTGCTCGAAATCATCCAGAGTCTCTGTAACGTTAGTTATGGGATATACATCTGTCACTGTTCTACTATTTATGTAGGGATAATCACAACAAAATCTATATTTCTTCATTATGTCTGATGACTTCTTTAGTACAACGACGACGGCAGCTCCAAAGGAACTATTACTTTTCTTTATCACGCCATGTTAAATTGTTGGTTTATAAATTCTTCCATCATCAGTAGTAAGTGATTCCGGACGCTACAGTCTTCGATACACAGGTGGCTTATTTCCAGCAGGAATTCAGTATTGTGTTACGAATGTCGCCGGTGATGGACCACACGGATTAAACAGTTCCTCAATTCCAACAACAAAGACTTCTCCGTGGCTGTTGTGAAGAGTCCTCTTAAACGCTCCACTTTTGCGCGTAATGCAGCTGTACTGGCAGCTTGATTCTGGCTATAGTCCGTACTTGATCTGTCTAGATCAACTTTGTATTGTACGTCTACATGAGTAATTTACAACCCATTAACAACAGAGGTGCTGATAAGCACCAAAATTAACCACACTAATGGGAACAAATTTCTCATCATATATATCCTCTACACGTAAGATGCTTCTACTTATGAAACATTGTAATACATCCAGTACACAGTTCTCTCCAGTGGTTCTACTGCCAATAACATGTCAGCAGATAGTTCTGTCCCCATGCTCAGCCAAAGCAATTTCTCGGTGTCTTGCAGCACTTTATCATGTGACTCGAGCCTTGGTGATTTTTCTTGCAGTTTAATTGGTTTCCCCTTCATGATGATTGACAGTATGTCACTGGAGACAGTTTCCCCAGCTTAAACAATGTTCCCCGAGTTCTGCTGTGCATCGCTGAAAGTCCATTTTAGCACGATGATTTAACGGAAAATCCAGTCCTAGGATTACGCAGTACTCTTCCCCTACATGAGGCACAACTGTCACATCCTACCAGAACCATACTGGCCCAAATGGAAAATTCAGTAATGCCGAACCGAGTGCCGCATCGCTGCCCCATAATCCACATAACATTTTCTGTGGGGAGTTCAACTGCTGGCTCTATACTGACACATGCACCCATGTGTCAAATCAAAATTTATGCTTCTTACCATTTTCAACGTCTACTTCACAACATCCTGTATTTGCATACATACTTGTTTCAGCTCCATTAAATAAAGCGGAAAATAAGAACCTAGAGTTCAGTCGCCTGCACCGCAGTCGGGACTGACAACTCACACCGCTGTTGCACGGTGAAACATGTGTACATGTGCAGAACCACTGTTATCCTAGGCTCTACCGCCTTTTTTAAAAAACAGTAAATACATTATATATACTTATTTGGTTATTAAATACGTTATGTATACTTATTTGGTTACTAATCACGCCTCCCAATGATTTATCCCAAAAAGGAGAAGAAAAGTATTCCGATTATGGCCACAGTGGCCTCCTTACTGTCAAGGGCTTAGAAGCGGTGAGGGAAAATCAATAGTGGGATCTTTTTTACTTGTTTTGAACTTTTTATTTTATTTTCGTAAATACCACACCTATAATACGAGCAACTAGCACAGCATAGTGCACTAAGTAAACAAAACAAATAATTCTGGGACTTCCCTACTCTGAGACAATGCATATGGGAAAACAGAAAATGTGCTTCGTAGCACAATGCAGAAAGGTGTGCCACTACTCTCTTTGCACTTGATCACCCAGGTATGTTTTCACACATGTAGGTTTTATCCAGAAAAAGTAGAAGACACGGTGTAATATGTTCCGGGGTCACTCGTAGAAAGTGCGTCAAAATTCGTCTCACCAAGTGCCATATATCTTCTGCTGCACTACATCTGAGACGTTGTTCGCATTCCTCACAAAAAGAGGCAGGTCCGCCATATGTATCTTCTGGAGGCACTAACGGATAACCTGTTTACCGTTGACTGTCATGTACCCTGTTGATCGGACATCTGTACCCAGCGTATCAGCGTGTATCGTCCTCCACACCACCTTTCCACTAGCATGAGGGTTCTTGGCCTCAACGACGTTTTGTGGGCGCTTCCTTTGTAGAACGCGATATACCTCCAGCGCCTTCGCCCGTTCCTTGATTGGTAGTGCAATGCGGACGTAACTGTGTTCGTGGTAAAAGTGATCGAAGCAGTAGAAAGGCGAGGGTATATCTTGCATCGTCAGTTGGGGCGTAAGGGGAAGCGGAGCCAGGAACTCCAGCTGCAGACCTGTCAAATTTTCCAGACGCTGGTGCCACACCTAGATGTGTGAGCTGATAAACAGGGCCACCGTTCTATCGTGGACGTGGACTAGGCCAAGACCTCCACTGTCTGTGGGAAAGGGTCAGTGAATCATAACATTTTGAAGAGCACTCCTGTAGTGACATAGGCTCTAAATGCCGCTAATATACGTCGTGCCACCAGTAACGGTATTGGAAATATGTTTGGAATGTGTGATGATAGATAAATATTGACGAAGTGTGTACCTTGAAGAATCTCGAGCATCCGCAAACAAAGGTTGGCTATCCTGAGCCGAATTTGTTGCAACAGGGTCGCAATGTGCCGTACATCGTCACGAAACCCTACACCGAGGCATTTGATAGTAGCACCAAGCGCAGGGGGTCGACACGCACTGAGGCCAAGCCGTCTCCTATGTTCCTGACGACCAGTTTGGTGACAGTATGACAGCTGCCGAAAGCCAGACCATATGTGTCAATTCATTTTAGTGCGTTGGTTATATCGTCATCGTTGCAGAACATGACAACTATGTGGTCTGTAAGTGCTGTGCTTCAAAATGTGATGTCACGTAACGTTAGTCCACTGAGGCGTTGACAAGGCTGCAGATGTTCAGTTCCAGTGCCACGGTGGGAAGGTATACAGGCGGCAGCCTCGATGCACAAATATGGAAAATGGGAGGGACTGCGTGAGACGCCCATTGATGGGCTTTTTGAAGGTTGCCCCTCGGAGGAGGTGCACCACGATGTCTGTGAGTTGCTGTAGTACTGCATGTGTTGGAGAATAGACATCAGGTTCACGTGATGCACCTAATCAGAAGTTTGACTAAAATCTAGTGACGCCAGCGCTCTCAGGATGCACTGTGCCCTCACTAGGGCTATTGTGTCATGGCATCGACAAAGTGGTGTGTGGATGTTATTAGTACCGCCTACGGGAGCTTGACCTGCTGAGATGACATGAGACAGGGTCGGTTGTACATACGTCGCTAACATTCTGGCGAATATCTTCATGCCACAGCTGAGGAGTGTAAGCGGGTAATAATCACGCAGTCATGCGCCACCTGTCGGTTTCTGGACTGATATTATCATCCTTTCGACAAAGGCTGCGGGGAGGGGCACTGCGGGGGTCACAGACTCTCAATAGATGTCCGTCAACTCCGGAGCCAGTAAATACTGAAAAGTAAAACTCCACAAGACGTCTGTCGCGGCCAACAGACTTGTTTGATGCTCCTTTACCTATGGCGACGATAACTTCTTCCGCAATTTCGTCCAGTAATTCAGTTTGTAAATCCTGTGGAACAGTGCCATAAATCAGTCGTGAGACTCCTGTCACCGTCGTCGAGTCGGAACATTGTGCCTAATGGTCAAAGAAGGCTGCACCACTACAACGATGCATGGTGAGGTGACGGCCATCCGCAGTAGTGATGGCCTAATCAGCGCCCTTCGTCGTAGTTTACGTTGTCGAATGACGTGGTACATGGTGGGCCATTCCGTTGTTATTCTGTAGTGTGTTCGCGCTCGGACGATAGTCCCTTCGAGATGTCTGCGCGTGTGAGCTGTGGTCTGTCCATTCGCACGGTGTACTGTCATCTGTAGTTCCAGCGTGGGTGGCAGAGAGGCACATTCATGAAGGACGGTGAAATAGAAATGTAGGGTGGGTCGCCTCCAAGCAGCGTTCTCGCGACCATACATAATAAAGTTTCCTCATAGGGTCCGTTTGGTGCAGTTTAACCACCACTTGATCGATGTGGGATACGTTGGGAGGCGGCGGACCAACGAACTCCATGTGTCCTTGATGGTGCGCTGACAATCAGGAGAAGTGAGATGAGCGACGTTTAATTTCCAGGAATGATGGCTGCGCCACACTCATTGGCGACGAAGGGTGATGACACATATATAGGCCTCGTGATACGAGAAGGCTACAGGCCACACATCTGCATCGCTCACTGTTACTGTGAGAAAAGAGAAGACGAGAATCCTACCAGTGAGACTAGATTAGTGGCTCGTAAAATGAGTAAATTGCGCAAGATTTAGGTGGAAAATTTCCCATGTATCTAACAGCTGTGGCGTGGCAGCTGACCCTTAGGCACCTAGACGCTACTGAAATCGCCCCCAACAACAAATCGTATGCCTGCCCTGAAAGAGTGGTGCTACTCTTTCCGCAAAGAAGAGTTCTCGTTCACGACGTCGATTTCTTCCAGAAGGGGCGTACACACTGATAAACTGCGCGCCTAGCACCGTTACCGCCACTTCTCTAGCATCAGGGACATACCATACTTCGTCCACCTTGAGGCCCTCCATGAGGAGAACAGCGACACTGCTGCTAGTTGGCGAGGCATAGGACACATGAGCTGTATAACCTTATATATCCAGTCGACATACCATACCATACGATAATCGTCGACGTAGACCTCTTTTGAGAAAGACAATGTCGATGTCTGCAGCATGTCTTGGAGCAGCGACGACTTTGAACATGTCAGAATGGTGTTAACGTTGACGGTCGCTAAGCGATAGGTCTGCTGATCATCCCCTGCAACGGGGACCGCCCCACCTTATGCTGCTACTCAGAAGGGGCTGAGATTCGTGGGGAGACACCCGTCTCCTCGTTTACCACAGTGAACGTAGAACCTCCTTCGTTGTCGTCCATCACAAGTCTGCAAGTTAACCATGGTTGTGATTGCGCTCTTGCGAGCTGGCTGTGCAAAGTTGAATCCATAGTCCTTTCTTGTTATGCATTAGTGATGGGCACTGTCCTCATGATCTGTTTGCCCAGGAAACTAGAAAGGGCTGTGTCGAACTTAGGGAGAGCAACAGGTGAGGGCGACCCTGTATCATCCATGTTTCCCGTGTCGTCGGCCGTCCGATCGTCAACCAGAGAAGACACATGCAGGAGGCAGTTGGCGAAGGCTTTAGGGCTTTGCTTTTTACGTTTCTTCGGTGGCCTCTGCTTGCAGACGTAGGTTTCCATGTCTAAATGAGTGTGTGGCCGTTTCACGGCATCCCCTCAGGGAGAAAAGCAGAGGTCGGTACAACCCTGGTGCCGAGCTCCATTCTCTCGTCCGAGTGTTCCTGAGGAGTCGATGGGCGACCTCCCTCATTCTGTGATGATTGACGATTGTTTTATGGTGTTGGTCAAATGCTATTGGTGTACAGCCTGACGTTCTCTGTCTTCCAAGTGTCTGCCATGATGGTTGTCCGTGTCACACATGTGTAACTGAGGGGGAAGCCATTATTGCAGGAGATGGCGCTAATTCATCTAACAAGATTTATGAACGCCAACGTTGAATACATGCCGAATGTGCATGACTTTCCTGACCGCAACCACAACAAGTTTGTGGCTGTCCATCATACATCACGATCGCCTTACATCCACCTATGACTAGGAAGGATGACACGTGTTTTGTTGATTCACTTTTATCTTGTTGTGTGCCTTTGAGGAGCACGTACATTTCGAAGGTGTTCCACTTTTCTGCCATGTAGCTAATTACCATCTCATTTTGTCGGAAAACCACAGCGACTAAATCCAGCAGCATGTCAAACTGGAGTTCAAAGGCTAGTATTGTGCATGATCATAGTCCTGTATTGTTCATGGTAACTACCCCAATGCGTCCATCAGAGTGTTTGAACTTGAAAGTGTTCACACTTCTACTCACAACAGTGTTATGTATCACATCATCGACCATCTTGTCGTAGACGATGCTACAGTTGATAGAAGGTGGATACTGATGACATGCTGTGGTTCTATTTGAACTCTGTCATGGATAAAGTGTTTGATTTTTAAGGCTCATGGTCTTGCATGGTCTGGTTGGGAGCTGATCTTGATGGAGATTTTTCTGTAAGAATGAGCTGTAGTAATTCAATGTCAATGGACTCGAGTACTGGTTTCGGCAAGGAAGTGTTGAAACTATACCTACTTGCGACTCTGCCGATAGGATGGAAACAATACATTCTCATTGCCCACCTGCCAGAGGCAGACTGCCGCCTCAGCCATCCGAGCACGCCACCAGGCCAACCCAGACTTCTATTTGTCATCGTGTGTTTATGTCCTGTACTTGCACTGTGATTCCCACAGAGGGAGAGACTTGTCACGGATTTGTCTTGGCATGAAATATTATATTGCCATTCCTGTGTACTCTGTAAGGTCCTCGAGACATGCACATTTCATGTGGTTTGTAATTCCACTGACGGAAAAAAATCACAACAAGAAGGAGTTGTGAGGCATAAACGAAAGTCAGTAGGCTTGTTTCTACATCTGAAATATGGTGTATATTCAAATTTCATACCAGTCGCGTAAGAGTGGCGCTAGTTGTGCCATTATGAGAATGCAAATCAGGTTTGCTTTAAATACATGCTGTAATGGTCGTGAGCGTTATTGTCTTTGAGATTGGACGTGGTGAGTTGCCGATAGTCAAGAATGATTTTAAGGCGACAAACACGCCATTATCAACACTTCACTGACTTGAACGAGGTCATGTAGTAGGGCTGCAGGAAGGTGGGTATTCCTTCTGCGATACAGCAGAAAGACTTGGCAGGAATATAACCACTGCACGTGATTGCCAGCAGCAGTGCTCACGAGAATATACAGTCGCAAGATGACCCGGCTCCAAACAGCCACATGGCATTACCTACAGGGAAGACGATCGTGTTCGGCGTATGACTGGTGCATCGTACTGCAGCTGCAGCGGGAGTTTCAGTAGCAGCTGGAGCCACGGAGACAGGATGAACTGTTACAAATCGGTTACTTCAAGGACAGCTCTGAACCAGATGCCCTATAGCGTGCATTCCACTGATCCTAAACCACCGCTATTTGTGACTTCAGTGGTGTCAAGCGAATATTTATTGGAGGGCTGGATGGAGGTCTGTTGTGTTTCCTGATGGAAGCTGGTTCTGCCTCGGTGACAGTGATGACCGTGTTTTGATTACAAGGAGGTTAGTTGAGAGCCTGCAACCAACCTGCCTCCGTGCTGTACACACTGGACCTACACCTGGAGTTGTGGTCTGGGGTGAAATTTCGTAGGACAGCGAGAGCTCTTGTAACTAAACCAGCAGATTCCAAGTGTGACCGATTCAGCTTCGTATTTTAAATGTCCGAATCACGTGTGATCGAATCGTTTTTAACGCTTTTTTAATGCTTTTTAACCACGAGGTTAGTTGAGAGCCTGCAACCAACCTGCCTCCGTGCTGGACACACTGGACCTACACCTGGAGTTGTGGTCTGGGGTGAAATTTCGTAGGACAGCGAGAGCTCTTGTAACTAAACCAGCAGATTCCAAGTGTGACCGATTCAGCTTCGTATTTTAAATGTCCGAATCACGTGTGATCGAATCGTTTTTAACGCTTTTTTAATGCTTTTTAACCACGAACTGTTTAGCCATATTACCCGTTACATTACTTACAATGGGATTAATAATGCACACAATAATTTTTGTATCTCTCCAGAATTGTATTGCCTCACAAAAAAAATTGTTCGTCCCTCCCTGCTGCCTACGTGCCGCTTCTCAGAAAAATACAGCTTTTCGTTCGCCCAGCAGAGCATTTTCATTAAAACTGCGCAACATTGCTCTGTTTTTAATAACATAAACAACAATCTCTAACAAAAATTTGAACACTTGTCACATAACAGAATACTATTATTAGCACATTATTATTATGATTTAAACTTTGCTCCAAAGCGAGTTGTGGAAAATGAGGCTCGATTTCCAGGATTGGAACACCACACAAGTTTCTTCACTCAGAAAACCTTTTTATCGCCTACCTACAACTGGTCTTATCTGTGTCCCATAGGAAACAGCTTGCAGCTGTGCAACCTTACCTTACGACAGATCCGCTGTAAGAAAAAGCTATCTCTGGGAAGTTTGTTCTCCGCGCCAGCTCTAAAGGAGCAATTTAAATACCTTCTTTCAGTTTACGTTTTTGAAGGTGCCAGAAGTAGATTTACATTAATAGCTTCTGTCATCAATTACTCTGAAACAAGATGGAGGCAGACTGAAACATTCGTGTGTGGCTTAATGGCTGCCATCTTTACTTTGAATAAGTACGTGAAGTTAATATTCTGCAAGAGGTAAGAAATCTCATAAAATTTAACTTTACAATGAAATATCAAACTTTACAATAACATATCAAAGCGACCACACTTATAATCTCTTCACAATTTGAGCAAACAGTTACTCTTAGAAATTACTTTCACACGACTCTGAAAGATCGTCGTAACACCAAAATTAATTATTTACGATCTTTTTACTGTACAGAATGACACAAAATTTAAATTGTACGAATTGGACAGGTAGCTCTGGATCGGTATGTGACTTTGGGGCAATCATTCTAACAAATAATTTTACCGAAATTATATTAAAACTTTGGCAAACTCTGAGGTTGACTGTAACATCCTAATACACCGCTAATTACATTTAATATAAAAATGACTTGCGTTGTTGGTTGCAGGCTCTTCATGATTCCAACGACGGAGTTAATTTAAAACTACCACGCACATCCAGTAGTCACTTTAACTTGCTGTATCGTCTGTTCCATATTCCATCATATAAAACCAGTCGGATACTCTTGCTTTTCGACACAAAACGAACTGGAGACGACTTTAGCAACTACAATCTACTGCCACACCAAATGTTTTTACTGTTTAAGCCACTTATCGCCAGACATGGCATTCCACGCTAAGTACACTGCCCAGCTCGACTGCAACTGCCTCCGGTTATTTGTTCTTTTCCTCGCTTGCGCTGCTCGCGGAAAGGTTGTTCAAAAGACTGGTGTCGAAAACCCATAGTGGATCCCTGCCCTTGTGATTTCAGTTTGTTTAAATGAATTACATGTTCTAATACCCTTAGAATTTTACAGTCAGTACGTTTATAAACTACATTCATTCCCATGTTTTATTGTCCATAAGTTTATTAATGCTTTCACAAAATACTCTCTCTTCCCAATAAATATTTATCACAGAAATAACACAAAGTTACAGAGGTTTCCTTAACACTAACATTTAGTATAAGATGGATAATTTCACTGAGTCTATTTTCATTTGATACCGTTTAAACAAAAAAAATTTTTTAGCGGTTTCAGCTTGCATTTAACTGTAGCATCACACACTCCAGTGGTAATCCCAGGGTGATTCGACCTCTTGCGCAGCCATTCATGAAAAGCTTTCCTGTGGGAGGTTTCCATCAAGATAACGCTCGCCCACATACCGCTGTTGTAACCTAACACGCTGTACAGACGGTTGACATGTTGCTTCGGCCTGCTCGATCGCCAGATCTGTCTCCAATCGAGCATATATGGGACATCGTGGGACAACTCCACCGTATCCACAAGCAGCACTAAACGCCCCCGTGATAGGCATGGATCTCCATCCCGTAAACTGACATCCTGCACCTGTACAACACAACGATGCCCGTTTGCATGCTTTCAACATTCTGGCGCCTACACTCTTTATTAAGGTACTAATATTTCACATTTGCAATGTCTTATCTCGCTCTTAAATTAACCTCTGACCTTGCAATGTTAATCACTTAACTATGTTACCTAGACACGTATTCCCGAAATTCCATTGCTCTACATTAATTATTTTTCTATGTTGCGATTTTTTCCCCTCGGTGTAAATATTCATGTTTCGCCACAGTTTTTTAAAAAAGATTCTGACTAAGCCTTGCCCTTCTGTGAGTTCTCTCACGATAGTAAAAACACGTACTGATGTGCTAGAAACAGGTTTTAACCATTACTCTCCTTCCAGAGAAAGGCGGGATGGAGGTTTTTGCCATTAGAGAGAATCTCTTGTCTTGTACATCCATGGGAACAAGTCTCAACTCACCTGTTTCCTGTCTGAGAAAACAAATCTTAGGTATTTAGGTTTATCTGTTTATTCAAGCTTCTTGAGCAACAGGCATTTCCAGGAACGTCGTTGCATAATCTGTCATTCAGAGCGTGAAATAAGAAACTACTGTGGACTCAGCAGTGAGGCAATGGCATAAAAAGGGGCCATCCAATTCGCTGAAGACATTTATGTTTCATCATTCCAGCTGTCAACATCGTGATCAGCTGGGGGGCTATTAAATGAGGGAAAGAGCAGAGGCAGAAGTTCGACAAAAGTGCAAGTATTCTTCGATTTTCTTCCCAAAACCTCCTCAATCAATTATTTTGTGTACATCTTTCAATATCTACCTGCCTTCTTCTCATTTAATGTTGCAGTTTCTACTGTGTGTTTCAGTACGCACAAAATGAGATGAACGCTGACTCAGCAGCAGCAAGAAGTATCCTGAAGTATTCGTGCAGGGGAGATATGAAGAGTATGAAAAGCAACTCACTTAATTCATTCCTGCTTTATCCTTGGAGCTTTGACCATCTTCTTTTTTTAGCTCCTGGAGCAGCTAGGGAAAAAATCTTCAAGAAAGAGATGCCGAATTTATTCTTCCTCTTCTTACGCACACTATCATTCATATATTTTGTTTGTCCTATTTATGAATACATGTTTTTTTTCTCATTTAAAGTTACAGAATTTTGGTCCTCCATATCGAACAGCGGCCTGATAGAGCAGCTGGGAACTCTCCGAGAAGAAAATGAAGAAGAAGAAAAAGAAGAAGCAGTGGCAGCAGTGGAAGCCTGCAGAAGAAAAAGATCATCACCTTGGTAGGTTGAACTTTTTATCGACTAACCTATTATTATTATTATTATTATTATTATTATGAGTGTGGCTGGACCAGCAGTAAAACGAATTAAATTAGATATCGATCTTAACGGTTTCATGCCGCGTCTGAATTTAGAAGAAGAGTATGTACTGCTGTTGTAGATAATAGGCTTGGATTTAACGACCCTAGACGTTACCTGGACACTTATTTCCACATATTTGAGACCATAGTTCATCAAATTAACCAACTTGTTAGCTTTAATTATTTCTTATTTTGTAACTTTCTCTTGCCAGAGTAGATTAGGAAAAACAAACGTAGCTCCATACAAAGAATGTGCCTCTGTCGTCGTCTGCTCACATCAGTGAATGGTATTCAACCAATATCACACAGCGTCTTTTGAAAAAAATTGGAAACTTTCCTTCGAAGTTTGCGATTCTGCATGGGCACTGAAAGAAATAATTTAATTCCATATCAACATTCATGAAAATAAGGGGCTTTTTGCAGGAGTATACACAAAACTCCTTACACAAAACTCCTCCAAGTCATAATAAATAAACACACAGTATTAAACGTTAGCTCAAAGTACAATGTCTGCTGCACGTGGTTAATTCCAGCAGGATTATATCCTCTAAAACCACCATACAGAACAGGAGTCTAGATAATGGTCACATGCTCATTTTCTTCGAAAAACGGAAGAAAGTCGTACCTATAAACGTTTACGCATCCAGTATTCAAATTACGAATGGATAACTGCAGAAGATAATGGGACAGACAAAGAATTCTGAGTTCTGCCAATGCATATTACAAAATAACATCGTGGGAGGTATATAAATCTGTTAACGTTGCAAATTTATAATAATACAGACATATGTCATTTCTATTATACAAAAAACTTGTTGACGTTTGCACAGTGTAGCATTACTCCTTCTCGCCCTTATATTATAATATATGAACGATGCCTGTGCTATTTTTATTTTAAGGAAAGACCAGATACACATTTAATTTGATTATGCCCTGTTTAAACCAGTCACAAGTACACACTGACGTTACAAAGGCAGTGAGATAGTGGTGTGTACACATACAAATGGCGTTATTATCGTCTACCCAAGGTGTAAAGGGGCAGTGTGTTGACAGAAATGTCTTTTGTACTCAGGTGTTTCATGTGAAAAAGTTTCCGACGTCATTATGGCCACACGACGGGAATTAACAGAGTCTGAACGCGAAATGGTAGTTAAAGCTAGATGCATGGGGTATTCCATTTCGCAAACTGTTAGGGAACTCAATATTGCGAGATCCACAGTGTCAAGAATGTGCCTAGAATGGCTAGTTTCAGGCATTACCTCTCGCCACAGACAACGCAGTGGTTAAAGGCCTTCAGTTAACGATCGAGGACAGTGGCGTTTGCATAGAGTTGTCAGTGTCAACAGACAAGCAACACTGGCTGGAATAACCGCAGAAATCAATATGGGACGTACAACGACTTTATCCGTCAAGACAGTGCGGTAAAATTTGGCGTTAATGGACTATAGCAGCAGACGATCAACGTAAGTGCTTTTGTTAAGCAAACAACATCGCCTACAGCACATCTCCCGGGCTCGAGACCATGTCGTTTGGACCCCAGACTACTGAAAAACGATGGCCTGCTGAAATGAGTCCCGCTTTCAGTTGGTTAGAGCTGACTGCAGAATTCGAGTGTGGCGCAGACCTCACGAAACCATGGACCTGATTTGTGAAAAAGGCACTGTGAAAGGTAGTGGTAGATTCATAATCATGTGGGCTGTGTTTACACTGAACAGACTGGGCCTTCTGGTCCAATTATTGACTGGAAATGGTTATGTTTGGCTTCTTGGAGAACAACTGCTGCCATTCATTGACTTCCCAAACAACGATGGAATTTTTATGGATGAGAATGCGCCATGCCACCAATCCACAATTGTTCACGATTGGTTTGAAGAACATTCTGGACAACTGGAGCGAATGCTTTGGACAGCCAGATGGCCTCACATGAATCCCATTGAAGATATATGGGACATAATCGAGAGGTCAGTTCGTGCACAATATCCAGCACTGACTATACTTTGGCAATTACGGATGGCTATAGAGACAGCTCGGCTCAGTGTTACTGCAGGGGAGTTTCAGTGACATGTTGAGCTCATGCCGAGTTACTGCACTATGGTGGGCAAAAGAAAGTCTGACATGAGAATAGGGGGTATATCATGACACTTATCAGCTCAGTGTAATTCCTTCTGGGAAAAAAGGGTTTGTGAAATTTATAACTTTTGGTAATAAAATGAAACAGCCTTTCGTGATTTATACTGATATGGAATGCATATTGGAACCAGTTGCTTGTTGCAGTCGTAGTACATATTCTGGTTAGTCGGTTACTGCATCTGCGGCAGTTATAGCCAGAAATACTCCCAGTTTAAATTGTATAGAGAGGTTACATGAAATGGTTCACTCAACAGTTCTATGGAGTTGCTGGCACTTTTAATATCTTCTTATTACAAAATAAACAGATGATAGTAAGTGCCGAGCAAGAATCGGCATTTTGTTCAGTAAAATTCTGTCATATATGCTAGCAACCCTATGAGAAAGGCGATGTAAAACACCAAGATCATTGTCATTTCACACGTTTGTACTGAGCTGCAGCACATCCCGGCTGCAATGTGAGTTAGAAGCATCACTGTACTACACTCGTCCTATTCCACAATTCGAGCGATGACAAGCATTTCTTGATCAGGAACGTATGCCATCAAAAGACAAGAGATGGTGATGAAGAAACTGCATTAAATCCAAGTCGCATTTCTGTTCTACCAACTAATATGAAAAAATATAAATCTTTTACTAAAAGTATTCCAGTAATCCATCATGAGAATAGATGCAACATAAATTTCAGATTTATTGATTCACAAGATTTTTTGACATGTTCACTCCAAAAATGTGCATCTTGTCTCAGAAGAGCTCAAGATAATGAGGGCATATTTTCCCAATGTTTGAGAGCTCAATTCAGATAACCAAAAGGTACTGTACCATATGAATATGTAAGGAATGAATGATTTTACTGCAACATTGCCTGTCCTCAGTCGACAACTTAAAAAGTTTGTTAACAGGAACAACTATAACTAAGACCGATTATGAAAGAGACTGTGTGGTGTCACCGCCAGACACCACACTTGCTAGGTGGTAGCTTTAAATCAGCTGCAGTCCATTAGTACATGTCGGACCCGCGTGTCGCCACTGTCAGTCATTGCAGACCGAGCGCCACCACACGGCAGGTCTAGAGAGACGTACGAGCACTCGCCCTAGTTGTACGACGACTTTGCTAGCGACTACACTGACGAAGCCTTTCTCTCATTTGCCGAGAGATAGTTAGAATAGCCTTCAGCTAAGTACATGGCTACGACCTAGCAAGGCCCCATTAACCATATCTGAGAGTCTCACTTGTATTATCAAGAGCGATGTACCACAAGGATGAATTAAAGTTAAGTATTAAAGAAGCTACATACTTTTCTTTATAGCATTCATAACGTATCCTGTTTCAGACCTCACGCCAGCCAGCGTGTGTGTAAACGCGTGCCTTTCGGTTACCCGTCACTGTGGACTGGCTGTCTTGTCAGTCCACAACAGACTGCATGATATGGAATGCAGTGGCATGTGAAATACTTTAAGAATACTCTGATTTATAGTTAAAAATTGATGTGATATTTCTTGCTTACCTGTCTAAAAACTTTTAAGGCCTTTGCGTTAACCCATGGACATGGTTTGAAAATTGTTGTGATGCTCTGAAACTAGTCACCACAAAGGATTGACTATTATTGCAAATGTGACAGATATTGTATGACAATAAAGAGGTAGTTGTCTGAGCTGCTGGTCGTATCTACATCAGTAGTTCAATGAGGCACTGGAGGGGAAATTGTCCACTGTTCTTGCAGACATGCAGTTGCATACAACAGATCTGAATCTGATTATTATGAAAAAATTGATGAACCTTACATCCTTTATTTTGATGTGTATACCTTATATAGTTGGGCAATGATGCAACATCATAACATATCTAATTTTGAATGATTTCCTTTAGAGAGACAGGAAATTTTCATCTGCAAAATGTACCGGACAGTTTGAAAGTGGGTTACATACTGGAAAAAGATCTTTGTACCTGAAATTATTCATTATTTACATTCAGATTTAACTTCACACCCCTAAAAATGGCACCACCATCAAACAGTAAAAAAACAAAAAAACTCTTTTCAACATCATACATCAAGAAAATGACGTCATTCATTACAGAAATTTGAAAATATTTTGAAAAATAAATTGGTGTAAAAAAGGTACGCCAAATCCTATCATTCAGGTAAACTCCTTGAATGATTCCATACACTGAGATTAATGAGTAGGTGATATTTAAATCCCTACCCCACTTTTTATCGTTAACTGTTTTTGATAAAAGATGGGACACCACCAAATATCACCTACTAATAGAAAATAAATTTAACTGAACACCCTGAACAAAAGTAATTGAAAAATGTGATAAATTATAAATTTAGTACAATATAAAAATGACTGAAAATTAAAAAAAAGTTATAAATTTTTAATAAAATATGAAAATGATTGAAAACCTGTTAATCATATATTTTCAACTGAATTAAAGACCCTCACATATGAAAAAACTGAAAACCATTTAAACTCTGAAAATCTAAAGCTAATAAAATATTTAAAATACAATCCTAGTAACAATATTGAATTGTTTCTTTTATTTTTAAAAATTTAACAAGTTTGTACCTTAGAAATTAGATCCCAAAACCTAGTATTCAAATTTTCACACCCCTATAAATAACAAAACGTTTCTTTCTTTCTAAATAAATTTAATAAATTCCTTAATATATTAAATTAGCCCACAAATCTAATACTCAAGTATTCAAACCATAAATTAAAAAGAATCTCTTTTTTTCATTTTTATTTAACTCTATTGAATTTTTTACTTTCTATTTTTTATTTCAATCTGTTCAATTTTTTTAATTTTCGTTATTTATTTAACCTATTATTATTATTTTTCATTTTTTAATCTATTAAGTTTATATTTTTTAAATGTATTAAATATTTCGTCCTAATAAATGAGTACACAACTGAACAATTTCACTGTAACTCAGCTTCATCACTGGTGTAAAGGAAATAATTAAAGTTGATAATATAAATTAAATCTAATACTGAAAATAGTGAAGAAGATTTTAAAATTGATGAAGCTAACCAATTATAAGAAATATTTCCTTTCTCTGCTGATATATATTTGGTGAAACAAACAATAGGAAAACAGTTAATCATTATTTAGTTAATAAAAAGTTTAAACACAGATTACAAACTATAAACTACGATAATAATATGCGATAAACTGAGACTGATCTTTTTTTAATGCACTGAAACTAACAATTATGGAAATAATTAAAGAAAATTAGAAATTGTGTAATAGTTTGAAAATAAAATTTTAATTTGTTGTGAGTACAGAATCCAGAACACAATGAAGTTATGGAATTCGAGCATCAAACTCAGAATTGTATGATCACTACAGACAAAGCTATATCTAACAAATTAAAGAAAGCAAAAGGAAACATTTTAATGGAAATGTCTAATTTTCAAACACTTTTCTTAAAATGGACTTTAAATAGATTTATTGGAATACAGTTAGCAATTATTAAATATAATACATTAAGAGGACCATTGTATAGAGAACTACCAGAAAAATAAAAATATAAACAACTATGTATTATGTTAACAATAATAATCAAAAATGTTATTTGTGGTCTATAGCTTCATCATTAAATATACTAGAAGTGAAAGAATCAAGATAATTTTTTTTTTACAGAGAGCGAAGGAAAAAACCTACTATTTCGTTTCCTGTTTCTAATGATGATATTTGAAAAATTACGATGAAAACTGATTTATCTATTAATGTTTACTAATTTCATGACGATTATCAAATATATGCATTAAAATTAACAAAATCGAAATGGAAAACATATTAATTTACCATCTCTTATATAAGCAAATAACCCCCACTACCATTTGTTAATACATTTATCTAGACTTCTTTTAACACAAATTAATAAAAATGAGCATTAAAAATTAATTTGTTACTTTTATTTATTAAATTTTGATAATAGAAGAAAATTATAGGACACTCAAAAATTGTTTTAAGTATCATAAATATTATAAATAATTAGTAAAACCAAATTTTAAAGGAGGACCAATATTTAATGAAAATTATCCATATTACTAAATCTAAAATTTTGTTTAATTAACGAATTTTTACTGGAATGAGTGTACTTGATTTCTCAAAATAACTGATTTATCAATTTCACTATAATCTTATGGAACTAAAATATGGAGAAAATACTAAAAGAGGCATATTTATATCTGTAATACAAAAAATTGAACTCTTTTATGCTGATGTAAAAATAATGAATAATAAATTTGATACTAGTGATTACTGTGAACATAATATTTAAGAGAAAAATTTATGCTTATAAAGTTGATAACAAAGAAGAGAACAAGTCAAAAGTACTAAAGATATTCATAGTCAAATATAAATTAAGTGTACTATATTATAAAGATACTTAATCTATCACTAAGTAACATAATAACCCCACAATTTTAAATAAATCATTAAAACTGAGTAGTATTCTCAAGAGATTAATAAAGATACTTAAGTCCAAACAATAATAAAAGGTGTGTTATAGAAAATGTAACAGATACATTACAGTAAGGACACTATAAAATATGTAATTAGTCAGTGACAAAATTCTCATATTAGTATTAATAATGGAATTAAAAAATTAGTACTAAAAATTAATATGAACTTCCCTATTTTTTTACATTCTAGAATACATTCCTTTGTAAAATTCTAGAACATATTTTTTACATTTACCTGCATATGTGTCCTTAGATGTCGGATTCTTATCCTTGATTACTTGATAATTGATACATATTTTGCATTTTTTTTCATTCTTTTGAATTTATGTTTTAATAATTATTAGTCGACAATAATATTCTTGAGTGTTATTAAGTCGAAATTGGTTTTAAGGGTTCATTGTAATAATATGCTGAAAATATTTCCCACACATACAAAGAACTTGATTTTTTAATAAAGTTTTTTTATGATATTCATTTAAAGAACATCTACATATTGTTCCATAACAGTCTTTTGTATATTTATCTACAGTAAAATAATGTACTGATTTCTCAACCCCACTATAAATAAAATAATAAAAAAATTTTTTAAACATTTATAATTCTATAAAACAAGAATTTAAAAATGAAACATTTATGAAAAAAATTTCTAATAAACTAAGAAATTAAAGACAGTACTCTGCTAACAAAACATGATGAAAGATTTATTTTAATTGATGGAAAAAATAAAACCAATTCCAAAGCAAAAAGATTTAGAAAAATTTTTATGATGATCACGAGATAATTTATGAATATTTAATGGGAAATGCAGCTAAAACTAAGTGATGAAAAAATATAATTATCAATTAAATAATTTTTTTTAATTTTATTTTGTAAACAGAAGAAGAAAAATTTAAAAATTGGTATTAAAGATATTTAACTGTCTATAAGAAGATATGGTGGAAATAAAATTAGAAAGAAATTCATACAGAAACCAAATGGAACACAAATATTATTGAATAGAGCAAGTTAAAACATAAACAAAAAACGAGGAAATAAATAAAGATATGGAGGAATAATTAAAATGGTAGAGAGGCAGATAGTAAATATAAGATAACAATTATTGTTGTTTCAAAGGTAATGAACGAAAATATGATGGAATTAATAGAATATTTCCACACACAATATCTCGAAAAATATAGAAGAATTAAAGTCAACATTTGTTACTTTAAGTTTATATGATGACAACTTCAGATATAATGATCAACTACCACGAAAAAGGCTAGAAAAAAATTAAATTAAATTAGAAATAGATGTCAAAAAGTGAAGAAATTTGAAGAATTGGTAACTACCCCAATTCAATAAATTTATAGGAAATAATGAAGGAAAATTCAAAATCTGGATCTCTGCACAGTTATTTTAATGTGTTATACTCATCACAACATGTTATAGTTAATCCAACTCCTTATGGCATTTACCTTTAACTTTTATGTTCTTCGTGTTTAAAAATTAATTTCGATATTATTCACATTCAAAAAATGTAACTTTAACATCACTCACTTTTAAAAAATTATTTTTAATATATTTATGTCATAAGATTCTTTTTTATACCCAGCTATAATAAGAATTATCAATACCACAAATTTATCAAAAACTTTATCATGTTTGCCTCTTATAGTTTTCCTGCGAGATGTTCATCTAGAAACTTCGGTTTTTTGTAGTTCTTATTCATGAAAAATAATTTTAACTCTTAATTTGAATGTAATTGGATCAGCATTTATAATATCTTCAATCATCATATTCATTTTTCGAAATAGCTTTTATATTTTGGTTCTATTCTCATGTACAGCAGAAAAGTTTTACACTTTTTTAATTAACTCTTATTGTCTCATTTTTTTATTGTTCACTGGTTCATATTATTAATTCATCAACTAGTTTCTTTTTTAAAGAAACCACCCCCTTTATAATTTTAATGAAGAGCAAACTTTTCCAAATTTTTTCTTTCATTTGATTCTTAAATCTGCAGAAAACAGAAACCTTTAATACTGAAAATGTTGATTAATGATGAACTTTATATTTTAAATAAGTTCTTAGAAAATTTTTATAAAAATATTTACCATGATCTGATTCTAATTTTCTGGGTGTTCTTCACTTAATAAATTATTCAAAAGCTTCTGAAATGTTTCACAGTTTTATCATCAATTGAAACAGACCAAGGATATTTTGGAACTGTTGAACCTTCATTTATTTTTGGGAAACCTTTCAAGTTCACAGAAACCATTTGTAATACATCTGCTTGCAATAAATCATCTACAACAAAAGAAACTAATTTTCTTCTTTTAAAATTTTTCTCATCCATTTATTTTATTCATTAATTATTTTATCATGATATTATTAACTTGTGTCCCAACACCTACAATTTTTTAACAAATTACCTTTTTTTATTATTATAAATAGAACAAATACCTCCCATTTTTTGTTTTTTATTTCTTGTTGTTATTCTATTTCAATGGCGTGACTCAGTAAATTTTGTTATACCTCAAACATCGGGTATGAGCAAGATTACCCATTTTACAACATTAAATTTCACCAAAAATAATTATTTCTGCATCTACTGGAACAGTGTAGCTTTGTGCTTTAGTTTCATTTGATTGATTCAGTATTTTTATTGATTTGTTAGCAGTAGTTATCATATGCAAATTATCAGACACACTTAATGAAATAACATCATCATAAAATGGTACCACCAGTGTGTGTATGTGTGTGTGTGTGTGTGTGTGTGTGTGTGTGTAAACCCACGCCTAGTAGCCACACCCAATTTGTGGCAGTAGTTGTCTGTACCCCCACCCAATGTGTGTGTGTGTGTGTGTGTGTGTGTGTGTGTGTGTGTGTGTGTGTGTGTGAGGTGTGTGAGGTGTCCCCTGTTCCAGCAAGTGCTTCCATCTCATGCCCTAGTTCATGAAATCACTTATCCACCTATCCACTACCTGCCCCCTCCATGTGCCCGTGAACCTGCCAACAGATGGCTCCCCACTAGCCCATGACCCACTAGACACTTCGAAAAATCTCCTCCCTGGCTCCCCCTTCCCTCCATCACTCAACCCAGTTCATCCTGCACCCCCTCCTCAACCCCAGTACACTCACTGTGGGCCAGGAAAGAGCTGGAAATTGACTGAGTGCAATGTAGGAAGACAGGCATGTGCATGTAAAGTGTGTGTGTGTGTGTGTGTGTGTGTGTGTGTGTGTGTGTGTGTGTGTGTGAGGTGTGTGAGGTGTCCCCTGTTCCAGCAAGTGCTTCCATCTCATGCCCTAGTTCATGAAATCACTTATCCACCTATCCACTACCTGCCCCCTCCATGTGCCCGTGAACCTGCCAACAGATGGCTCCCCACTAGCCCATGACCCACTAGACACTTCGAAAAATCTCCTCCCTGGCTCCCCCTTCCCTCCATCACTCAACCCAGTTCATCCTGCACCCCCTCCTCAACCCCAGTACACTCACTGTGGGCCAGGAAAGAGCTGGAAATTGACTGAGTGCAATGTAGGAAGACAGGCATGTGCATGTAAAGTGTGTGTGTGTGTGTGTGTGTGTGTGTGTGTGTGTGTGTGTGTGTGCATGTTCCTCCTTCAAACTTGAAAAAGGAATTTCATTCCTAAAGATACCAAAGTTCTGTAATGTTTGTGTACATATTGGTGATGTGACACTTCTGCCATTCAACGAGTCATCTCCTTCATTGCTAAGTAGTTTCTAAACCTTTCTCTACAATTTTATGAATAAATAATACATTCTCAAAGTTATGAGATT
The DNA here is from genome assembly GCF_023864275.1 of Schistocerca cancellata. NCBI lineage: Eukaryota > Metazoa > Arthropoda > Insecta > Orthoptera > Acrididae > Schistocerca > Schistocerca cancellata. Next base: position 326,170,764 of record NC_064629.1, read on the forward strand.
TTACTTCACTTTCCAGTTGTAAATGATAATTCAGTTACATTTTTATCATGTGACTTATTTTGTAACCCATCACGATCATCTGAAGCATAATTAAATTTTGAATTAATGTTATTTATCTTTTTATTGTAGTCATCTATAGTACTACCATAAATTGTATCTCCTCTACTGAATTGTGTTAGAATACTTGTGTATTCAGATTTTGAAACAAATTGTTAACATTATCTTTCTGTATAGTTTTTAGTAAAATTGATTTTATATTTTGTTAATATATTTGTACACTCAGCTTTGGTAACATAGACTGCTTCATGTGATACTAATTTATTTCCCAAATATTTATTTTTGATACCTTCATAGCCAGTAGAGGATCAGCAACATCAACCAGTCTACTAGCTTTAAAATCTGTATAACTCTTAGGTATTTGAAATTTTTTCCTGGTTCATTATGAAGTTGTTTAATTCAATTTACTGTTTTTTTTTATCTACTACATGTTTAATATTGTCTAATTTCCATTTCTCCTAAATTTATTTTTGATGCTAAATCTCTTTTAATTTTTTGTTTGAACTTTTCATTAATTTTTCATTTTAATTCTAAATTTTTGGTTCTATTTCTAATCCATCTTCACTAACTTTTTACTACAATCCTTATTAAACTTTTATTTTAATTCTTTACGAATTTTTTTATTCTCTTACTCCTAAACATATTTCTTAATTATTTCTTGGTTCCAAAAGTTTTCTAATTCTTCATATTTTAAGTTTATCATATTTTATTTTTTATTTTATTGCCAAAAATGATCAATTATTAAATTTAAAATATCATCAATACTGTAATTATGTGATAATGTCATTAACATAAATAACAGAAATGGCAACAAATAAATTCACAGAGATTTTAGTTCTGTAACAGTACATCATAAGTAATTTTTGACAAATAACTGATTAGTTCTTGGTATTTTGCCACCAAATGAATCAAAAACAATGTGAGTATCCACATTATGACAAATATCTAAACTAATTATATCATAGTCTTAATTTTTTATTTATTAGGTAATTCATAAATGTAAAATGTTTACTTTGTAACTTCCCAAATAGATTTTCTGTGTAAAGATTTCAGATAGGTTTATTTTATTTTTTGATCCTCTTTTGGTACTTTTTTACTCCAGTTCCTTTTCTCTCTAGCAGAAAATTTGCCTTTTTGATCTTCCAATTCTTTACCCCTCATACTTTTTTATTACTTATTTCCAATGGATCCTGCTCCATCAGCTACTGAACCAATTCTAGCTGAGTATCGGAATGCAGACAGTACTAAAAGAAAAAACCTTCATTTCTGTTCTATTTTGTTAAACGTTCAAAAATTTTTAACAAGAGTTATACCAGTTGCTATAAATAAATTTCCACTAATTTTTTAATCTCGATTTCTATTTTGAACATCTGTTAAAATTATCAAAACTATTTAATTATTGATAACATTTTAATTCAGTTTAAATATACCACTTCACAACAAAGTATATTTGGTACTAAAATTATTCTTTTCTGGAGATACAAATTTATAAGGATTTTAGAAAGTAAATTTTGATTAAAAAATTTAATATTTAAAATATTTATAAAATTATGTAACTTAAAAAAGTTGTTTGAACAGTTATAAAATTATCATATTTCATATTATCTTACTCAATAACCAATCTAACATATGCCTATACCTAATTCTCTTTTCCCAAACATTACTCCTCTTCTGCTGTTAGTCTATTTTTTCTCCTACAGTTGAATCTAAAGAACACATTCTCTCTTTGAAGATTTTTTAAGTTCTTTATCAGCTTTGTGTCTTTTGGTAATTCTTTTTTACCTCTATTAAAATATCATAACTTTTACATGCTTCATCTAATTTAATTATTCCCTTATCATTTCTGGCTTAAGGTTCCTCTAATTTTCTTCCTGGTTAACAATAATAACACGATGTATTTCAAATGGTATTTTATTAATGAAAGAATGTACTAAACCCATGCCATATTTTTCTGATTTCTGGAAGATTACAGTAAATTCTTGAAAAATCTGATTAAATAAAGTACACCTTTTGAATAATTAATAATAAAATCACTAAATTAGTTTGTAACATTTATTTTTATCCCACTTTTTCATTAAATAAATTTTTCCAACCTATTCTTCTCTATTAATAATAGGTTATCATCAATTAAATGTCTAACATTGTTCGCATATTTTCTACATATCTTTTATTAAACATTCACCAATTTTTTCGTCTACACTTCAGGCTATATCTGCTGATAATTTTTTTGAAATAGATATAAACAATTTCTTTAACGAAGTACTGAATTTAATATCTCTACTTTTTTTGTTATATTTGGATTTCATCAGAATATAATGCTCATGAGTGAAATAATGTATATGAATAATTTGATAAACAGCTACTATTAAATTTTGTACCTAGATCACCCACAGTGATCTTGTTTCTGTTCAAAAGATACATTGAAAAATTGTACCTTCATTTTTCCTTTTACACACTGTCACTCTATCTCCATCAATTTTTTCGGGAAGTTACTAATAAGTTTAAATATACCAACAGACCTTCACCAAAAACTTCATTTTGGCTATGGTTGCCATTTGACAACATTCTTTCACTGTTTCTTAACACTTTGTTCATCAATTTTTAACACTTCTGTATTCTTAACACCTTCTTCATATTTTTCATTTGCAACTTTTGTTCTGATTCACTTAATGTATAATCATATTGTTTAATTGATGGTAAATCATCTGATTCTTCTAAACATTTATGATGATTAAAACCAACCATTTGAATTCAATCTTTCTATTTTAATACATTGTCACCTAAGCCTTGAATTCCTTCATTAACTTTTCTGTTGCGTCTGTAATAGGTTGATCCTCCTGCTTATATCTTTCATATTCTGTTCTATGATGTCACCATTATATTTAAGTCCTCCTTTTAATTCTTCTTTTTAATTAATATTTCTTCAAATTTTAACAATTACAGGGTCATATTTTCTAAACATTTAATAAAGATAAAAATTATCTTTTAATATTTCATATTTTACATTTTTATAATTTTATCTTTGTTATTAATTTGTTTAACATTTTTCTATTTTGAAGATTTGTATTTTTAAGTTTTTTTATTTTCATGTTCATATAATTTTTCTATTTTATATTTTTATTCTGTTACATTAATATACTTTTAGATTTATGTTTTATATTGTTAAAATCTGTAATTTTATTTCTTCATTTACCTTATTTAAATTTTCTTATAATGTCTGTTTTAATAAATCCAAATTTATGAGCATTCCAACATCCATTACATATTTATGTAAAACCATCATTTATGTAACATCATCAAATAATCAGCTACAATCTCATTGTATATTTTAATTTTTTCATCTTATCTAAAAATTATTTTAGAAATTATATTATCTCTAACTTATTGTTTTGGTGTTATTGAAAATTTTTGGACTAAATAAACTTTCTGAGGCATTTTCATAAATTCTTAATATTTTGTTGATCTTACTTTTTTAATAAGTACATAAATGATAAATTTTATAACAGTTCAACCATCCTGGGGCAAAATTATAACTATCAATCTTACTGGTTTTTTAAAACATGCACTCAGTTGTATTATAGAACATCGAAAACAAATTGGTAACAGTATATTGTTTTTCTTTAATCTTTTTGGGACTTCTAATTTTTCATGGCAATCAGTTTTCATTTAATTACGTAATTTTTATTAATATGAAATGAGCCAATTATTTCAGTAAAAAAGCAATTCATCAGATCACAAAAATACCAACTGTGTCTATTAGACATTGTTAGAAAAATGTTACAGTAGTTGGTTTACATACAACCTTTCCAACAACATTTGCCAGCTGGGGTGGCCGAGCCTTTCTAGGCACTACAGTCTGGAACTGCGCAATCGCTACGGTCGTAGGTTCGAATCCTGCCTCGGGCATGCATGTGCGTGATGTCCTTAGGTTAGTTAGGTTGAAGTAGTTCTAAGTTATATGGGACTGATGACTAAGGAGTTAAGTCCCATAGTGCTGAGAGCTATTTGAACCAACAACAAATATTACTCAAAAATAATAAATTATGCTGTAATGGGGAATCTGTAATGATTACAACTGGGCATTTCTGCTTAAAAAACATAAATTTCTTCATTATTAAGAACCTCATATATATATATATATATATATATATATATATATATATATATATATATATATATACACATAAGAAAAGGAAATGGTAAAGGAAGTTGTTATTGAGTGTGATATTATAGTGTATATGGATATAAATCAAAGCTGTCAGCTATAGTAGATAAACTGTTGAAGCCAAAAATATTATTGCTGACCATTTACGAAAACTGGTATCATTTGAACTGTCAACTACAAGCTTCAATTTAGCTGATGCGATATATGTAAAAAAAAGATAATTATTTCAGTAAAGATAGTAAATTTATTATTTCCTTTATGTCTAATTTAGAATTTGGTGCTCCTATAAACTTTGAAGCAAAATATCCTTTATTGTTTCTCATTCATGATATAACAATTCCGGATTTAGGAATAAATATTATTGATGAAAATAGTATTTTGATTGATTCTAATGGTGCTGATGTAACAGTAAATTTATAAATGTATTCAAATGTTTTAACCTTCAGAAATCGAATACAAATTTTTAATACTTAGAAATAAATTAGAAATTATATTGTCATAAAATTTAAATTTCTATAAATGAACAAGATTGAGAGCTACCAATTTTCTTCATCTTCAGTGAATGAGAAAAGTGAAAATATTTAAAGATTCGTAATAAACATATTGGAAATAATATAAGTATTAGTAATGGTTAGTGTCATCCAAATCATGCTCTGTTGTATATGAGTCTTAAAATTAGTCAAGCTAATGGTTCAGATTACCCTACATATAATGGAAAATCTAATACAAAATCAATTCATAATTATGTTGCAAAATTATTTCATTTTGTAAATGTAAAAACCATAATAACATTTTGTCATAAACAGAATATCCTTTTATTTCTTCGCCAGTTTTATTATATTCACCTTCATCTCTTTGTGACAAAATTTGAATAGAATAACATATATTTAATAACTGTAAAATAAAAAATTAAAAATTAATTTCTCTATCCTTTGGAAATAACAGTAGTGCTGTTTTGAAGATTATAAATGAGTCATGTGGGAAGGAGATTTAACTATAATTTATATGTTGTCAGTAAGTGCTGAAGATTCTATGCAGTGTTGGGATGATTGAAAAGTAGCTGATATTGAAATAAATGACATTATTCCTAAAGAAGGCAAAATGGTTATAGAAATCGTAGAAATATGAGTACCTTCTGTTAAATATATACCAGAGTATATACTAGCATTAGCAGAAGAAACATAAAAACATCTCAAAATACTAATATCTTTCTATGAATTAAAATGTACTGAAGTAGCTGCACTAAGTAGTAAAATAATTTTAGGTTATATATAGCAAAACATTGTAGTTTAGCAGAGTTTGACATGTCTTATTTGATGTTGCATGTTCTTATGGTGAAGTGTAAAAGTAATCAGCTTGCTGCTTCTATAATATTTGACAATATTCACTTACAAATTACTTATTTAAAAAATGGAAGAGATGAAATTTATCCTTAAGAGATGTGGCAGTTAGATCATCTACGTAAGTTTTAATAGCTTATGATTCATATTTTGATTTAAATGCGTAACACAATTAAAAGGAAATATTCATACAAATCAATACAATTTTATTAGAAATTATACTTGAAGTTATAAACACGATTCGAAGAAACAATATTCTAACAGCACAAAAAACTACTAAAAATTTACTAGCAACTTTTAATGATAAAATTCCTAATCACATTTTAATATTCTCTTTTTTTGGGGAACTAAGAATTTAACTTGTGAGACTCAGTATATAATAATATCTGGAATTTTTAAATAATTATCAAAAATTTTATTTTAATTTCATTTTGTATTTATATACATTTTCTTTGGTTATAGGGTGAGAAAATTTCAAAAATATATATATACATGAAAATAATTTTGAAATTTTTTTAAACGTATTTATTGGAAACCTTAAATTTTCTAATATTTTTCTTTATTTATTTAATGGTTTAATTACAGCTTTCCAATACAAAATAACAATAGTCATAAAAATGATAATTCCTATTTTATTACAATCACAGGAAACAGAGACTTGCATGCTCAGTTTCTTCCAAAATATCTACATTTGTTCCATCATAATTTCGAAAAACCAATTCCAATAAGTAGAATGCTTCTCTATAAATTCTTTTAAATAATCAAAACTCATTGTCTTAAAGTTTAGTTTACAAAAATATCTGCAAATATCACTTTTAATTTGTCTCTCTCTTGCTTTATTATTTCTCTCAAGAAAAATATTTTTGTTAATTTACTTTTGTCCCACTGATTATTAATATTTTATTTGTTCAAATTTCTAACATAAAAATTAATTAGATTTTAAAAACCAAGAAACAATTTTAACCTTTTTTATATATGTTGTTAATATTTGAATACTAGATTTGAGGGGGCTAATTTATAAGATATAAAACAAATTAGATTTTTGAAAATGAGAAAAAGCATTTATTCCTAATATATTTTGTTAATATTGCAATACTAAGTTTGGAGACCTAATTTACAATGTACATAACTTATTAAATTTTTAAAATGAAAAAGAGAGTATTTTTAATAGGTTTATATTTTTAGAGGTTATATTTTCTAAGCTTATATTTTCCAAAAAATTATTAGATTTCAGTTTTTAGAGTTGATATCTTTTTTATTTTCATGAGTGAGTTTTTTTTATTCAGTGAAAATTTATAATTAACTGATTTCCCATCATTTTCATATTCACTCATAATTTATAATTTTTCTGATTTTCAAACATTATCATATTCAGTTAAGTATATACTTTAACTGACATTTCAGTTAGTTTCATTCCTGAAATATGGTTAAATTTTCTCCTTGTAGCAGGTGGGATATGACGGAATCCCACTTTTAATCATCATAAACAGTTAAAATTCGTAATTCACTACGATAAAAAGTCGGGTAGGGCTGGAAAATATCACCTACATTAATGCACAAACACATGAATGCATGGAATGAGTTTGACAAAAATCTTTCAGACTCATGACATTGCTGTATTCGGTATAACTATGCAATGTACGCAGAAGATGTGGGACATTAGATTAGCAACATCATGGGAGGACTTAATTTGAGCAGCTGCATTAATTGCAAAGCCTGATTTTCGAAGGAATGTCGTTTTTAACAAAACTCTGTCTGCACTGAACTTAGCAGACTAAATGTAGTATCTGATACACCAATAGCAGTGGGAATGGCAGTTTCAGATTTACTGGAAATGCTCCATTCAGTTTCTGTTCTGGATACACACTGAGCAATTTTCTGCGATATTGTGGATAAACCATGCTTCACAGACACTGACAGCCTCCTATACCACATCAGAATTCCGAATATATATTAGGTTACCAGGGGTATGTTCATATGAAATTCGATAATTCAGTGTTGCAAGCGAATAATAAACAAGCTATTCCACTAGTGAATAAAAAAATGAAAGACGAACTGCACAGGGAGCCTCTGACAGAATCTGTGAGACTCTATGCAAAAATATATGCCCTTGAGACTGAATCTTGATGCATAATGTGGACATCAAATGGTAGTGGTAGTAGTAGTATTAGTAGTAGTAGTAGTAGTAGTAGTAGTACCAGCAGCACCAGCAGCAGCAGTCGCTTTATTAATCCATAAATCTCTTTTTACAAAGATATAGGACATGTCAAAGTTTTTACAAGTTTAGACCAATTTAAAATAAGCTAATTCGTATACACATACATTTACAGACTTCTAGTTAGAGGCAACCATTAGATTTACTCCTGGTATACAATACTTTTTTTGCAAATAAATGATTAAACAATATAATGTCACTCTGTTCAGTTACATCTTACTATCGGTCACTGTACGCACTATACACACATTGATTCATAACTTTTCAAAATGGCTCTGAGCACTATGGGACTTAACATCTTAGGTCACCAGTCCCCTAGTACTTAGAACTACTTAAACCTGACTACCCTAAGGACATCACACACATCCATGCCCGAGGCATGGTTCCGAACTGCAGCGCCTAGAACCGCATGGCCACCATGGCCGGACATAACTCGCTACACACACACACACACACACACACACACACACTATGGTGATCTCTGGCCCATTTTCTGTATGAATACTTCCCATTTGCTATCTGGAAAAACTGAGTCAGCATCCCTCTATAATGAGTGAGATGTTGATGTCAGAAAGAGGAACAGGTGTTAGTATTGGGCAATGCGTAGCTTGGGAGTATGTTATTCTAGAAATGGAAAAAAGAAGGAAAAACAAAGTGTGAAGGTATTATGTGGAATGTTGGATGTTTTAATATCATTATTATTTATTTGTACAACATTTCTTGTGCCAAACCCCTACTCAGTTTTATCTAAGCAGTCCCGTATTGTTGTATACAAAATGAAATGCACAATGGGTACTTGTTAGCTGCCTTTTTAAATAAGCATATTTTTGCAGTTTCTTTTATCTCTCTTGGTAATTTCTTGTACAGTTTCATTCCTTGGTAGAAAATGCTGTTTTTTTTGTTTGCAAGTGTAAGTTGAGTCTAGCTCTTGTTCCATGGTCATGGACAGAACTGTTTGTGCAGTAATTACCAATGTTATTTTTTATGTGTGCAACTGCCTGTAAATGTATTCAAACAGAGCAGTTAAAATCCCCACTGTTTTGAACAGATCTTTACACTGAGCTCGACTACCTTTTTTGGTTATGGTGCTTATGGTTCTTTTCTGAAGTTTGAAAACTGTGTACATATTTTGTGCATTTGTTCCCCAAAATAGAATGCCATAGCTAAGAATTGAGTGCACAGCTGAATAGTATGTCACTAAAAGACAATGCATGTTACATACTCATGATAGGATTCTAAGGGCATAATATGCTGATGACATTCTGTTTGCAAGTACCTTTGTGTGTTCACACTACTTCAATTGAGCATCAATATTCATTCCAATAAATTTTACATTTATTACACAGTCTACAGAGGTGCCATCTAAATTTAATTTAACGTCGTAATTTTCCCTCTTCAAACTGAAATTCATGACATTATTTTTCTTTATGTTCAATGTCACTTTATTGCTTATTGACCAGTTGTAAACTTCCTTGAGAGCTCCATTTTCTTTCTCTGCAAGGAGTTCTCTTGTTACCTCAGTGACTATAATATTGATATCATGAGCAAAGAGAATTTTTTCACCATGAGTGACTCTACTAGGAAAGTCATTTATGTATATCAGGAATAATACCGATCTTAATACCCTACCCTGTGGAACCCCTATAGTAATGTATTTTCATTCTGTTATGTATCTTACTAAATGTTTAGATCTATTTGAAGTATGTATTACCTCTAGTCTTTTTACCCTATCTTGTAGGTATGATAAAAACCAGTCGTTAGCTACTTGGCTCTGAGCACTATGCGACTTAACTTCTGAGGTCATCAGTCGCCTAGAACGTAGAACTAATTAAACCTAACTAACCTAAGGACATCACACACATCCATGCCCGAGGCAGGATTCGAACCTGCAACCGTAGCAGTCGCTCGGCTCCAGACTGTAGCGCCTAGAACCACACGGCCACTCCGGCCGGTGTTAGCTAATAATCTATTCATAATGTGTTTAATTCATTGTGGTAAACAGTATCAAAGGCTTTACAAAGATCCAAAAATATGCCTGTGACACACTCATCTTTGTCAAGAGCATCAGGTACAACCTTTTTGAATTCTACTATGGCTGACTCCATATTTTTGCCACTTCGGAAACTAAACTGTGATTCGCTTAAAAGATTATATTTATTTGTGTAACTCATTAATCTATCTTTCATAATTGCTTCTATTATTCTTGAGAATGATGACAGCAGCAAAATTGGCCAGTAATTTTCTATGTCTTCTGCATTACCTTTCTTAAGCAAAGGTACAGTTCTTGCCCGTTTTAACTGCTCTGCAAATGTCCCTGATGTGAAGGATTCATTTATTACACTTGTTAAGGGGCCTTGTATAATCCCTATGCATTGTTTCAGTATACACACTGGTACTTCATCTAAGATTACTGACTTTTTATTTTTTAGTTTTAGAACCGTTTTATTGACTTCATTCTCTCTGGTTGGAAGCAACATCATTCTTACTTTTTTATTTATTTAAACGTCAAGTTCTGTAGGACCAAGTTGAGTAGCAAATATTCAAGGTCATGGAACGTCTCAGTACATGAAATTACAACATAAAAGTAATAACAGATAAAAGTAAATGTTTATGAACCTGAGAAAAGTCAGTCCATATGATTAAGTAAATGCAGTCAACAATACAGTAAGAATCAGCTTAATTTTTCAAGGAACTCCCGACAGAATAGAAGGAATGGCCCATGAGGCTCTTCGGTTTCGATTTGAAAGCGTGTGGATTACTGCTAAAATTTTTCAATTCTTGCGATAGTTTATCGAAAATGGATGCAGCAGTATACTGCCCACCTTTCTGCACAAGAGTTAAGGAAGTCCAGTCCAAATGCTCGTTTGATTTCTGCCGAGTATTAACCGAGTGAAAGCTTCTTCTTCTTCGGAATAAGCTAATATTGTTAACAAAAAATGACAGTAAGAAATATATATATCGAGAGGCCAATGTCAAAATACCCAGACTTGTGAATGGGTATCAACATGAGGTTCGTGAACTTACACCAGTTATTCCCCAAACCGCCCGTTTCTGAGCCAAAAATATCCTTTTAGAATGGGAAGAGTTTCCTGTATGACCATATGACTTAAGAGAATAAAATTAACCAAAGTAGACTAATTTTCGTGTCAAACAGTCGCTCACATCACATATAGTTCGAGTAGTAAAAATGTCAGTATTTAGTTTTTGAACAAGATCCTGAACATGGGCTTTCCACGAAAGCTAACTATCTATCTAAACACCTAGAAATCTGACCTGTTCAGTTTCACTAATCATATGCCCATTCTGTGAAATTAAAATGTCAGGTTTTGTCGAATTGTGTGTTTGAAACTGTAACTGTTTGTTTTCTACAAGCCATGAACTTAGGTCATGACCTGCACTATTTGAAACTGAGCCAATGTTGCATACGGCATCCTTTACTACCAAGCTAGTGTCATCAGCATACAGAAATATTTTAGAGTTACCTATAATACTAGAGAGCACACCATTTGTATAAATAAGGAATACATTGGCACAACACTGATCCCATGGGAACCCCCCACTTGACCGTACCCCACTCAGGCCCCACATCACAGCCATTCTCAACATGACCTTTTGTAGTCTGTTGTTAAAGTAAGAGGTAAACAAATTGTGAGCTACTCCCCGTATTCCGTAATGGTCCAACTTCTGGAGAAATATTTTGTGATCAATGCAATCAAATGCTTTAGTTAAATCAAAAAATATGCCAGGCGTTCGAAACCTTTTGTTTAATCCATCCGGTACTTCATAGAGAAGAGAGAATATAGCATTTTCAGTCGTTAAACGACTTCCAAAGCTGAACTGTACTTTTGATAGCAAATCGTGTGATATCAAATGATCAATAAACCTTACATGCACAACCTTTTCAATAAGTTTATCAAACGCTGATGGCATATAAATAGATCTAAAATTGTCTATATTGTCCCTATCTCCCTTTCTATAAAGCGGCTTTACTACTGAGTGCTTTAATCATTCAGGAAACTGACCATTCCTAAAGGAAAAATTACAAATATGGCTATATACAGACCTAACATGTGCAGCACAGTACTTGAATATTCTGCTAGGCACTCCATGATAACCTTGAGAGACCGTAGTCCTCAGTGATTAAATTATTGACTCATTTCCCCCTCATCTCTATAACAGAAGATTATTTCAGACATCAATAGTGGGAAGGTATTTCTCAAGAAAGTTACATGATTCCCTGTAGAAACTACATTTTCATTTAACTCACCAGCAATGATTAGAAAATGACTGTTAAATACTGTACAAATAACTGATTTATCAGTAACAGAAATATTTTTACTACAAACTGACTTTATATCGTCGACTTTGTGCTGCTGACAAGACACTTCCTTCACAACTGACCATACGGTTTTAATTTTATCCTGTGAATTAGCTATTCTACTTGCATACCACACACTGTTTCCCTTCCCAATAACATTTTGAAACACCTTACAACACTGTTTGTAATGGGCTACTGTAGCCTGATTGTGACTACTTTTAACATTTTTATATAATTCCCGCTTTGTTCTACATGATATCCTTATCTCACTGGTCAGCCACCCAGACTGAATATTACTGCTAGTATCCTGTTTAGAACGTTCTAACGCAAAGCAACTCTCAAAGAGCATGAGAAATGTGTTAAGGAAAGCATTATATTTGTCATCCATGTTATTGGCACTGTAAACATCCTGCTATTGTTCCTTGACAAGTTTTAAAAAGCTCTCTATTGCTGCTGGATTAACTTTCCTACATAGTTTATGTAGTACTGAAAGGTCTCTGTTGGATTCCTTTCATGTTAATTTCTTAAATCTGTTGTCATTTACGGCATAAATTCCTCTTCTAAATTTACTGTGGCGTTTCTGACTATCTGGGAGGAGACTGAGTAGTGGAACGTGTTACGTTTACACATAAACAAGAACGATCTGTCACACCACTACACTTTAAAACACAGTTTATATGTAATTCATGTCACACAGTCTCATACGGAACCTACATCCGCTTTCTTTTATATACTGTATATGATAAGATACTGTCATCCCCCTTCCCTTCTGTGTGAGAGGATGAATGAGCAAATGTATTTCTAGTTGCATGCTTGAGGGTAGCAGACAAGCCTGTCTGCTAGAGAACAGTAGGACCAATGTCGGAACAGATAGCTACGATTTCTAAAAGCAAAGAGGTTTCTATCCTTAGTATGGTCCTGTCTGTCCGTTGTCCTGTTGGTATAGGAAGCTGCCCCTCTGGCCACTTCCGTTTGTATTTGTGAGCCACCCTCAGAAAGGGACCAGGTCAGTCGGTCCATGGCGAGCGTCTGAAGTGGTAAGATCTCCGGCTAAGCGCGTGTCTGCTAAGTCCGCAGGACAATGGATTTCTTAAGTTCAGCCTAACTGAAAATTTAATCACCTTTATTTCAGGTTTAGCTCTAAAATATCTAATGTTATCTTAAATTGCAGCGCAGTGTAATTCTCATGTGAAGTTCAGAATATATTCCGGTAGTTGCTTTGTCACTACTTTGTGAGTAAAGTGGAACCGCATGTTGATCAGTAACTCTAAGTTCATCAATCTTAAATGCGAATGTGCGTGAGATTATAACGTCTCGTCTTGACAATATTTTGCAATATAGCAACTTTTCTTTATGTTCAACCCACGTGGGGTGTACTTTGTGAGACCAGTACCACATGCTTATACAATTGTTTGACCCATCAGGTTAATAGCAAGACGATAGTAACCAGTTCGAGGTTTTTCTTTTGTAAATTGCTTTTCGATCTAATTTATTTTAATTATCAAAATTATTGTGGAGTTACACTCTTTGTGTAAACCAAGTTGACCACGTGAAGCATGTGGTGTAATCATCAAATTAGCCCTCAGCTATTCTTTTTGGGAAGATTTCACAAAGAGTTAATATGAATTTAGTATACCAGTGTATGGTAATTACATGACGGACAGGATTGTGCTACGAACGTAACTTATTGGGTGAAAATTGAATCGGTTGGTAGTGGTTAATTTGCTCTTGCATATGTTTCAACGTTCTTTGTGTGTTGTTTTATGAATGCAGTGTTGTATGCAGTCTCCCAATCTTGGCTCCATATTTGATGTGTTCCATAAGATTACAATCTCACATTTTCACAATCCTAAATAAGGCACCAGCTTAATTACGACTCAAGTTTAATATGCTGAAATTTTAATGATCGATGTTAAAATAAATTTCCAAATATAAACTGATTTATTTCTTTTTATTTAAATTCTCTTATATATATATATATATATATATATATATATATATATATATATATATATATATATATATATATATATATATATATATATATATCACCGGTTGTCATATGACTATTAAAAGATTATAATTAATGTTAGTCTGGTTGGGAATTTGGTAAGCTAGACTGGATACCTGGTGAAACATTTGCGCAGTAATGCAAGGTTAACTTCCCCAGACAGCTCTCAGCTTTTAAACCGCTTTTATTGTCTAGCAGCACCGCTTACACCACAAAATAAAGCAACAACGGTATACACGGCGACCCTGTTCTGTGATTCCGCTAGACTCTGGAATCTCTAAAACGTTAGATTGCGAGAGTTATATAATCTTCATTTTTTCCCCTGCAGCACTCAAACAACTTCTGCGTTCTTTCTGAGCAGACTTTCAAAAGATTCACGGCGTTGTTGAGCGGCGTTGGGTTGTTTGTCTTGTTTTGTTTTCTATATTTCTGTGTTTTATATGTATGCGTTTTATTTTCTCGCTTGTAAATTGCACTGACTTCGATCAAAGATATAAATTTGATGTGCATGTGAAAAAGTGCGTACTAAGTGAGGTACCTTTCGTGTGACTGTCGTAATTTTTGCGGGATACATTTATTCTGATTAGTGTGTTGCGTACCGGGCATAAATTGAACTAATGCAGACTCGTAACCAAGCTAAAAGTAGGCGGTCCAACAACTTAAGCAACATTTGATTTCGAATATTAACACGCTAGACGGTTCTGAAAATTCAATGGGGAATACTTCAGAGGAAATGCAAAACAGGACGAATGGGCTCACATCAGAGCCAGAAATTAGTTTGCCTCCAACTAACCAAATTGATTTGGCAGAACTCATGAAAGCCTTATTGCAACAAAATAAAGAAAACGCAGAGAAATCTGAAAAATCGATCCGAGAGCTAGGCGAACAAATGACGCAGAAATCTGAAAAATCGATCCGAGAGCTAGGCGAACAAATGGCGCAGAAATCTGAAAAATTGATCCGCGAGCTAGGCGAACAAATGACGCAGAAATCAGAAAAATCGTTCTGAGAACAAAAAGAATCATCCGAAAAATCGATCCGCGAGCTAAGCCAACAAATGATGCAGAAATCAGAAAAATCGTTCCGAGAACAAAAAGAATCATCCGAAAAATCGATCCATGAGCTTGGCGAACAAATAGACGAAAAACTAATCCAGCAGACAAATAAAGTTGACAAGTCGATGCAGAGAGTGTCCGATGATATCTCACAAAGAATAAACAATCTGGCAAGTGAAATAAAAAGTGATATTATGAAAGAATTAGGCTGTACATTTGAACAAATTGATGATCGTCTGCAAGCCTTAGAACAGGTCAAGCAGAGTCGCGATGCGGAATCGAAAGAGAGCAAAGAACAGCTACTTAGGAATTTCCAAGCGCTGAGAGAAGAATGCCAAAGAGAACACCAGCAGGTACTCTCGAGGGTCCAGGAGGCAGAAACGCATTGTCCAGCGTCCATTAGCAACACAGTAGTGGGCAACAGTCAAGCGATACACGCACTCGAACAGCAAGTAGAACTATTGAAGCAGACTGGGGCGGAGGACAACAGACAAATACATGATAAGATTGCGGCATTAGCGGACATCGTAGGCACGATGAAGGTGACGGAAAGCGAGAACAATACTACACCGGTAGCGGTCGCAGAGACCGAAGAAGTGCGTTCGCTTCTTAGATTTCAGAAGGGGCAGTTCGAAGTGAACAGGCAGCACAAAGCTGTAACAGGCGAATTACAAGAACGCGTGGCGCATCTGGAAAACCGCATGGCGTGTGATTCCGAACTCGCCAATACCACTAAAAATAGCCGTACGGACAGTGCAGAGAGGGACTCCGGCCACGAGGGATATTTTGACGACAGGGAAGAATGTATTTTGAGGGGCAGACATGAGAAAAATAGAAACATTCAAGGGCCTCGCCGGGAGGAAATGCGGGGATTTGATTTCAAACATTTCCTTACGGTGAGAAAGTTTGAGATATTTCGAAATTCGCAAAAAGGAATACATCCACGAGCATGGCTCGAGCAATTTGAGTTTTGTCTTCCCCCCGACTGGGCAAGTTCACATAAGATAGAATATATGTGTGGCTATTTGGAAGGCGAACCAGCGATTCGCATGAGGTCGACAGCGCGTCACTGCAACTCCACTCGGGAGTTTCGACAAGCCTTTCTGTCCGCCTATTGGTCGGAAGCGGCACAAGATAGTGTCAAACATGGCATAATTATGCTGCCAAATTTGAACCAGTCTGGTTTCGGCAGCCCAGCACGCCTATTCGACCACATGCTGAAGGCAAATCAATTTTTATACGACCCATACGGGCCTGCGGAACTAATTGGGATATGCATCACCAAATTGCTGATGCACTTGCGCCACGTCATTCTTGCGGGACGATGCAAAGAGGACGTGGAAACGTTTAAGACACTTCTCCAAGAGTTGGAATACAATACAGGAGAATGCCCGCCTAATCAGACACAAAGTTATTACGGGGCACAGCAGCGCGATCGCAGTCGTGGCCGTAGTACTAATCAACGGCGTGACTGGTCATCGCGACGCGAACGGAACAATAATCGGGACCGGCCGTATAGAAACTGGGGTAACAGTCGCGAACACAGGTGGAACAACGGAAATGATCGAGGACGTGGACAGAATCGTGAACGGAACAGTTACGGCAACCAGAATCGATACTACGGTGAACACGGTGGGAATAGGACTGTAGGCGGAGCACCTCATGATGTTGAAATTCGGCCGGCTAACCCTAGACATAATCCAGCAAATGGAAATGAACAAAACCGGCAATGACAAACGATCAGCGCAGAAGGCGCCCAATCGGAACAAATGAGCGACATGGCAAATGAGTAGAAAGGACAGTGAGAAGTAGAGAGGACGGTGAGGAGAAAGAATTGATTAGTTTAAATTTGTGACGTATGCATTTTGAATAATATGTTGGTAAAAATTATGATAAAGATGTTTCTATGTGATTGATTGAAGTGATGTTTTTAAATTTTTTTTTCTTTCCTTGTGCAATTAGGATTTAGCTTGGTTCAAACGTGAAGATAAAAGGTTTCTTTGTGACCGAGTGAAATGCTGTTTATGGTTTTTTTGTGTAAATTGAAAAGAGTCGCTCCTGAGGGAAGCAAGATCTGTGTTGAATTAATGCAAAACTCAGGGGAATATCCGATCTGTGGGTATTATGGGTCTGGCAAACCCGGGTCGCCAGCTGTTAGTAGCCTTGTTTCCGATTTTCTGCTTTCAGTGCTACTATCTATCTATTACTATTCTATATCTGTCAGTATAAATGAGGATCTCTTACTATAGTATGCGTGCTGTATGAATATTTTAAGATAGGAGAACTCTGAGAAAGGAATGAGTAAGTTTGGAATCTTGAAAACAGGATGCGATAATACGATTGTTCAACCAATGGCTTCCCAATATGCGCTAATATGTTAATATTGATGATATATTTCTTTTTTGTTCTTTATAGCTGAGTAGGTAAAGTGCTGTCTGTGGATTTCGTCAGTATATTGATTCCCTTCAAGGTCAAAGAAGAAGTGTGGCTTGTGTAATTTACGTGGCCCTGAAATATTATTGTGGTAGTCAAATACGAGCAGTTTTTCAGCAAATGGAGAATGGAACAGAAATATGGATCCTTTCTGTAGTCTTGGTTGATGTTGAGCCAAAGCCTGAAAAATTATTCTGCGTTAATACTTGTCCTAGAAAAGAGACGTTTATGTGTTTTGCTGATGCTGTGAGCATTACAGCTTACTGTTTTCGCTGGTGCGGGATGCACTGCAGCCTATATGATTTGTACTGAGGAAATTTCCCTCTTGAAGGTAGAGGAAGATTAAATAATTTTGATTAGGGGACCGAAGGAAAGCTTGGTTTAAGGTAATAAGGATGAAGCAAAACATTTGTCATTTAAACTGCAGGAGGATTCGGATCTTTTGTGTCTGTTGTAAGTTCAATATGTTAAGATGATACTGTTTTACAGAATAGAGGAGACCACAATTTTGCCATTCATGAGAAATGAATCCAGAATAACCACCACAGGCGAAATAACTCATTTAGAAGCGAAAGGTAACTTAAAGAAGGAACGAAATTGGAGCAAAATGGGTAAGAAAATGTAATATAACCTGTAGGACAAAAAAAATTTTTTTACCCTTCTCAGAGTCATCTGTGTGATTAATTCTTGTCATAAGGTAATTTTAGATGAAATTTTCTTACTGTTTTATGTGTGAATATATGAGTATGATAAATGTATAATTGCGAGTCTCTTATCAGGTGTGTCAACTGGTATAAATGTTTTGACGTGTAAATAACCATTGTTCTTTTTACTGTGTATGTTTAAGGAAGGTTTCTCCATATTTATCATGTGACAAGACATATGCCGCGAGCGTCAGGAAGAGGACGAATTAGAACAATGTTGTAGTGGTGTAAACACTTTGTTGAAGTAGCATTGAAGTAGCTTGTTGGATTAACTAGTAGTGGATAGAAGTAGAATTTTGAGTAATACATGTTTATGGGTAGTTAGTTTGTAGTATAGACAACAGGTGTGCATGTGTGTGTGTGTGTGTGTGTGTGTGTGTGTGTAAATAACATGTGAACCCTATGCTGTCCTGACCTATACTTCCACAAGGCATAATCCTATTCATTTTAGTGAATTAATAAGTAGCATTTGAATTTTTAAAAAGTAAGTGAACCACATTAGTGATGTGGATTTAGAAATTATATTGTCAGTTCATTTAATTTTTATATTTATACTGTCAAGTCATTTAACTTTTATTTTTACATTGTCAATTCATCTAACTTTTTTTATTTAAAAAAAATTAAGTCTCACTTTTGTTGTTAAAAATTCTGAAAGACAATACTAAGTGGTATTATGTATGACATTTTGTAATCACATAACTATGATGAACAATTTCTGTGAATGCAGTTGACAACGTGAAAGCGAACCGGCTAAACTCTTACGAGACAGCGGGAGCAGTGAGGAGGAGGGCTAGTTGTAAACTAGCGGGTCTCCCAGCAGGACACGCTGTCAACCGGGCCACTTTGGGAGCGCGGTCGACAACAAAAGAAGGGCACGCGCCAAACACTTTCCCTTGCACCTGGAGCTAATGGCCGGCCGCACCAATGGTACCTTCCTGGAGGCGATGACCTGAGATGGGCGAGTGGTCCACCGTGCGGAAATCCATCTGCTGGCAATGCACCACACGCACGTGACCGTGGCGAGACGGGCGCGGTGAAACGACAGAAGACAGGTGATAAAGGGGCGCGGAGCCTTTTGACAGGTACTGTCCAGAGAAAATGGCAGACTTCAACGACGTCTATCAACATTTCCTGACGGATGCCCACTGTCAAGCGACAGTAAATCATAGTTCGATATTCTCTGGTCGCTAAGGGTGGCACAAAGAAGAGCCACTAAGTGTCATCCTTGCCCAGGAATATCAAACCGGCGAGCCAATTGAGGATAGCTCAAGAATGTAACAACACAAGGGGCGTGGAGCCTTTTGACAGGTACTGTCCAGAGAAAATGGCAGACTTCAACGACGCCTATCAACATTTCCTGACGGATGCCCACTGTCAAGCGACAGTAAATCATAGTTCGATGTTCTCTGGTTGCTAAGGGTGGCACAAAGAAGAGCCATTAAGTGTCATCCTTGCCCAGGAATATCAACATGGCGTGTCAAACGAGGATAATACACGAATTTGACAACACAAACTTGGAACCAAATCGAGATGTACGTGACACGGGCCACCAAGAGAAACTTCATGAGAGGGCAGAGACGGCGGGATTGCACATAACAGATGGACAAAAATCCCTACTGACAGCTGCGCCGACGAAACACCCCACCCCCCCTCCCCTTATATTGTGCCTCGGAACAGTGGAACTACTGAGTGTGTCAGTGAACAGTGATTATACAGTTCTTAGTTCAATGCATATACGTGTGTTTCTGTCAGAGAAACTTTGACTCGTGTGTTTTTGCAGGGGTTCGATTTATTGGTGTTTATTAGACTGACTCTTGTATTTTGCAGGTGTTCTATTTATTGTTTTTTTTTAGACTTTGACTCTTGTATTTTGCAGGTGTTTTACTCATTGGTATTTTTTTTAGACGTTGACTATTGTACTTTCAGTGCTGTTTTATTTATCAATGTTTGTTTATGTGTGATAAATTAGATTTGTGATATTTTGTTTTGTAAATTCATTGCTGTGGCATTGCTTCGTTTATCAGTCAGATAGCTTTTCATTCTCATTGGACTGTGATCGATTAGCCTTTGCATGGGGCATATTTATAGAGTGGAACCCCATAAGGGTAACAATCACATAATTAATTGTGGTTTCAGTATAATGACACAGTGATCATTGTTTGCTAATTAACTGAAATATAGTAGAGTGATTAAATTAGTGCCTCAAAGTTATTTTAATTCTACAAATTATTAGTTTTATAAGATATAGAGGTTTTTTGTGATAACCACTTTGTAAAACATGTTTTTTTCTCTTATCATTTTTTTTTTTTTTTTTGCTTTTGTGGATTGTGCATTGTAATGTTCTACTTTATAATACTGATGTTATTTTCATGTTCTTTTTTAATTGCTGTGGCCCCTTTGCTATTTTCATAAATTTTGCTTGTTAATAAACAGTCATAAATTTTCCTGTGATCAGTTGGCTCTTGCAATGAGCAAATACTGGTGAACTCCATAAGGGTAACAACCAGAAATTGTTTTCATATTAATGACACAGGAACCATTGTTTTTACTTGCTGACCGAATTAGGTCTACACTATCTTTTAAATAGGTGTCACAGATTGTGTTCTTTTTCTGTTTGAAATTGGTAGATTTTAAAGATTTGTTGAAATTATTGTGTTTTAGCAAGTAGCTGGTGACCATTTGCCTTTTCTTTACACTTTTGGTTTAAGTAGGGTGTGAGATGCCTGCTTGGGAATGTCCTAGCATGGCCAGAAAGTTCCCTGCACAGTCTTTTCCCGGAGCGTTGGGGTTATGAAAGGTCTCTGTTGGATTCCTTTCATGTTAATTTCTTAAATCTGTTGTCATTTACGGCATAAATTCCTCTTCTAAATTTACTGTGGCGTTTCTGACTATCTGGGAGGAGACTGAGTAGTGGAACGTGTTACGTTTACACATAAACAAGAACGATCTGTCACACCACTACACTTTAAAACACAGTTTATATGTAATTCATGTCACACAGTCTCATACGGAACCTACATCCGCTTTCTTTTATATACTGTATATGATAAGATACTGTCATCCCCCTTCCCTTCTGTGTGAGAGGATGAATGAGCAAATGTATTTCTAGTTGCATGCTTGAGGGTAGCAGACAAGCCTGTCTGCTAGAGAACAGTAGGACCAACGTCGGAACAGGTAGCTACGATTTCTAAAAGCAAAGAGGTTTCTATCCTTAGTATGGTCCTGTCTGTCCGTTGTCATGTTGGTATAGGAAGCTGCCCCTCTGGCAACTTCCGTTTGTATTTGTGAGCCACCCTCAGAAAGGGACCAGGTCAGTCGGTCCATGGCGAGCGTCTGAAGTGGTAAGATCTCCGGCTAAGCGCGTGTCTGCTAAGTCCGTAGGACAATGGATTTCTTAAGTTCAGCCTAACTGAAAATTTAATCACCTTTATTTCAGGTTTAGCTCTAAAATATCTAATGTTATCTTAAATTGCAGCGCAGTGTAATTCTCATGTGAAGTTCAGAATATATTCCGGTAGTTGCTTTGTCACTACTTTGTGAGTAAAGTGGAACCGCGTGTTGATCAGTAACTCTAAGTTCATCAATCTTAAATGCGAATGTGCGTGAGATTATAACGTCTCGTCTTGACAATATTTTGCAATATAGCAACTTTTCTTTACGTTCAACCCACGTGGGGTGTACTTTGTGAGACCAGTACCACGTGCTTATACAATTGTTTGACCAATCAGGTTAATAGTAAGACGATAGTAACCAGTTCGAGGTTTTTCTTTTGTAAATTGCTTTTCGATCTAATTTATTTTAATTATCAAAATTATTGGGGAGTTACACTCTTTGTGTAAACCAAGTTGACCACGTGAAGCATGTGGTGTAATCATCAAATTAGCCCTCAGCTATTCTTTTTGGGAAGATTTCACAAAGAGTTAATATGAATTTAGTATACCAGTGTATGGTAATTACATGACGGACAGGATTGTGCTACGAACGTAACTTCTTTGGGTGAAAATTGAATCGGTTGGTAGTGGTTAATTTTCTCTTGCATATGTTTCAACGTTCTTTGTGTGTTGTTTTATGAATGCAGTGTTGTATGCAGTCTCCCAATCTTGGCTCCGTATTTGATGTGTTCCGTAAGATTACAATCGCACATTTTCACAATCCTAAATAAGGCACCATTTTAATTACGACTCAAGTTTAATATGCTGAAATTTCAATGATGAATGTTAAAATAAATTTCCAAATATAAACTGACTTATTTCTTTTTATTTAAATTCTCTTATATATATATATATATATATATATATATATATATATATATATATATCACCAGTTGTCATATGACTATTAAAAGATTATAATTAATGTTAGTCTGGTTGGGAATTTGGTAGGCTAGACTGGATACCTGGTGAAACATTTACGCAGTAATGCAAGGTTAACTTCCCCAGACAGCTCACAGCTTTTAAACCGCTTTTATTGTCTAGCAGCACCGCTTACACCACAAAATAAAGCAACAACATTATAGTATATGTGACGTTTGTTTGGGTAAAAAAGCCTTTTAGTGTTAAATTTTTGCATCGTGATCTGAAATGCCATTCACCCTTTCACTAACAGGATTCCCATCTAGTAATGAAGAATGAATAAAAATATTGTCTATAGCTGTGCTACTGTTCCCCTGCACCCTAGTTGGAAAAAACACAGTCTGCATCAGATCACATGAATTTAGGAGATTGACCAGCATCCTTTTTCTTGCACCATCATATACAAAATTTATACTGAAGTCACCACATATAACTAATTTCTGGTACTTCCTGCAAAGTGAATCAAGAACCCTCTCTAGCTTGAGCAGAAATGGTCTGAAGTCAGAGTTAGGCGACCTACAAACAACAACATTTAGATGTTTAGTTTCACTAAATTCAACTGCCCCTGCACAACATTCAAATATCTCTTCAGTGCGGTGCCATGATATGTCTATGGATTCAAATGGAATACTGTTTTTTACATATATAGCCAGTCCCCCACCCTGTAAGGAACTCCTTGAAAAACGGCCAACTAATCTGTGTCCTGGTAAAGGAAGCCTCTGAATTTTCAAATTAATTAAATGGTGCTCCAACATATCAATAATTTCAGAGTCAACATATATAAGCAGTTCACAAACTTTATCTCCAATACTTTTTATATTTTGATAAAATATTCTAATTCCTTCTCTACTTGGAAACAAGACGTCCTCTGAAGGTAATCCCTTACTTAGAGGGACTTCCTTTATGCAGCTATAACTATCAGCTGACTTCAAACCAAAAAAGGTGCAGCTCTAACATCAAACAGTTAACTGCTGTTTAAAGTAATCCTCATATGCTGCACAGTGGGATACAGAATATAACACTTGCCACCAAAAAGATCTGCCAGGATCAACAAACACGGTGGATTTCAGTAAATAATGACAGTGGTCACTTTCCCTAACACGACTGGAGCTAACATGCTTACCTCTCGTCTTGGAAAGATGTCTAGTCGCTGTCATCTTGATCAGTATCTTCTCCACTGGCTGCAGGCTCTAACGTGCATGCAGTAAACAGTGCATAACGAAGCGGCCAGTTCAAAAAAATTCAGTGCTATTAAAAATTAAATAACGTAATACATGGGTACCACTTGACTTTATTTCGATTTATTTAATCATAAAATCAAGGAAATGATACTGAGACGCACTCTAGTTCCAGTACTCATTTCAAAGTTTACGGATCTATAGCATTGTATAAGTCACATCAAAATGCCCACCCAACTAGCCGCGCGGTCTAACACTCTGCTTTCCGAGCAGGAAGGCGTGTCGGTCCCCGGCACGAATCTGCCTGGCGGATCGGTGTCGAGGTGCGGTGTGTCGACCAGCCTGTGGATGGTTTTTAAGGCGGTTTTCCATCTACCTCGGCGAATGCGGACTAGTTCCCCTTATTCCGCCTCAGTTACACTATATCGACGATTGCTGCGCAAACACTGTCTCAACGCATGCATACACCAACAATAACCCTGGGTTCGGTGTGGGGCGGCGGTGAGGTAGGTGGAGAGCTGTGACCTGTTGTGGGGTTGTGAACCACTGAGGGATATGGTGGGACCAAGCCTCTCCGTCGTTTCTAGGTCCCCAGTTTAATACACAATACACATTCAACAAAATACTCCATATGATCCTAGAATTAACACGGAATTAACCCGAGCTTGCACCAGTTGTAATTCGAGGCAGTTTTAATAAATTATTCTATCATCACGCGACGTCACATTTTACACAAGTATTCACGTACTACCTCCTCCAAAACGCATCACAGCCTCCGAGTGAACTGTCTTAACAGCTGGGCGCCTGCCCGCTCAGAACGATCTTGTGACTGGTCTGCAATTTTCACCAATGACTGTCAACATTAACTTAAACTTGTATTATTTCTTGTGTAGGCATCGAAAGTCACTGAGATTATTATTATCAAGCTTTCAGTGTAAGTAATGTCAGAAGCACATTTAGAGACACATATTAACATCAGTAAATATAATGATGAAAATTATATTCCTTCCCTCCAAGCCTCGCAGGTAAATCCCTGCTGTCTGTATAGGTTCCAGCATGATTCGGCTCTTACTCAACCCACCGTTCTAGCAATCTGAGACCACACGTATTCACGTACTGCCTCCTCCGAAACGCATCACAGCCTCCGAGTGAGCTGTCTTAACAACTGGGCGCCTGCCCGCTCAGAGTGCTCTTGTGACTGGTCTGCAATTTTCACCAGTGAGTGTCAAAATTAACTTAAACTTGTATTTTTTTGTGTGTGGGCATTGAAAATCACGTGGTGTGACTTGTACGCGTCTCACTACCTTACAGGGACGTGAATCTTCCTACATTTAATGTTACAACGCAACCATAGAATGTACTGAAATGTAGGCATAGCTGCGGCATAAACGACTCAATGGGAAGGATTTTAAAAATATATAATAAGGGAGGTTTGTTTCGTCCGCCAGCCAGGATCAGAGCTTTCCTTGACGCAGTTAAAAATGACCTAGGACTGAGAAGTCCAGCATTCAGGAATTTGTGATGCTGGAGCACTGTATAACAGAGAGACACAAAATGATGTACGATGGCACGCAGATAATTTCGATTGAAATTAAACTGTTTGATGATATAATAAATAGAGACAATTGCTATTATTTACGAAAAATCTCGAATCCCATTTTGTATTAAATTAAAAACAAAAACAAAAGCGGTCTTTGCTTTTCCCACCAGAGGCAAATACTCTGTAACGTTTCATCATATTTATCAGCTTACATCATTGGGCTATTTATTTATTTATTTATTGCTTCCTTTAGACCTATTGTCACTACCTACATGATAGGTCATGTTTGTAATATTTCTTAAGTTGCTACATATTGTAATTGATTGGAAAGTTGTATATCTGCATACTAATAATAATAACAATAATAATAACACCAATAATATCAGTCATCATTATTATCATCATTATCATTATCATCATAATAATAATAAAAAATAATGATTAAGTAACGGTGAAAAATATATTACAAATCAATAATTTTTGTTAAGAGAATGTACATCTGCATATTAATAATAATAATAATAATAATAATAATAATAATCAGTATTGTTATATGATTATCGTCATCATCACAGTACTAATAAAATAGTGTTTAAGTAATGGTATAAAGTATATTATGTATCAATAATAATTTTACTTAAGAGCATATATGTATATGAATTGGCTAAAAATAAAACATAAATGTAAACAACACTCACAGATTAGGTCTTACTGCCCTAGCACACTGAGATATCATTGCAGCTCTGCTGATTGTGATAGAAATGTGTTATTTCACACATCTTACAGTGATTTAAGAAATTATAGTGTTAAATTTTTTAGTTTCATGTGAATTCCAGTATGTCCATTTGACATGTTATTTGAAATACCCTGAAATGAACTGAATAAAAAGGACTCTGTTTTAAAGGAATCTATCTTGCCAGAACAAAAGATTTTCATGAACTATCTGATCAGTAGCTCATTATTTGCTGTTTGCAGTGATATTTACAGTTTTAGTTGTAACTGTGAGGTATACATATAACAGATTTTTATTTTTTTACTTACAAAAAAGTAAGAAACTTGCCTTATTGGTTTACCTATATTATTTCTTAAACTAATAGTACCACATCTCGTGTACAGTATCAGACCAATTAGCATGGCTTGCTGCAACAGGGGAGGTAGCTGTACTTCTTCGGTCTGGAAGTAGGTTTTGAAGTAAATTTCCACATTACAGATGACTGAGCAGCAGGTGGTGTGTAGCAGCTCTCCAGGAGTTCTAGTGTGGAACTGTCCATAAGACACTTTTTGTGTAACTGGCAGCGCTGCCAGGTCGGCAGACCTGCTGGCAGAATCTCGTGTTGGCAGAGCTGACACACTGAGGTCGATGCCAGATGCCAGAAACTCCATTGCGTCCCATGCATTGTGTCTCACGTCTCTGACAGCAGAGCTGCTGTGACATCCCAGTATCGTTGGGTCCTTAGGAACTGTGAAGACTGTCCAGACATAGAGTAATAGTGTAACTTGTGTAACATAACACTACGTATACTGTGTTCATCATAAGAATAAACCTGATGTAAACATTATAACACGTATTCTTCTGAGTTGGCAGGAATCTCATTGGATTTCGTTTCACATGAAGCAGAAGCCAAGCTGTCTCAAGTCCGTTTAAGTACGCAACATGGTTACATTTTATGCTGTGCTTTACGCTCACATCGACTGAGCGATAATACGGGACACAGCTTTACCAGTGCATGTAACTTGGACAGCACATGCCAACCAGCTGGCCCAACTAAGCTGCAGTGATACGAGCAGTTGCAGTTACGTCGTAGAAAGAGACGAGCAGAGAAACAATACAGCTTCGAATGTCATTTAATTTTTAACAGAATTCGGCAAAGCTCCAGCAGTTCCACACGCTTCTTAGGGACCCAGACGGAAAGCATAATACGCTCTCCTACTTAGCTAACATAATATCGTAATTAAAAACGAGAGTGACGAAAATTCCTGACTTAAAAACAGGGTTATTTCTCTGCCTACACTATGTATAACTTAAAAGCGTATCGCACAGTTAAATATCGAAGCCACTGAAGGTACTACTTACAGTCGTTCGTCTGATACTCTCTGAACTCCTCCCGTATCCAAATCCGAGAAATACATTTCCGTACTGGACGTGTCGTCTGCTACGTTGAATGCAAATCGATTCACAACAGAATCAATCAGTCATCCAGTGCCACATTTTCAGGTCTTTCTTTATGACGTGCCGTTCTTTAACCCACCAGCGCTCAGTAGTGACAAGTTCCAAAGCTTTGAGCATTAGTTCCAAAACGTCTGACAGCTTAAATGTCTTGTTTTTTCTCGTGGAAAATCCCTTAACTTGGCTACACATTTGTTTATATTAAGTGGGACGGTGGCAATTGTAGAGATGCATGATTTTTATGGTGTGCTGGACGTCATGAAAATTATTGTTTTCTGTGTTTCTAAAACGCTTATCAGTCTGGCTAGTGTACGACCACATCTGTGTTATAAACAATGGGCACAGTCCAAATGAAGAGTACTTGTTTTTTATTTTTGTCATAAAAACTTAATTTGTTATGTTTTTGTAATATAAACAAGCTTTATTAACAGTCTTTTATAAAATATCCGTAATCAAGAATTCATATTTGTATTGAAAAGTGGACTACTGTGCGGAATATACACTACTGGCCATTAAAATTGCTACACCACAAAGATGACGTTCTACAGACGCGAAATTTAACCGACAGGAAGAAGATGCTGTGATATACAAAAGATTAGCTTTTCACAGCATTCACACAAGGCTGGCGCCGGTGGCGACACCTACAACTTGCTGACGTGAGGAAAGTTTCCAACCGATTTCTCATACACAAACACCAGTTGACCGGAGTTGCCTGGTGAAACGTTGTTGTGATGCCTCGTGTAGGGAGGAGACTTTGATAAAGGTCGGATTGTAGCCTATCGCGATTGCGGTTTATCGTATCGTGACATTGCTGCTCGCGTTGGTCGAAATCCAATGACTGTTAGCAGAATATGGGATCGGTGGCTTCAGGAGGGTAATACGGCCTCGTGTCACTAGCAGTCGAGATGACAGGCATCTTATCCGCATAGCTGTAACGGATCGTGCAGCCACGTCTCGATCCCTGAGTCAACAGATGAGGATGTTTGCAAGACAACAACCATTTGCATGAACTGTTCGACGACGTTTGCAGCAGAATGGACTATCAGCTCGGAGACCATGGCTGCGGTTACCCTCGATGCTGCATCACAGACAGGAGCGCCTGCGATGGTGTACTCAGCGACAAACCTGGGTGCACGAATGGCAAAACGTCATTTTTTCAGATGAATCCAGGTTCTGTTTACAGCATCATGATGGTTAGCGACATCGCAGTGAACGCACATTGGAAGCGTGTATTCGTCATCGCCATACTGGCGTGTCACCCGGCGTGATGGTATTGGGTGCCATTGGTTACACGTCTCGGTCACCTCTTGCTCGTATTGACGGCACTTTGAACAGTGGACGTTACATTTCAAATGTGTTACGACCCGTGACTCTACCCTTCATTCGATCCCTGCGAAACCCTAAATTTCAGCAGGATAATGCACGACCGTATGTCGCAGGTCCTGTACGTGCCTTTCTGGATACGGAAAATGTTCGACTGCTGCCCTGTCCAGCACATTCTCCAGATCTCTCACCAATTGAAAACGTCTGATCACAGTCTGCTTCTTAGTTAAAGACTATCATGTTAACTTCTTCACCGTATATGTTTGTGCGTGTGTGTGTGTGTGTGTGTGTATGTGTGTGTATAACTTATTTTGAACATTTGCTTCATTAACTATTTGACTGCATTCGGGTGGACGACGGTTCAATCCCGCGTCCGGCCATCCTGATTTAGGATTTCCGTGATTTCCCTAAATCGCTCTAGGCAAATGCCGGGATGGTTCCCTTGAAAGGGCACGGCCGACTTCCTTCCCCGTCCTTCCCTAATCCGAAGAGACCGATGACCTCGCTGTCTGGTCTTCTCCCCGAACAACGCAACCCCAACCCAACTATTTGATTACCATTGCTGCTTCACAATTCGATTAAAGAAGCTATCTTCTAATCTGTTCTTAGGACAGATTTAAATATTAAAAACCTCAAATTGCAAAGTGCAAAAAATGGCTCTGAGCACTATGGAACTTAACATCTTAGGTCATGAGTCCCCTAGAACTTACAACTACTTAAACCTAACTAACCGAAGGACATCACACAAATTCATGCCCGAGGCAGGATTCGAACCTGCGACCGTAGCAGTCCCGCGGTTCCGGGCTGCAGCACCTACAACCGCACGGCCACCGCGACCGGCTGCACAATGCATTAATAAGCTTTCTTAATCATAACATGGAAATAGCCGCAGGAATCAGTGTGGGACGTAGGACGGATGTATCCTCTAGAACAGCGAGGCGAAATTTGGCGTTAATGGGTTATGGCAGCAGACGACAGATGCGAGTGCCTTTGTTAACAGCACGATATCGCCTGCAGCGCCTCTCCTGGGCTCGAGGGCAAATCATTTGGGCCCTAGACCACTGGAGGAGATGAGCCTAGTAGCCAGTCGCCGACTCACCTCAGAAGATGTTGCCCGCAGTAGGCAACGAAACGTCAGGAAGGAGAAGCAGTTTTATATATGGACCACGGCAATTCAGCTTTCTTAACATAGCCGAAGTGAGAAGATTCTGTGTCAACATGATTATGACGTTTGTTGATAGCAAGTTTAGTAACTTTTACTTAATTAAAGTTCTGTTAAATGGTGCTGTGATTAGGAGCACTCATTTATAATGTTAATATTAAATGTAGTAGTTTGCTTTCATTTAAAACACTGCAGTTACACAATTAAGAGCTGCATACATCTTTAGATTTACTAATAATAGAACTGTTGCTGACTTGTGGTCTGAAAGTCCATATAAAAGTGCAACACTAATGTGAACACAGTTTTATAGTTAGAAACAAATGAAGAAATGTTTTTTTAGTTTTGTTTCTCAATTAATGTAAACATAAATTTTGAATCTTATGTAACTGCTGTCATCTCCAATAACAGAATGTATTTATCTTTTCTCACTAAATTCACTTACTTTAACTTATTTTTGCAGTCATATACTTTCAGCTTTGCAAGCAAGTGTAATACGTTACTATTTTTACCAAGTTCATGCAGGAATGCACATTCAAGGCTTACGTATTGTTTGATTTGCCACTGAAAGCAATAATCCCACTTTATCAAATATAAAGCATAAAATCAGCACTCTAGTACTGCCAGGGTGGTTTGTGTAATGGTAAGTAGTAGCATCTGTCTTAGCTGTGCATACTGCACTGCCACAATCTGTGCTGATGTTGGAGAACAGTAAGCAGATAGAAAGTAGTGTCGGTTAGCAACTGCAATAGTTCAGGTTGTCTTCGAATACCGTTTTCTTTCAATGTGAACTGTTTGGGAACATTGGAACTGTCAGAGTGAGTAGCAGATTATATATTATGTTGAGACTGACGTAGATGACAATCTGAAAGTTGTCTGTTATAATTTGCCTGTATCGCGGTTTATATGTCTGTTACTAGCGAGTAATCTTTACTGTAATATTTGTTCCCATTGGTCGATTATCAGTGTAGCCCCTCCAGCTTCTGCTACATTGGACTGTCTTAAAAAAGTTTTTTGAGACAGTGGAAATGTAAAGCGGCTGTACTGAGTGCATGGCTTGTAAGTGAGAAGGACACAAAGCGAGAATGAAGGAGCATTATGGATAAATGTGGCATTGGGTTTGTATATGTGATGTTACGCTGAGAACTGTATAGGTCATTTCTCCATGTGTCTACACTGGAAACGCTGGACTAGCGTTCTGGAGGACGACTGTTCAAACCCGCGACCGGCCATCCATATTTAGGTTTTCCGTGATTTGGATAAATCGCTCTAAGCGAATGCCCGAATGGTCCCCACTAAAGGCACTGCAGATTTACTTCTCCATCCTTGATACCATCCGAGCTTGCACTCCGTCTCTAATGACCTCGATTAACGTTAAGCCCAATCTTCCTTCTTTCTTTTCTACTCTGGAAGACAAGATAATATTTTCCTGTAATTGTGAACTTCGCGAGCCATATTGGATGCGGAGGTACCTTCTGTATGGAAGCAGCATGTATTGAGAAGGGGGACTAGCGGTTACCATTAATGGGGGACAGTTATCGTTCTCTTTACATGGTGTAATTCAGTTGAGCAAAGAGATTTTCCACTCACCAAAGGTTTCTTGCATTATGTTAATTTGACTAATACTCTGTATATCAAGTCTTTCGTCTTTTCATGCCCATGAATGCCACGTGGCTTTTGTGACATTAAATATGATGATGCCTCTAAAATTATTTGTACGTTGTGTGTTTAAATAATAATTGCATATTACAAAAGATCTTGCATTTATTTACTCATCGTTCCCTCATCAAATTGAGTGCAAAAGTACATTTTTATAAACTTAGTTTTTGAAATACATGAAGCTACGTGTACTCGTATCGTGCAACAAGGGTAATTAATTACGATCCTGTGCCACCACCATCACCGCTATTTCAATAGTAATTATTCAACAACTTACAGATTTTTCAAGAGCGAAATATTACCTGGAGTTTTCTAGTAGACTTATTATAGGTTCCAGAAGGTAAAGTTCATGTCAAAAACTTAGGATCAACTGTGGTGGTGCCATGTTCCATGCAATGTTTTGTAAATCGTATGATCTCAGCTTAGCATAGAAAAGTGTTCTGAATTGTAAGCAAGAGCCCAGCATGCTCCTTACACTAGCTTTGCCTTTAAGGTGTAACATAGGAAATGTTAGTTCCTGTGGTAGGAAATTTATATATTACAAAGCAATAAATAATGCTTTTTGGGGGGGGGGGGGAAGAGTTCATTATTTGCAGCAAAGTGGGCATCATTTATCAGGGCACTCTTATGTTGAACCCTTATGTCCACAAGTTTAAACGTTTTTACAAACAGACGCCATACAAAGTATCTATATCTTAACTAAATGGATTCATAATAACAAGTTCATCAGGCAACTGTTTAACTAATTAAATGAAAGTAATTAATTAGTTCAATCAGTTTCACCGTACTAATCGCAAAGATTGTCCCGAGTAGCTATTGTCGTCGGAAAGTGCAATTACGTCAAGAACAATTAAAGACGAGTCCATTAGACTTGGCTCTCAGGGACTGTACTAGGTCATACAATTTCGAGAGAGAGAAGGTGGGGCCATTAGACTTGCAGTGGCAATAAAAATGGCATAGCGCCATTTTATGTTGTTCTCGTTAGTACTGACATTTCGCAAAAGAATAAATAGTTTCAATAGATAAGAAAGCCAGATGAAAGATATAACTGATACGGAATTACTGCTAATCAGAGATTTCTAATACGATCAACGTTTCCAGAGCTAAAGCTAACAAAAGACATATTTTGCTACCACTCTTGGAAATAAATTAATTCTCTCACTAAGACTTATGTGACACTCAGCAAGATGTCAACAGATAGACCAGTGAATGCTACACTCATTTGTATTATTCGCGTATTTGTTAACCAGTGGTAGGCCATCACTAATTACTGTATTTGATTAATCACTTTTGCAACGCTACAAAATTAATGCAATATTACACACAGCAGCTATAAGAATAAATATTAAATGTCTATGCTTTCATGTAAATTAAGCTCAAAATTAGGTGACGTTAAATTTGTATTATTAATACTGAAAATTGTACGAGGAAAAAAAGTGCTATATGAACTAGGAGTCCATAATTGGGAAGAGGGAGATCGCCCCGTAGGAAAGACGCCTTATTTGTATCACCATAAAATTAATACTGAGGTGAGTTATGCTGCATTCATTGTGGTACAGTGGTTAGCGTCGGTGGCTGGAGTGTTGCTACCAGTACAAACCCAATCACTAGCAGTTATTTGGTATTAAGTATTTATCATTTCTGGAAGGTTCTCGAAATTTCTTGTTTGTAATTTTAGTATATTCTGGAATAATCGATGTTTCTACAAATAGGAGCACTTTCTTCAGGAGTTCAGTTCTTTTCTACCTGTACGATGGTGTTCGTAATAAACGTGCTTTCTGTACTACATGTGTTGCACTTCATTGACGACCCTGTTTTCAGATTTGGATCTCATTGTCGTTATTACGTGACAATACATTTTTCAGTTGTTCAAAACTTATTACTTTATGCAAATGATACAAAACACTTTAACTCACAGAACATTTTAGTTAGACATAGAGCGTTTAGAGTCAGTTTGTTCAGAAATTAAAGTTGTATATCATTGCACAAGTATTTTGTAAATATTAGGTACGGACTTTTCCAACCTGGTGAATCAAGACAATGGTGCTTGGAGAATCCTGGTGGTGAGGAAAGAATATGAATTACATTACGTGAGTTGGGTGGGGGGGAGGGGGGCAGCACTATTCGAGCTGCGTTTGGCGTTTGTTTGAGGTTTCTGTATCACTTTAGGCACACATTTAGACGCATTTGTTAAGTACTTGATGTGAGAATGTGTCGCTGGGAGTGATGCTTTGCTCCACACTCTGAAAGTTTTGGAACTCAGAGTAATTACCCAGTGCTTCAGTTTCTCCGATGGGACGTGGTAAAATTTAGCTTTAGTGAGACAGGTTACAAATCTTGGATATTTTTTAGCAGTTCTGCACGATTGCTTTTCTTACCCTCAGAACTGTCCATATGCTTCTCTTGACTTTAACTTATTTGTTCCATGCTTTTCCACCTTTGCAAAATAAAATGGTTCAAATGGCTCTGAGCACTATGGGACTTAACATCTTAGGTCATCAGTCCCCTAGAACTTAGAACTACTTAAACCTAACTAACCTAAGGACATCACACACATCCATGCCCGAGGCAGGATTCGAACCTGCGACCGTAGGAGTCCCGCGGTTCCGGACTGCAGCGTCTAGAACCGCACGACCACCGCGGTCGACACCACCTTTGCATTTACAATCAGCTACACCGGATAGGTCCGACGATTTACCACACTCGTCACGAATTACTTGGGATATTAAAAAATTAACCGAACTTCAGTTCTCATGAGTTTCGACTAGCATAATTTGAAATCAGCCCTACGTAAATATTTAGGAGTATTTTAAAGACTTTTCGATGAATAATATTTTCAAGAACCGAATGGAATGATGCACTGAGCTATAAACATTAAACAGTTGTCCATACATTTCGTACTCGTACCGCAACACCGTCGTCGACGATAATCAACATTATTTTCTATTGAAAACCCAGGAAGGAGCAGTAGCGTAGCATATTACGAATTAAATGAAGAGAAATGGTTGGATAACGTAGTATTTAATTCATCACCTTCTCCTGCATCTCATGGTGTTGTTTAGCACGACAGTATCTATGATTAAAGCGTACCGCAACTGAAATAAACGAAACTACCTTTTCCGATCAACCTGTCAATGTTCCTAAGACTCTACTGATCTGAAATTATACAGCAGAACTGTCACCATTTTTACACTAGTTTTTAACGGTTGTTTCTTTTTACCACCTAGTAATCAGCAACATATGAACTCAGAATAAGAAAGTGTTTTCTTTTGTGTTCTAGTCACTCATGGCAGTTGACAATTTGAACATATTGTAGTTGGGGAGGAAGCGAAGTACAAAGATCTTTGGCCTGTACGCAATTCTGCATCCATAGTTACAGGTCAAGAGATCGCTTCATTAGACACATCACCCGCCTTTAGTTTTCATCCGACATCAAAGTCTACACCATCACAACATGCGGGTGAAAAATTTTTACTGTATAGCTTTGTATGACCATTTGCTCTAACGCTTTTTTTTTCAAGGCCAGAGTAGCTATATTCGTTCATACTTCAAGGGTTGAAAACTGTTACAAGTGTTGTCGATTAATTTAAAATTAAGCTACACATTCCTGATTTTCAGAAAAAAAAGAACAGAGTCATTAATGTGTACTTTTCAGATTGATATACCAGGTGTACCAAATTCGAGCACTCAGACGCAAAAGGGCTATTCCTTGCATACTAACAAACAAAAATGTCTATAACTAATCAACATTATTTTATTTTTAAAACCCAGGAAGGAGCAGTAGCATCGAATTTTACGAATTACATGAAGCGAAATGGTTGGATAACGTAGTATTTTTTTAGGAAATTGACGTCAGAGAAATACACTTCAGCTGCACTGTAGTCACACGTCCGACCATTGTCTTGATTTACACTCGAAGACAAAAAAAAAAAAAAACAAGCATCACGAAGGAGTTATGCAAATTGGTCACAAATTGATATTCATACAGGTATCGCCAGAAAATGAAAAATTGTAAGCTTTGGCGGTCGATGGATGAATGTGTGACGAGGCAGCGCAATTGCACCGCGCAGCTAGCAAGAATAGTAAATAGAGGACATACTGATATCAGGGCATAAAATCTTTGCGAATTTCACTCATTGTATTCAGTTGGACAGTAACTATGCCACACAAACAGGCGCTTGGACAGTTTATTCAGATGTCGGTAATTGAGAGAGGACGTTTAGTTGAGCTCAAAGAAGCCGGTTGGAATAATCAGCGAATCGCTCTACATTTGAGTAGGAGCGGCGCCACTATTCGACGATGTTGGTAGGAAAGGGTGAACCATAGCCGAACACAGCGTCAAGAAGGAAGAGTTCGACCTAGATACAAGACAGAACGAGAGGATCGAACAGTCGTCAGGGAGGTTTTCGTCATTATGATCAATTCGACGTGCACCACAAGGACCATCAACAGACGACTCACAGGAATGGGGTTGAGATTACGGCGCCCCTTGTGCCAACTACAACTGACTTCTGAGCACCAACAACTTTTGCAGTGATGACTGCCACTTTCGGCCTGAAATCTTATTGACTGGAGTAGATTTCTCTTCAGTGATGAGTCCGGCTTCGAAGTGAACCCCAATGGGCCAGCGATGACGTGTTCGGACAGCGGTAGGCTACTCCGCCATATGTACCGACAACCACGAGTGATCGTCTGGGGCGCCATTTCTTTTCATAACAGGGCTCTTTCGTTGTCATCCGTGGCACTCTTACAGCACAGCGGCACGTCGAAGACATTCTATGCCCCGTTTCGTTGAACTTCAAATGGCTCTGAGCACTATGGGACGTAACATCGGAGGTCATCAGTCCCCTAGAACTTACAACTACTTAAACCTAACTAACCTAAGGACATCACACACACCCATGCCCGCGGGAGGATCCGAACGTGCGGCCGTAGCGATCGTTTACCTTCATGACAAGCCATCCTGGACTTACATTTCAGCAACATAATGCCCTCCTGCACACGGCGAGACTTTCTACTGCTTGTTCTCGTGCTTGTCAAACAGCAGGGTCACTGGTTGTCTCCCAATTGAAAACATAATGGACAGTGCCTTATAACCAGCTCGTGAGTTTGACGAGCTAACGAGCCAGATGGGCAGAATTTGGAAACGACATCCCTCAGGAGGACATCTAATAACTTCGGCATCAGTGCCATGTCGTATAACTGCTTGCATAAGGGCCAGAAGTGGACCAACGCGTTATTGACTCGCTCAGTTTGTGAGTCTCTTTCTCTTAAATAAATCATCCATTTTTTCTAAAATTGTGATCAGTTTTTGTTTGCACGTGTACATCACTTCTGTTGAGTCCCACCCCATTCGGACAATTGCTTTGTTGTGCTGACTAGATAGTGCAGTGGCTAGAGTTCTGTGTTAGAATACTCGAATTCGGGAGTTCGACACTGGATATAGGTGAAATTTTTTAACTTATTTTACAGTTTTGCTCTCTCCAATAATGCTGTAGCATACACTGCTTCTTAAACAGTGCATATCTTACAACTACTGCTAAGTGTTGCACCGGCTGGGTACAGTGAGAATACAGCTCAAATGGTTCAAATGGCTCTGAGCACTATGGGACTTAACATCTGAGGTCATCAGTTCCCTAGAACTTAGAACTACTTAAATCTAACTAACCTAAGGACATCACACACATCCATGCCCGAGGCAGGATTCGAACCTGCGACCGTAGCGGTCGCGCGGTTCCAGACTGAAGCCCCTAGAACCGCTCGGCCATACCGGCCGGCAATACAGCTCAGGTACACAACCTTTAACAGTTTTATTGAAGAGTGCATAAACCAAAATACTCCTCCTTTCGAGAAAAGTTAATCACTTCAAGTTTGTGATAGTTTGGGACTTTCACGGAATTTATTGAAGTCCAACTTGGACTGAAGGCTGTAATGATGAAACACTCAAAGTTAGTATTCACCCATAAGTAAGTCAAACTAAGGTTGATGGTCAATACCAAGTCACAGGACGTCTGTAATACAGCGACCAGGACCAGTCGATATAGCAGGCAGGGGCTGGCGGCTTCGTCAGTTGGCGGTGACTGATGCAGTATGCTGTCGTACGTAGCGAAGGCTCTGATCGAGGCTCTGGTTGAGGAACTGTGGGTGCAATTGGCATCTCGCCCGGAGCTCGGCCTAGATGCCTCGGAGCGACTTTGCTCCGCGCTAAATACCCAGACCACGTAGGGATACTAGAACTGTTTGCAGTCACGTGACTAATAGGACCAAGCAAGTTCAGTGACCAGTGACGGTGCTCAAATTGCCACCTGCTGGGCTAGGCAGCAAGCGTGGTTGCTTCCTGTCCTCTGCTAATGTAACCCCTTTGACTTTAGGCTACCTGGTATATAACTGCTGTAAGAAGGGTTGCCGGTCCCCTCGAAAGACGAGAGGGAGTAGCATATCTCGATATCTGAGGAAGCGTCTTCGTTGGCCGATGGTGGAACTAGAGACCCCCACAAGCTGAGGTCAATGTCATTCTGAGTTGATACCTGCACTGAGACAGACTGTCGTCATTAGTGGCGTCCTGGATTCTGGGAGAGGGAACGTCGGATCCTGGAAAAAAATATCATGCTGATCCACTGTTACAAGGCGTCGCTATTTTTCTAGGGCATACCTGGTTTAGGTACTTACAACAAATGGAGATTCCTTGTAGTCGTACTTCCACAATAGGCTGTCTTAATAAACGAGTAACACTGCCAGGGCTCGTCTAGCCCAGACGTCATATTTGATAGAATAACAGTGGCGTCGAGATCGTGGATGGGAGGATGGGGCTCTTGTAGGATGAGGATGGAGAATTTGGACCAGTGCCAAACGAAAGCCAGGAAAGAAATCAGACACATGTTACACCTGCTGTGTCACCAAATAGAGAGGTGGTGTGCTAAGACGTTAAAAAATAGGGCGAGGGCTCTA
Organism: Schistocerca cancellata; assembly: GCF_023864275.1. Lineage (NCBI taxonomy): Eukaryota > Metazoa > Arthropoda > Insecta > Orthoptera > Acrididae > Schistocerca > Schistocerca cancellata. The sequence continues at coordinate 326,209,388 of NC_064629.1, forward strand.
TTTGTATCTTGATGGCGGTGAAACTTTGTCAATTGTGATCTGAACGTTCGAAAAAAGCATTCGGCTAATACATTGGAAGCGCGATGAAAAGGATCTGTGTGCACTGGGGCGATGTTATTGGAAGAACAAAACGAGGTAAATTCGGAAGACGTGAACTGAGGCGCGTTGTCGATAACCACAGTTTCTGAGAGTTCTTCTATAGAGAAGATTCGTGCCAGAGTCTGGTTAATCTGTCTCGAGGTCGTTGAAGACATCTGATAAACATAGGGGAATATGGTTCCCACGTCGACCACGATAAACCGTCAACAGCCAAGGAAGGAGTCTTGGTTCAAATGGCTCTGAGCACTATGGGACTTAACATCTGTGGTCATCAGTCCCCTTGAACTTAGAACTACTTAAACCTAACTAACCTAAGGACATCACACACATCCATGCCCGAGGCAGGATTCGAACCTGCGACCGTAGCAGTCGCGCGGTTCCGGACTGAGCGCCTAGAACCGCTAGACCACCGCGGCCGGCGAAGGAGTCTGCAAAGTCTAAATGGAGTCACGACCAGGGCGTTGAAGCATCTGGCTGCTGGAAATATTTGTAAGCAGTCGCTGCCTGTTTGCTTTGGCAGGTTTCATATGCCACTACCACGTTGGCAATATCTGCATTGATTGCCCGTCAGTACACATGTCGACTGGCCAGCCTCTTTAGTGGCCCTAATGTGGACTGGGTGTTGTGTGCTGTCCTTAGGTTAGTTAGGTTTAAGTAGTTCTAAGTTCTAGGGGACTGATGACCATAGATGTTAAGTCCCATAGTGCTCAGAGCCATTTGAACCATTTTGAACCTAATGTGGAGGCACAGGTTGCGGTACCACAAGACGGATGGGATCATGACGAGGGTGTGACCATTTTCATTTCTCAGCAAACGGACCCCATTGAGAGTGGAGAACTCGTAGTGCCTGTGCCAGAATGCCTGGATCAGCCAACTGTTTCTAATTTGTTAGCCACTCTCAGTACACCAAATGGAGTAGATCCTGGATAATTAGGTCTTTCGTGGAGTGATGGGCGATGACCTTTGCATCCAAGGGAAGAGTGCCTACAGCTTCCTCCGCATCTGTGTCCATGTGGCAGCAGACCTCTGGTTCCAAATCGAATTACCTGTCGTATCCCAATGGTAACCTGGAGAGAACGTTGGCATTGGCATGTTGAGTTGCTGAGTGATATCTGACGTCATATACGTGAGCAGCTAGACAAAAGCAGTTCCCGTCTCTGGAGGCGATGAGCCAAATTGGTCGGATGTTTGAGTCTGCCTTAAATAATGGTAACACAGGTTTATGGCCAGTCAGTAATGTAAAACACTGGTCATATACATAAGTGTGGGATTTATTGAATGTGAACACAATAAAGTATATTTTTCTATTTGGCTGTAGTCGCGTTGCACCTGTATGAGAGTTTTGGGTATGAAAGCAGTATGGCACATCAGTTTTGGTGAAAATCTTGCCTCCTGTGAGTCTTGCCATAATTTCGTCCACTTTTGGGATCGGGTAGGAGCCGATGACTGATTGTGCATGTATCGTGAGCTTGAAGTCACCACAGATTCGAAGTGACTCATTCGGCTTTTCCACTATGGGGGTAGGTCACCAACTACTAGTGACTGCAGTGAGAATGCCTTCTCTTGCAAGTACTGGAGTTTCGACTGTAGCTTCTCTCTGAGAACAAATGGAACATTCCATGCTTTGAAAAAGTGGGACATGGCTAATGGAAGGAGGGTGACATGAGGCTCAAACCCTGTGACGCCAGTGGTATGGTGAGGCAAAAACTGACTTTTACTTGGCGTGTAGGTCGCTTAGTGCAGGAATTAGCTTCTGGTGGCTGAACACTGTTGGCGGAGTCATGTATTTTCAACCCCAGAGCAGTAAACAGGTGCAAATCAAGGACATTTGTGGCTCCTTCAGTGTTTACTACCATGATTCGTGCCATGAAGACAGTAGAACGATACTGAATGTGACCTATGAAATGTACTTTCACCTTGATAGTATTGGTGCTGTAGGTACATAGGTGACTGGAGAAATCCTGGAACGGAAGCGTGTAGGCACTGGGCACCTATTCAGTTCCCAGGGAAGGGGGTTCCATGTGGGCATTAACTACATTCATCTTGAGGGAAGACCGGAAAACGTCCACATTGCATCCAGTCTTACTGCGGGAAGAACATTTAGCTTGGTGGCAATGACACTGTTATCGTGGGTAATAAAACAGTTGCTGCATGAAGGTAACCGCTGCAGGCGACACACATTGATCAAGGGCTGATCAGTCGCAGGCAATTCAAAATTCTGTGCTGGCCGTGGCTGGAATTGGGGCCAATGAGTTGGGTGGGCAACAAATACCTGCGACAGGTCATTTAATATGGCCAATGACTGTAGACACTGTACAAACGCCCTAATGATGAATAGGCAAGTTTCTAACGTGAGCTCCTTGAGCCTGAGGCGGTCAGTATTATGACCTTAGTGCGGTGAATGTACAAGGATCATTCACTGACGAGGGAAGTTGCATAGGAATGTTTACACTGAAAGCTGTTACCCCGCAATTTGTCTATGTGGCTGTAGGATGATATAAAACAACTTAGACAAAATTTGTAGTTGGTTTGATGTATGGCAGCTGGCTCTGAGTCTAGAAAAATGAAATTTAATGCAGATGAGTAGGAAAAACGAACCCGTAATGTTCAGATACAGCATTAGTAGTGTCCTGCTTGACACAGCCATGTCAGACTAAAGGAAGACATTTCAGAGGCAGGCTGCTGGATTTATTACCAGTAGGTTCGAACAAAACGCAAGTATTATGGAGATTCTTCGGGAACTCGAATGGGAATTCCTGGAGAAACGGGGACGTTCGTTTCGAGGAACACTATTGAGAAAATTTAGAGAACTGGCATTTGAAGCTGACTGCAGAACGATTCTACTGTCACCAACATAAATTTCGCGTAAGGATCACGAAGATAAGATACGTGAAATTAGGGATCATACGGAGCTATACAGACAGTCCTTTTTCGTTCGTTCTGTTTGCGAGTGGAACAGGAAATGAAATGATTACTCGTAGTACAAGGTACCCTCTGCCGCACTCCGTATGGTGGCTTGTGTAGGATGTATGTAGATGTAGATCCAGTCTCCGTAAGACTGTCCACTAAGCTCATGGCCCCAAAAACACTTATGGTGTTCCGCCGAAACATGCATAGTTGCTCCCTGTCGTCTGCTGATGTAACTCCTTTAAGGTTACGCCACTTGATATTACTGTGAGAAGGGTTGCCGCCCTGTAGGGCGCACAACCTCTACACATCAACTACAGTTTAAAAAATCAATAATTGTTGGTCAGATATGTTAGATATATTCGTGGAGGGTACCAATTAACTGTGAATAAATTACCTTCCATGTAACAGAAACAACTACAAAACTTGCGTAGAGGTCTCCTAGCCAGTCTGGGAGGTATCGCAAATTTTTATTCGTTATTCTAAATTTCCTTCCCCTTGAATTTTCGTCTGCAGTATTCAGGCAGTCACTGTTGTGGCCTACATGCCGAGTAGGATCTTTACTTCTACAGAAGCTGTTTGTCCACGTAAAATACGCTGACTGAAACAATGAGGAGCATGGAAGATAAAAAACATTTAGCTACAGGATGTGGCCAGGGTGTCAGATAGAGTAAGGACTGTCTATCTATTTCTCTATGTCTCTCTCTCTTTCCTATTTACTCTCGTACACTGCTCTTCTGCAAAACGACATCGTGCTATAAACACCTGAAGTGGACCGCCTTTCTATCCTCGGCGCGCCTAATTGTATACTGAAGTGGGAGAACATGTTTAATAATGATTTTAAAACTCCCCTTTTATTTCGTACATCCCTTTGGATGCCCACACCCCTGACCATTCTGACATTAACTCCCATTACTCGGTATACTTATCAATGTGGAGATGTTAAATTCACCAAGAGCAACCAGTTGTAATATTTTGGATACTATATCAGTGACATAAAGTCTGCCGCGAAACATACGTAGCCCTTCGAGCTGCTGAAATCGACCTCACTGCATCTCAACATATTAGCTGACTCGCTGCATCAAGTTCACAGCATAAATGCATCTACAGTCACAAGAGAAGCACTGATGAGTGCTACCTTTCATCGACAGAGTACAGTAATGTGGCACAGTTTCATAATTACCTGTGATGCGGGTTGTTAGACTTACTTGTGACGTAATGGACGTGAAAGTGGTGCTAATTAATAGCACCAACAGCAGAAGAGTATATCTGAAACTTGGTTGGAGTGTAGTTGATGTAATAGTGTGCAACAGTATAATTAGACGATGTGTCTATGTCGTTCTGTAGTATTCAGTTAACATAAATATTACAATAAAATTAGTTCCAAACACGCTTGCTGCCTGAGATTGCTAGTGGAGTGGAACGGGTCCAGTATTTATACCCACTAACCCTTCACAGTCAGTTCTATTCCCTCCGTCTGACCTCCGTTCGCACTACAAATGTCCTGAGATGTTCCGTCTTTTGTTCGATGTGCCTGGCCACCAGCTGGCGTTCTGTTTTTGGACCGGTGCGCCTCCATAGTTGGTTCTAGACGCTGCGTCTGCGGTCCATTCCAACTGGAATCGTCCTGAGGCGTTCCATCTTCGGTCCAGTTCGCCCGGCTACAGCCTGGCGTTCGCTTTCGGTCCGGTGTGTTACGGTGCGGTGTGCCTGGCGGTGATCTGGGATCCTATTCTTTATACGGTGCACTTGGTTCCTGAAACCGTCGCGTTTTTAGCAGCTCCACTGCAGGATCACAGGCTTTGCTGAATTGGTAGCCAGTATCATGATTCAAGAAATTTTCCGTCACCTTTTTCTCTTTTGGCTTTCTTATAACACTGTCCCAGTATACGTGGGTCTGTGCCAGACCCCGTTTTTTCATATATCACGGTATGATGGAGTTCCAGACAGCGCTCCGCAATGACTGATTTATTTGCCTATCTCAGGCAGATGTACCTCTCCTGTTCTTGGCATCTGATGTCCAATGCCTTAGTTGTTTGACCAATTTTCGACATACCAAATCGGCGAGGTAATTTTATAAACTCCAGTTTTCAATAAACCGAGGTCATCTTTCAAATTTCCCAGTAGTCCCCTTATTTTGGTAGGTGGATAGAACACACACTTACGTTATGCTTCTTGAGAATCCTGTTGATCTTGCCAGAAATGACTCCTACATAGGACTGGTAAGCCACAGTCTTTGCTTCATCTTGCTCTTCTTCTCTATCATGTGGTAGAGTGGCTGCTAGAGAGGCTTCTTGAATCTGTTTGAACATGTATCCATTTTTGCAGAAGACTGAGCGTATATCTTCTGCTTCTGATGTCTGACAGGATGTGTGCCTTGTGGATCGATATCCTCAAAACTCTATTCTTCTGCTCTGGGTGATAACAGCTACTAGCCTGCTCTTGTAAATCGCTGTATGTTCGTTTGTGATACAACCGTGGCCATCGACCCACCTCCTCTTCTTCTGACCAGTACATCCCGATATGGCGGCTAACTGTTCTTCTCCTGCTCCGTGGTGAACTTTATTCGAATATTTGGGTGTAGTGAGTTAAGATGTCTCAAAAACTCACTGATCATCTCCCATCTACAATCACAAATGTATCCCGAAGTATGTGAGCTTTTATCTCTTATGCTTCCTCCTCATATTCCCCCATGAACAGACTGGTAACCACTAGAGACATGGGGCTGCCCATGGGCACCCCTTCTGTCTGCTCATCTCTGAAATCTGGTCCAGTGGCACCTTGGTTAATAGGGAAACCACATCAAAACTGATCATTATATCAGATTCCGTATTATACAATTGCGTGAGACTTTTCGAGAAGTCCTCTGGGTTGTGAATGCGGTGAATACATCTCCCCACATATGAGCACAGCAGTTTTTCAAGTATTTAGCTGTTGGATACGTTGATGAGCCAATGGTGCTGACCGTTGGGCGTAGTGTCATCCACTCTTTGTGTGCTTTCGCTAGTCCATACAGTCCAGGTGGATCTGGTGCTGTAGATCGTACTAGTTTGATTATCTTGTCAGCCATGCCTGTTGCCTTCAAGACAGCACTGCTCTTCTTGTCCACTCTGTCTGTAGTGCCACTTTCCAAAAGTCTGTATGTTGAGTCCTCCAGAAGTTGACGAACTTCCTCATCATAATCAGTCTGCTACACAATGTCTGTGGAGATCCCTTTGCCTGCTAGCAAAACCATAGCACTGTTGGCTTCCTGGAGTTTCTTTAGTGCTAGCCTCTCATCAGTGGAAATCTCCTGTTCTCGAGGTTTCGTCTTGGTGATCGCTCTGCGGGTTTCTTCTGCCACATTTGGTGGAAGTGTGTTGGCTTCTTGCACCACTGCACTGGTGAAAATTCAAATAGGCGCTTCCCTAGGAGTAGGTGCGACGTTGGGACCATTGTTGAATACCTTCAAGATGGTGTCATCAGATTGCTTGCCACTGATTAATCACACTGAGAGCACCCTCCATCTCCTCTGTTTTCTTATACATACGGTTAAAGTTCACAAACTAGCACACTGAGGCATTCTTTCATTCACACTCTGCTAGCGACCAAGAGGCACTGTCTACATAATCCCAATCTTTACCTGCGAGGGGGGCTGCCATGTACAGGTCAAATGGGTGCTTTGAGTGACTTGTTAACATAAGTTTAATACACTTATCAAGAATGTAGAGCTCATAAAACTTAAAATATATACGCTTGAATTATTGCAATTGCTAATTCTGGGCGTGAGGAAAAATGTTTCACCAATAATTTATATTGAAATTAAATTTATTGCTACTGAGTGTCTCGTGTTACCTAATAGTGTTTATAATAAGTGTTCTGAAATTATACTTGCAGCTAATCAAACTGATAATGTTACTGGGTGAATAATATTTCAAATTGCTTCAATTAGAGCTATAAATGATATTAATACAGAAGATGTACACTCACCAGCAAAAACACTGGACCACTGTATACTAAACGGCATAAAAATTGGACCATTTGGCAATAACAGCAGAAAAACTGGACCAGGGCGTGACCACAGACAGAAGGAGTGAATCATTGATTCAGGAAATGCGACACATTCGACGTTCACTCTATATTTACCTATGCCCCGTGAGCTAAGGATTACTTACTTTAAAACACAGATGATGGACCTGACTGAATATTGGAATCGCTGAGACATCTGGATACCAATTAGTATGAGATACAGAGGCTATAAAACTTTAAGAATAGGCTTATAACAGATGGAACACAGATGTCCAGTCAGGCTTGACGAAGAATGAAAGACCAATTTTACCAACAAGATTTTTTTTTACTTAAGTTGCATATCTTCGTCTTTTGGAACTTGGAGCCGGCTGCTGTGGCCGAGCGGTTCTAGGCCCTTCAGTCTGGAACCGCGCTGCTGCTACGGTAGCAGGCTCGAATCCTGCCTTGGGCATGGATGTGTGTGATGTCCTTAGGTTACTTAGGTTTAAGTAGTTCTAAGTCCAGGGGACTGATGACCTCCGATGTTAAGTACCACAGTGCTTAAAGCCATTTGAACAATTTTGCAACTTGGAAAGATAGTTTCGCACTTTTTGGGATGAAGTCTAAAGCCAAAAAGTACCTTCCACGAGTGTATGGACTCATGTTTCAAGGAGGCTCATATACTGATGAGCAAAAACATTGTGAACATCTACTTAATAGATTATTTGTCTGTCTTTGAAACGAAACACTTCACTGATTCAGTGTATCAGGGACCCGACAGTTGTTTTGGTAGGTTTGAGGAGGTATGTGGCCTTGGATGACTACACAGGTCATGTAATTCGGGTAAATAACGGGCTGCTGATCTGGGTACGTGGTCACGGTGCCTAGTAGCGATCCAGATGGGTTCATTGGACTTACACCAGACGAATTAGGTAACTGAGACATCAACCTGAGTTCACTATACTGCTTCTCAGAACAGTAGCATGGTTCTGGCTTCAAGTTATGGACAATTTTACTGCTGAAAGATGACATCGCCGTCGGAGAAGACATCATGTGGTTCGCAGCTGCCAGCGTGCCTTCAATTACTACCACAGGTCCCATGCAACCGGAGGAGAATATCTCCCACAGCATAATATTGCTCCCACCAGCCTGCAACCGCGGCGTGCTGCACGTTTCGAGCCGCCGTTCACCTCCATAATGCCGCTTGTGGAGACGATCATCGACCCATTATAGCAAAAATATGATTAATCCGAAGATCCAACACGTTTCGACCATCGAATCCCGATGGTCCGGTGCCCACTGTAATTGTAATTGACGAAGTCCTTCGGTCAACATGTGAACGCGTAGGGGGTAGTCTGCTCTGGAATTCCATGCTCAACAATATACGATGAACAGTGGGCTCCTAAACACTTGAGCGTGCACCAGCATTGTGGTCATTCGGCAGAGATGCCACAGATCACAATTTGTACTACTTTTCAGAGCAGACAAGCTCCTGAACCCCACGTTCTGTGAAGAGTCGTGGACGTCCAACCATTTAGCGCCCAGTGGTAGTTTCTATGTCCTTCTACCTGTTTCTGTAGATGCTGACGACAGTAGCACGTGAACATTCGACCAGCTTCGCCGTTCTCGAAATACTCGGTCACAGGCTCTGTGTAATAATAATCTGTCCTTTGCCAAAGACGCTTATCTCAATGGATTTCCCCATTTGCAGCCCATATCTTTGCTGGGGTGATCACCGCCCGTGTTACTCCTTTTGGCTGATCAGTGTATTACGGATATTTCTCTTAGCGTAATGGGTAGGAGAATGGAGTGGTTATATGAAGGTACATGTTTCCATTTCTTAATCGTTCATACTAATAAACTAAAAAGAAAAATACTATGAAATTTCGAACAAATTATGTAATCGAGTGTAAGAGTAATGACATAGCTGGTGTAACTGCATATTGGCTTCTCGTAATTCAAATCTCTTTCTTCAAGTAGAAAAGCTGCGAAAGATGTGGTGTCTTATGACAGAGAAAATATCCAGCCACAAAACCAATTTTTGGAGAGCGATTCTTATAAAGCCGGCCGGAGTGGCCGAGCGGTTCTAGGCGCTACAGTCTGGAACCGCATGACCGCTACAGTCGCAGGTTCGAATCCTGCCTCAGACATTAATGTGTGTGTCCATAGATTGGTTAGGTTTAAGTAGTTCCAAGTTCTAGGGGACTGATGACCTCAGAAGTAAAGTCCCATAGTGCTCAGAGGCATTTGAACCATTTTTGATTCTTAAAAGACGGAACTGAACATGAAATCATTACCGGTTCAGCGTACGAAACGCTACAAACTAATGCTACCGCACCTAATAGTTACTATCCCAAAGTGTTTGCAAGCAGTGATTACATTTTCTCAGGAAACTAACGACAGAACACTTCAACCAACAGTCAACGAATAAGGATGTAACGAGTAGGACAGGTGGGGGAAATAGCGGTCACTTAAGGGGAGTATCAAAAAACTTGGGTGATTATTTCTTAAACTGCATGTTTATATTCATTGAAATATATAAATTTTTTTCCTACTATGTATCATTTAGCTCTCATGTGCAAAGTGAACAAATGAAAATACTGTTTGACCGGCAGTACCTAGTCATAGGGAAATCATTATGGAATTAAATTTAAGGAATTAATGCTACATGGCCACAAGCATGAAAAAATAGAAATATAACATTATAATGAAAGAAACAAACTCTCAAATTGAGAAGAATGCATATAGAACCACACTTAAACTCCTTATTATGGGACGTACGAAATATGAAAAAATGGTTCAAATGTCTCTGAGCACTATGGGACTTAACATTTACTTAAACCTACCTAACCTAAGGACATCACACATATCCATGCCCGAGGCAGGATTCGAACCTGTGACGGTAGCGGTCACGCGGTTCCAGACTGAAGCGCCTAGAACGAAATATGAAGTTCACAAAAATAGTAGCTTGGTGAAATTTGATTAAGTGAATGTTTCCTGCTTGGTTCAAAGTTGTGTTTACACAAAAATCACGCTTGTAGTAGTCTGGTAGTACCCTGAACAATCTGAATGTGCCCATAAATCGCACATTCTATATCTGAACAATTTTCCGTCGTTCTTTACATAATCTGCACAAACTAGACTTTTTCCCAACCAGTTTGAATAGCGTTTTCCGCATTATCATCGTACAGGTTGTTAATGTCACTCTCCAATGTAGTGTCATAAAATGCAGCAATTAAATTGCTCCTGGGACCTACAGTTTTCTTCTGAAGGAGTGCTTTTCTCTTCTACAAAGACTTCCATTCCTCTTTGTTTACCGTTCTCGCCTTCTTTGCCCTCATTTCTTCAAGAAGTGTCTTCATGGGGAATGCAGTTAGGATTAGCGTACGCTGCTGTTTCTTTATCTATTCTTTCGGGCCTTACTAGAACCTGAAGTTGGAGATATTTGCGCAAATGACTTTTGTTGCTGGAATATATTGCATCCTTATGGTCATCTGAGTTACTGAATCTTCCAGTCAGAGGATCTTCTGCGCGTGGTGTTTCTGCAGGTTTGGGAACTTTCGAGATTGGAGATTGATCTTCTCGAGCCACAAGAGCTGCTGCCGAAAATCTTTTCTCAGTGGGTTCTCTATTGTGAGGACAAATTCCAATAGATCGGAATCCTGAAGTCACTTATGTAACAGTAGCTACATTTGAATGTGCCTGGTTCAAAAGAGTTCCAAAGCCTAATTATCTTTAGGTCACATGTCTTTATTGGGCTGAAAAAAGAGACGTGAAACGGTTGGAGCCTATGAAAGCAATGTGGAGGTACTGACACCATCCTTATTCAATTTTCCCTGCATATTTCAAGGCTTCAATCGTCGAATGGCTATAGTGGTTGTCGAAGATTAAAAGAACTGGTTTGTTTTTGGTCAGTTTCACGTTCTCCACAAAATGCATTAGCCAGCTTGTGAAAAGCTGTTCGTTCCTCTGACTGTTCTTGGAACAGTGTAGAATAGTACCTAGTGGTCCTCCTTTTGTAGAAAGCATTGGTTTCATCCACTGCCTCAGGTAGATTATCATAGCAGGAACAAATATTCCACCAAACTCGTTAAGAAAATTACAGTAATGTTTTTGCGTCGTTCGCAACTTGTTACAGAATCAACATGTTTCTGTCCTTTAGGGTTCAGAATGGTACCAGATTTTTCCACAGTGCCCATTCCCGTTTAATCCATGTAGAAGATACAGGTTGAAGGAAACTGGTGTTTTTCATAAAAGTTTGCAAATTATCTTAGAATGCCGACACTTCCTCCTTATTCAGGCCTCGAATCCGACTTACTCTAAGTCTGGCTTCCTTACAGAAACGGCGGGATTCCTCTTCACAGAACTCTCTAACCAACCTCTACCAGCAACACATGCAACAGAGTTGAAATTTTTAACTGTTTTCTTCATTTCAGCAAACTCATATGCAGCTTTTCTAAGGTACAGAAGACCGATGCCACAAAACAAGTCTGCTAACTTCTTAACAGGTTCTGCAATTTATTCCTCCTGCTGAACAGTAAATACCATTTCGCGACCCGCTCTAGAACCTCCTACATTCCCTTCTTTATTCTCTCTTGGGAGATGCTGAAAAGAATAATTTATTTTTCATTTGCCACTGACCTTATGGATTTCCCATCTTTAAAAGCTTTAATGGCATCTTGCAGCTGCTCTTGTGTCTATGTGGTTCCTGTTCGAAATTCTTTCACGATTTCTTGCGATCTAAATAAGAGAAAAATCAATACTGTTATTACGTGGGTCAATACCGGTCGTGCAGGCAGTGCCAGTCATATTGATCGCCGTAACCCTTACCCACAAGTCAGTATACAGTGATCAGACAGAATATTATGATCACCTACCTAATAACTGGTATGTCCACCTTTGGCACGGATAACAGCGACGACACGTCGTGGCAAGGAAATAGTGTGGCCTTGGTAGATCGCTGCAGAACATTGGCACACCAAAGTCACCTAATTCCCATAAATTACAGGGAGGAAGGCGATGAGGTCTGACGCCACGTTCAATCACATCCCAGATGTGTTCGATCGTGTTCAGATCTGGAGAGTAGGGGGAGGGGTGGGGGGAGGTGAGAACAGAACATCAACTGGAACTCCACACTCTGTTCCTTGAACCACGCCATGATACTCCTGGCCTTTTGACATGGCACACCATCTTGCTGAAAAGTATCACTGCCATCGGGAAACATGATCGTCGTGAAGGGGTGCAAGTGTTTTGTAACCAGTGTACGATACTCCTTAGCCGTCATCGTGCCTGCACGAGCTCCACTTGACCAATTGATGCCCATGAGAATGTTCCCCAGAGCATAATGCAGCCGCCGCCAGCTTATCAACGTCAATACAAGTGTCAAGGACCTGTTCCCCTGGAAGTCGACTGATTCGCGCCTTCCATCGGCGTGATGAACAAGGTATCGGGATTCATCAGACCATGCAACGTTCTGCCCCTGCGCCACCGCATAGTGCTGATGGTCACGTACCCATTTCAGTCATAGTTACCGATGTCGTGGTGTTAACGTTGACACATTCAATGGTCGTCGGCTGTGGAGGCCCATCGTTAGAAGTGTTCGGTTCACTGTGTGTTCAGACACATTTGTACTCCGCCCAGTATTAAAGTGTGACGTCAGTTCCGCAACAGTTCGCGCCTGTCCTGTTTTAGTATTCTGCCCAGCCTTCGACGTCTGACATCTGTAATGGGGGGTCGCCGCCCAACCCCACGGCGTCTAAACGAGGTTTCACCTCGGTTTCGCCAGTTGTTGGAGACGCTCACCACAGCACTCCTCGAACACCCGACAAGTCGTGCAGTTTCCGAAATGCTCGTGCCGAGCCTCCAAGCCATCACAATTTGCCCTCGGTCAAACTCATATGGATCACGCGCCTTCACCATTCTGCACACGAACAGCACACTCACCAATACTACAGACACCGTATGTGTGTCTGACTAGCAGCCATTCCTCGTCACGTGACACCGCTTTCGCCTGGATAGGTTTACTCCGATAGTAGGTCGGTGGTCATAATGTTCTGTCTGATAAGAGTATATTTTGAAAATTATCTGAAACACTGCAATTCACATTACTCATCAAACTGTCACTTTGATTTCCTATATTCAGCCAAGATATAAATCATAAATTTTCTACAAACCTAATAATAACATATTCACCTCGGGTATGTCACACAGCTCGAATTAAAAGAAAACTGATGAAGCCTTTAAGAATTGTCTAACTTCTAAGCGAGACCGGCAGGCAATGGCTGACAGAGTTCACAGCAAATATTTGCTACAACATCAAGCGACAGACATTTTCTGAGCCATCGGAATTCCCATATTCCCCCTGCATTATATTGTATTGTATTGAACTGGGTACCTAGAAACGACAGAGAGGCTTTGTCCCCACCGTAGCCCTCAGTGGTACACAACCCCTACAACAGGCTATAGAAGTCCACTGACACTCAGCCGCCCCCAGTGGACCCCCCCCCCCCCCCTCCTCTGGGGACACTGTTGCGCACTAATCGCCGGCATAGTGTAATTGAGGCGGAATAAGGGGAACCAGCCCTCATTCGCCGAGGCAGATGGAAAACCTCCTTAAGAACCATCCACAGACTGGCCGGCACACCGGACCTCAACATTAATCCGCCGAACAGATTCGTGCCGGGGTCTGGCAGGCCTTCCCGCCCGGAAAGCAGTGCGTTAGACCGCACGGCTAACCGCGCAGTCTCCCATTCCCCTTGCTTGCGCGCCTGCAAACAGCCACTAAAACTCTCATCTATGGGCAGTGTTTCAAAATTAGTAACACAAGGCTACTGGATCACCTACCAGTCAGAAATGATTTGCTATCGTATAATGACAATACTACTAAAAGGATAGACTGGTACTCGCCATATAGCGGACATGTTGAGATGCAGATGGGCACAACAAAGGCCACATTCGTTCACAGCAGGCCAACATGGGCATTAAAGTCATGGACTGACCACCGGGCGCTACTGATATGAATCTAATGGAGGTAGCGCAATCAATGCCTGATATCTGGCCACGATAACAACCGACTACAGCTGACACTTACTGGAAATGCATTCTTGAAGGCCTGGGACGAAGTCGGCTCCTTTGGTGATTACGTCTGACGCCTCGCAGGTTCCATGGCTAGTTAGAAATAATGGCGGATTCTGGACAAGATATCTACATCTACATCTACATCCATACTCCTCAAGCCACCTGACGGTACGAGGCGGAGGGTAGTTTGAGTACCTCTATCGGTTCTCCCTTCCATTCCAAGCTCCTATTGTTCGTGGGAAGAAAGATTGTCGGTATGGCTCTGTGTGGGCTCTAATCTCTCTGATTTTATCCTCATGGTCTCTTCGCGAGATATACGTAGGAGGGAGCAACATACTGCTTGACTCCTCGGTGAAGGTATGTTCTCGAAACTTCAACAAAACCCCGTACCGAGCTACTGAGCGTCTCTCTTGCAGAGTCTTTCACTGGAGTTTACCTATCATCTCAGTAACGCTTTCGCGATGACTAAATGATCCTGTAATCCTGTAACGAAGCGCGCTGCTCTTCGTTGGATCTTCTCTATCTCTTCTATCAACCCTATCTGGTACGGATCCCACACTGCTGAGCAGTATTCAAGCAGTGGGCGAATAAGCGTACTGTAACCTACTTCCTTTGTTTTCGGATTGCATTTCCTTAGAATTCTTGCAATGAATCTCAGTCTGGCATCTGCTTTACCGACGATCAACTTTATATGAGCATTTCAGTTTAAATCACTCTTAATGCGTACTCCCAGATAATTTATGGAATTAACTGCTTCCAGTTGCTGACATGCTATATTGTAGCTAAATGATAAAGGATCTTTCTCTCTTTGTATTCGCAGCACATTACACTTGTCTACATTGAGATTCAATTGCCATTCCCTGCACCATGCGTCATTTCGTTGCAGATCCCCCAGCATTTCAGTACAATTTTCCATTGTTACAACCTCAGCATCATCCGCAAAAAGCCTCAGTGAACTTCCTATGTTATCCACAAGGTCATTTATATATATTGTGAATAGCAACGGTCCTACGACACTCCCCTGCGGCACACCTGAAATCACTCTCACTTCGGAAGACTTCTCTCCATTGAGAATGACATGCTGCGTTCTGTTATCTAGGAACTCTTCAATCCAATCACACAATTCGTCTGATAGTCCATATGCTCTTACTTTGTTCGTTAAACGACTGTGGGGAACTGTATCAAACGCCTTGTGGAAGTTAAGAAACACGGCATCTACCTGGGAACCCGTGTCTATGGTTCTCTGAGTCTCGTGGACGAATAGCGCGAGCTGGGCTTCACACGATCGTCTTTTTCGAAACCCATGCTGATTCCTACAGAGTAGATTTCTAGTCTCCAGAAAAGTCATTATACTCGACCATAATACGTGTTCCAAAATTCTACAACTGATCGACGTTAGAGCTATAGGTCTATAGTTCTGTGCATCTGTTCTACGTACCTTCTTAAAAACGGGGATGACCTGTGGCCTTTTCCAATCTTTTGGAACGGTACGCTCTTCTAGAGACCTACGGTACACCGCTGCAAGAAGGGGGGGCAAGTTCCTTGGCGTACTCTGTGTAAAATCGAACTGGTATCCCATCAGGTCCAGCGGCCTTTCCTCTTTTGAGCGATTTTAATTGTTTTTCTTTCCTTCTGTCATCAATTTCGATATCTACCATTTTGTCATCTGTGCGACAATCTAGAGAAGGAACTACAGTGCAGTCTTCCTCTGTGAAACAGCTTTGGAAAAAGACATTTAGTATTTCGGCCTTTAGTCTGGCATCCCCTGTTTCAGTATCATTTTGGTCATAGAGTGCCTGGACATTGTGTTTTGATCCACCTACCGCTTTGACATAAGACCAAAATTTCTTAGGATTTTCTGCCGAGTCAGTACATAGAACTTTACTTTCTAATTCATTGAACGCCTCTCGAATAGCCCTCCTCACACTACATTTCACTTCGTGTAATTTTTGTTTATCTGCAAGGCTTTGGCTATGTTTATGGTTGCTGTGAAGTTCCCTTTGCTTCCGTAGCAGTTTTCTAACTCGATTGTTGTACCAAGGCGGCTCTTTTCCATCTCTTACGATCTTGCTTGGCACATACTCATCTAATGCATATTGTACGATGTTTTTGAACTTTGTACACTGATCCTCAACACTATCTGTACTTGAGACAAAACTTTTGTGTTGAGCTGTCAAGTACTCTGAAATCTGCTTTTTATCACTTTTGCTAAACCGAAAAATCTTCCTACCTTTTTTAATATTTCTATTTACGGCTAAAATCATCGATGCAGTAACCACTTCATGATCGCTGATTCCCTGTTCTGCGTTAACTGTTTCAAATAGTTCGGGTCTGTTTGTCACCAGAAGATTCAAATGGTTCAAATGGCTCTGAGCACTATGGGACTTAACATATATGGTCATCAGTCCCCTAGAACTTAGAAAGACTTAAACCTAACTAACCTAAGGACAGCACACAACACAGACACCAGAAGG
This sequence comes from Schistocerca cancellata, assembly GCF_023864275.1. Lineage (NCBI taxonomy): Eukaryota > Metazoa > Arthropoda > Insecta > Orthoptera > Acrididae > Schistocerca > Schistocerca cancellata. The sequence continues at coordinate 326,225,932 of NC_064629.1, forward strand.
TCTAATATGTTATCGCCACGAGTCGGTTCTCTGTTTAACTGCTCAAGGCAGTTTTCAGATAATGCACTTAAAAAAATTTCACTGGATTCTTTGTCCCTGCCACCCGTTATAAACGTTTGAGTCTCCCGGTCTATATCTGGTAAATTAAAATCCCCACCCAGAACTATAACATGGTCGGGAAATCTTCTCGAACTATTTTCCAAATTTTCCTTCAGTTGCTCTGCCACAACAGCTGCCAAGCCAGGGGGCCTATAGAGACATCCAGTTACCATGTTTGAGCATGCTTTAACCGTGACTTTCACCCAAATTATTTCACATTTCGGATCTCCGTCAATTTTCTTCGATACTATTGCACTTTTCATCTCTATAAACACGCCTCCCCCTTCACTGTCCAGCCTGTCTCTGCGGTATACATTCCAATCTGAGTTTAGAATTTCATTACTGTTTACATCTGGTTTCAGCCAACTTTCCGTCCCTAGTACTATGTGGGCATTGGGAGCGTTTATTAATGAGAGCAGTTATGAGACCTTTCTATAGACGCTCCTGCAGTTCACTATTACCACATTAATATTGTTATTCCCTGTTGCGTTTTGCCTACTACTACCTTGTTGCGTCTCAGGAGGAGTCTTGTCGGGCCCTCGGATGGAATTCTCTAACCTAAAAAACCCACACGTGCACTCCACACGTACTCCGCTACCATTGTAGCCGCTTCCTGCGTGTAGTGCACGCCTGACCTATTCAGGGGGACCCTACATTTCTCCACCCGATAGCGGAGGTCGAGAAATTTGCACCCCAGATCTCCGCAGAATCGTCTGAGCCTCTGGTTTAAGCCACTCGGCTTTAGATAGATATTAGAGCATTGAAAACATTCTATTGTATGTAGTTGTTCTGTTACTCAATTTTGTGTCAGTGAGCGCTAGTGGAAGATTACTTGGCTCCAGAAAAGTATTGAATCCGAGATAATAGAGTTTAGTCTTCCTTTAAGTTACATTTTCAGCTGATATACGTATCTTTTTAATTTATTTTTAAATATTACATTACTCTTTTAATTGCTCTCTGCCCACATACACGAAAAGCAATAAATCAAGAGAGACTTTTTAATGCTACTTTTCGTTATTTCACATTCATCTCTCTCTCTCTCTCTCTCTTTCCCTCTATTGCTACCCCTTGCACCCTCCCAGAAATATGTGAAATATTTCTTATAATATCTATTCTCCTTTAATTTCCTCTCCCGTCTCTCTTCCTAGATCTCTCTTTCTCTCACACTCGTGTCACTTGCCTGCCACAGATTTAGTTCATTAGCTCATCAATTCATCAAAACGGACTTTTGGGATCCACGGGGATTGGCCAAACTCATTTCGGATATGAAAATACTACGAGAGTAAATTCTGTTTCCATGTATTGGCATTGAGTTTCATCATCAGTATTCGACATCTGAAGTCAAGCGATGTTACTTAGCGCACAAGCGCTCGGCTTGACGGAGGGAGCTTTCGGTGTTGCTAGGTAATTAGCAGTTTTGTTCTTCAAAGTATCAGAAGAAGTCTGTGTAACTAACCGATGGCAGCCTTATAGAGCAAATAACTAGCGATGGGAGTTAATGGCCGTTTTGAAGCTCGTCAAATTGGGAATAAACCGTGTAATTTTGTTTGACTTGCTTTTTTGTTTTGTCGAAATTTCTGATAACATTGTAGGATAGCGGGTTAAACGCTGCATGTTTCTGTTTCATTTTTCGGTCACGTAATGCATTTTCATGTTTGTCCATGGTGACTTCATCGGGGAGATCGCTAGTATTCATGTATACTGGTTGTTCTGGTTTTGCAATTGCTGTCTACCCAATTTTTCAATTAAAAAGAGTTAGTGAGCAACAATATCTGCAGACAAGTAAATATACTCAAGAGCTACCTTGAAGGCGTTATTAAACCTATACAGTAGTGTACAGGCTTTATGCTAAGACCAAACAATGAGCGCTATTTATTTTGCAAACTCCCGTATAATGTAGCAGTCGTCTCTAGCAATTGTTCGTCGTTGTTTCTCATATAAATATTGAGATAGACTGAAAAAGTCGGTAATATGAAACGATCAAGCACTAAATTAAGAAAAAACTGCTCTGGCTGTGAAGTATTGATTTGCAAAGATGGCTCATACTCCACTAGGTCAACCCCTTATTGTTGTTTCCATCTGTTGTTTCCATCTGTCTCAGTCCTGCAGACTGAACATATATCAGATGATTTTCGCTTATATGAACAAACCGTCAGCAGTGACTGTCGTAAACATTGCGCCTAAAAGTTACTTTTCGTTCTTCTGATTATTATTATATACTAAATGAAGATTTTTCTTTAGAGCGAAGTATTAAATACTGTACTGTCAGTGTACTGTGTTCCTTTATACACTTCCTGCTTTAATTTCTTTACGCCTTAGCAGCACGTTTTCGGTACTGATGCATTGTTTCTTGGCGCATTTCAGTTAAACGATTCGAGGCTTTATATTAAGTGCTGCATACGGAATTTCTCTGTGGATGTTCACGTTTTTCACTAATTCTCTGTTGTCGCCTTCTCATTGCGGTCCTCTGCTTTGGGGGTAGTGCCAATGACAGTATTCTCAATAAATAGATTTCTTAAGTCTTTAAAGACCCAAAGATGTGTGAAGTATGCATAATGTTGGCACTACAACCATCTCAGACGCTCCAAAAAATGCATCACAAACTTTTCAGTTTGTAGTACGCTTAATAAAGAAAAACAATAATAATTGTGATAGTTACGGATTTATGATATTCAAAATTGTTCAAATGGCTTGAGCACTATGGGACTTAACTTATGAGGTCATCAGTCCCCTAGAACTTAGAACTACTTAAACCTAACTAAGCTAAGGACATCACACACATCCATGGCCGAGGCACGATTCGAACCTGCGACCGTAGCGGTCGCGCGGTTCCAGACTGCAGCGCCTAGAACCGCGCGGCCACCAAGGCGGCGATTTATGATATTCACCTTGCTTTGGGTGCATCTGAATGTTATTATTATTATCATCACTCTAGACCTTAGCTTAGTTACAGGAATAAGAGTAGAAGTCATTGGCCAATATTTTTTATCTTTCAGTCCTGGGTCAGCTGGGTGATGCATCTTTGAGACGCGCGAGGGAAACCATCGGCTGAGCGAACGTGTTATTCCTGTGGCTAGATGTTTAGCTGCAACTGAATAACTCTGCCTCGCAAAGAGTAACGCACCGTTTTTTAATTGTTGGATGTTCTTCTCTCTCGTAATGTGTATATATGTGAAGACGAACAGCGTCTTGTTGAAAAGAGTCCAGGTTTGTTGCATGTGGTTCTGTCCTTTTCTTTCCGTGTGCCCCCAGTGTGGATGAACCAGGCTCTACCTCTTGTGTACAGTATTTCTCCTTACAAATTTTGACAACAGCATTTTTGTGTATCTTTAAGGCGTCTGCAGTTCTTTCGACTACCTTCGTTAGAGGCAATAGAGTTGCACCATTGTCTCTCTCTTTCTCGAAATATTCTCTCACCGAGCACAGAAAAACACGTGTCTGACCAAGCAGAACATGAGTAGATCGCTGAACTTTCCTGTTAGCAGCCACACTTTTTGCACACTTCCACAACAAGCTTTAGACATTCTATAGCGCAAAATGAATTCGCCGCACAGAGAAACAAAGCACACAACGAAACGGATCAGAACTGTTTACGTCACCGGCCGCGAGCGTCGGTTTTAAATATCGCAGCTTAAAGTATTTGGAAAAGTTAAGAATAGAAGGTAAATTTGAAATTTCTACTGGAGAACTAACCTCCAGTTATCATTTGCCTGTACAGAAGTCCCAACTAAACCCTAAAAATATTCTTCAACAAACTTGATGTAATCTTGACAGTATCAAGGACCTGAACAGGGTGGTTATAAAATGTGACGATTTTAACAAAATTTCAAAAGACAGAGATGATATTATGACTATATTTCTTGCAGACAACTTGTAGTCAATAATCCCCCCACCAGAGTCACAAGTGCATCCAAGAACCATTGTTGATATAATACTGATAAACAATGAAAACTATGAATACATACGGCGTAGTTTTCCAGGCGTCTAAGTGCCTTGAAGACTTCGAAACTAATAGGATCCAGTACATTTTTCTCAATGGCGAGTGTTCATCGGGGACAAGGGTGTCGTCAGGCGTGTCCCAGGAACTTGCAATACGATTGCTGTTATTTTGTATATACATAAATGATCTGACAGACAAGGTGAGCATCAATCTGCGTCTGTTTGCTGATGGTGCTTTGGTGTATGGGAAGGTGTCATTCTTGAGTGACTGTAGGAGGATACAAGATGACTTACACAAAATTTTTAATTGGTGTGATGAAGGGCAGCTATCTCTAAATGTACAAAAATGTAAGTTAATGCAGGTGAGTAGCGAAAAATGTTTGAACACAGTATTAGTGCTGTGATACCTGACACAGTTGGGTTGATTAAATATCTACGCATGACATCGCCAAGCAATACGAGACAGAATAAGTACATAACGATTGTAGTGGGAAAGACGAATGGTTGACTTCAGTTAGTTTTTTGATATGTAGGGAAGTGTGGTTCATCTGGACAGGAGACTGCATATAGGACACCAATGGGACCCATTCTTCTGTACTGCCCCGACAGATCAGTTTAAAAGAAGACATCGAAGCAATTGGGAGACAGTAATTTTTCAGAATATGTCTCGTGGCGAAGAGTGGTTTTTTTATTACTTAAGAATGAATATGAACAACCACAACAACAAGAAAATTTTTGTTATTTTTTATTCTTTTTTTAATGAAGTTACCAGTTTCGGTCTGTTTTAGACTATCTCAAGACTTACCACTGAAATATGTACATGGAATACAGTTAAGCGATATGAAAATATACAGGGTGTGTCATTAACTATTGCCACCTAGAGTAACTCCGAAAGTATGATAGTAGCTGAAAAGATTGTGGGACAAAAGTTGCATGGGACAACGGGAGCCATAATACGATGTTGGTTTTTTGTTACTATGTGGGGTCGCGTCAGAGAAATGAAGGTCAACTGTGTTTTTTTAAATGGGATGCTATAGTTTGGTGCTTATTTTCTGATAGCGGCTATCGAGACGAATACAATGATGTGTAACAGTAAGGTCTTTCAAGGTCAACGAAGGTCACAAAGGTGGCGTGAACGTCCATTTACAGAAGGTGTTCGAAGTGAAGACCATTGGTATTACTGCAGTGCTGCAGTCTTCTTATCATGGATAGAGTGGTATTCCTTATCACTTCGGCATTTATCAAAGCACATGCTCTGAGAATTCTCTCTCGTACATCGTGCAAATAGTAAATATTCGCCGAATATGGCGTATCCATCTAACGTTTAATTGACATGTAACACCATTCGACGATTTCACAATACAATACTAATAGGAACAGTAAGACTAGTATCGTCGAATCAAGCGAATGTGAATGGTGTATTCCTTCGAAGAACAAGTCGATATGCTTCTCATTTACGGAGAATGCCAACGAAATTCAGTGAGAGCTAGAGACTTATACGCTGAAAGATATGATCAACGTACTCGCCCTACACGTTGTACATTTAAATAGTACGATAAATTGAGAACAACTGGATCTTCAACGCATCGGGAACATATCCAGCACAGGAAAGTTCCTAACGAGCAAACGGAAATTGGTACTCTTGCCACTATGGTTAGAGATCCTTGTGTTAGTCCACATCAGATCACAAGGGAATCTGACATGAGCAAGAGTAGAGTTGTTCGTGTTCTGCATCGCCATAAATATCATTATTACCATATCAGTCTCCACCAAGAATTAACTGGTACGGATTGTAGGGATCGCATTGAATTCTGCCGATGGGCTCAGTTTCATATTCAGAGGGATGACACATTTATTAATTTGATTTAATTTACTGACAAGGCTACATTCATGAACCAAGGAAATGTTAATTTGCTTAACATGCATTATTGGGCAACTGAAAATCCATGTTGGCTGCGGCAAGTTGCACACCAAAAACCATTGCCGCTGAATGTATAGTGTGGGATTCTGGAGGACAGAATTATAGGCCCCTATTTTATCAAAGGAAATCTTACTGGTAGGAAGTACACCACATTCCTGCAAGAAACATTAGATCTGTTATTAGAAGAAATACCTTTAGGCACAAGGAGCAGAATGTAGTATCAGCACGATGGGTGTCTGGCACATTTTTCGCTGATGGCTAGAAATGTGTTACAGAGACAATTCCCAAGTCGTTGACTTGGACGCGCAGGAGATGGGTCGTGGTCAGCTCGTTCGCCAGACTTGACGCCTCTGGATTGTTTCCTTGTGGGTATTAGTAAAAGATATGGTTTATAAAGAGTTTCAACGACACCTGAAGATATGCGAGAGAGAATTGTCAAATCATGTGCTTCGATAAGTGCTGAAGTGATGAGGAATACCACTCAATACATGATAAGAATATTGCAGCTCTGAATTGATACCAATGGTCTTCACTTCGAACACCTTCTGTTAATGGACGTTCATGTCACCTTTGTGAACTTCGTTGACATTCAGAGACCTTACTGTTACACATCATTCTATTCGTCTCGATAGCCGCTACCAGAAAATAAGTACCAAACTATAGCATCCCATTAAAAAAAAAAAAAAACAAAGTTGACCTTAATATCTCTGATGCGACCCCACCTAGCAACAAAAGACCAACGTCATATTATGGCCCCCATTGTCCCATGCAACATTCGTCCCACAAACTTTTCAGCTCCTATCATACTTTCGGCGTTATTATTGGTGGCAAAAGTTATATGTATAACATATATCTTACGTAACAAATAATGAAAGAAGAAATTAGACTACTGGGCATTAAAACTGCTACACCACGAAGATGAAGTGCTACAGACGCGAAATTTAACCGACAGGAAGAAGATGTGATATGCAAATGATTAGCTTTTCAGAGCATTCACATAAGGTTGGCGGCGGTGGCGACACCTACAACGTGCTGACATGAGGAAAGTTTCCAACCGATTACTCATACACAAACAGCAGTTCACCGGCGTTGCCTCGTGAAACGTTGTTGTAATGCCACGGGTAAGAAGGAGAAATGCGTACCATCACGTTTCCGACTTTGATAAAGGTCGGATTGTAGCCAATCGCGATTACGGTTTATCGTATCGCGACATTGCTGCTCGCGTTGGTCGAGATCCAATGACTGTTAGCAGAATGTGAAATCGGTGGGTTCAGGAGGGTAATACGGAACACCGTGCTGGATCCCAACGACCTCGTATCACTAGAAGTCGAGATGACAGGCATCTTATCCGCATGGCTGTAACGGATCGTGCAGCCACGTCTCGATCCCTGAGTCAACAGATGGGGACGTTTGCAAGACAACAACCGTCTGCACGAACAGTTCGACGACGTTTTCAGCAGCATGAACTATCAGCTCGGAGACCACGGCTGCGGTTACCTTTGTCGCTGCATCACAGAGAGGAGCGCCTGCGATGATGTACTCAGCGACGAACCTGGGTGCACGAATGGCAAAACGTTATTTTTTCGGATGAATCCAGGTTCTGTTTACAACATCATGATGGTCGCATCCGTGTTTGGCGACATCGCGGTGAACTCACATTGGAAGCGTGTATTCGTCATCGCCATACTGGCGTATCACTCAGTGTGATGGTATGGGGTGCCATTGGTTACACGTCTCGGTCACTTCTTGTTCGCATTGACGGCACTTTGAACAATGGACGTTTCATTTCAGATGTGTTACGACCCGTGGCTCTACCCTTCATTCGATCCCTGCGAAACCCTACATTTCAGCAGGATAATGCACGACCGCATGATGCAGATCCTGTACGGGACTTTCTGGATATAGAAAATGTTCGACATCTGCCCTGGCCAGTACATTCTCCAGATCTCTCACCAACTGAAAACGTCTGGTCAATGGTGGCCGAGCAACTGGCTCGTCACAATACGCGTCACTACTCTTGATGAACTGTGGTATCGTGTTGAAGCTGCATGGGTAGCTGTACCTGTACACGCCATCCAAGCTCTGTTTGACTCAATGTCTAGGAGTATCAAGGCCGTTATTACGGCCAGAGGTGGTTGTTCTGGGTACTGATTTCTCAGGATCTATGCATCCAAATTGTGTGAAAATGTAATCACATGTCAGTTCTAGTATAATATATTTGTCCAATGAATACCCGGTTATCATCTGCATTTCTTATTGGTGTAGCAATTTTAATGGCCAGTAGTGTATATCCATGATGGTAGATGGTGGCGGTGAAAGGAGCGGGCGCTATGTTTCGTAGAACGCTAACTGCTAAGGAGAGCCTCCGCAGCATCATGGCAGGGACATCTTGGTGTCACTGGTGTATTGGAAGTGCTACACTTACGGCCTCTTCTTCCAACAAAGGAACAACATGGAAAAGAAATGTGTACAAGACATTATCGGAATTTGTATTCACGTTTGTGCTGTAATGATGTGTCTTCAGTGTGTTGCACTGCAACAGTGTTTAGTGTTGACTGTAATTGCTACATTGACTTTGTAGTGCTGTTTTTCACACTCTCAGTCGTACATACACTCCTGGAAATTGAAATAAGAACACCGTGAATTCATTGTCCCAGGAAGGGGAAACTTTATTGACACATTCCTGGGGTCAGATACATCACATGATCACACTGACAGAACCACAGGCACATAGACACAGGCAACAGAGCATGCACAATGTCGGCACTAGTACACTGTATATCCACCTTTCGCAGCAATGCAGGCTGCTATTCTCCCATGGAGACGATCGTAGAGATGCTGGATGTAGTCCTGTGGAACGGCTTGCCATGCCATTTCCACCTGGCGCCTCAGTTGGACCAGCGTTCGTGCTGGACGTGCAGACCGCGTGAGACGACGCTTCATCCAGTCCCAAACATGCTCAATGGGGGACAGATCCGGAGATCTTGCTGGCCAGGGTAGTTGACTTACACCTTCTAGAGCACGTTGGGTGGCACGGGATACATGCGGACGTGCATTGTCCTGTTGGAACAGCAAGTTCCCTTGCCGGTCTAGGAATGGTAGAACGATGGGTTCAATGACGGTTTGGATGTACCGTGCACTATTCAGTGTCCCCTCGACGATCACCAGTGGTGTACGGCCAGTGTAGGAGATCGCTCCCCACACCATGATGCCGGGTGTTGGCCCTGTGTGCCTCGGTCGTGTGCAGTCCTGATTGTGGCGCTCACCTGCACGGCGCCAAACACGCATACGACCATCATTGGCACCAAGGCAGAAGCGACTCTCATCGCTGAAGACGACACGTCTCCATTCGTCCCTCCATTCACGCCTGTCGCGACACCACTGGAGGCGGGCTGCACGATGTTGGGGCGTGAGCGGAAGACGGCCTAACGGTGTGCGGGACCGTAGCCCAGCTTCATGGAGACGGTTGCGAATGGTCCTCGCCGATACCCCAGGAGCAGCAGTGTCCCTAATTTGCTGGGAAGTGGCGGTGCGGTCCCCTACGGCACTGCGTAGGATCCTACGGTCTTGGCGTGCATCCGTGCGTCGCTGCGGTCCGGTCCCAGGTCGACGGGCACGTGCACCTTCCGCCGACCACTGGCGACAACATCGATGTACTGTGGAGACCTCACGCCCCACGTGTTGAGCAATTCGGCGGTACGTCCACCCGGCCTCCCGCATGCCCACAATACGCCCTCGCTCAAAGTCCGTCAACTGCACATACGGTTCACGTCCACGCTGTCGCGGCATGCTACCAGTGTTAAAGACTGCGATGGAGCTCCGTATGCCACGGCAAACTGGCTGACACTGACGGCGGCGGTGCGCAAATGCTGTGCAGCTAGCGCTATTCGACGGCCAACACCGCGGTTCCTGGTGTGTCCGCTGTGCCGTGCGTGTGATCATTGCTTGTACAGCCCTCTCGCAGTGTCCGGAGCAAGTATGGTGGGTCTGACACACCGGTGTCAATGTGTTCTTTTTTCCATTTCCAGGAGTGTATATTCACACTCTCATTCATGCACGAGGAGTTTGGATTGAGGGACTTCTCTTCTGTGACGGGGGGGGGGGGGGGGGGGTCATCTATCTTGTAGGATGGGACATATGATCTTCTTGGGGGAACGAGAGTGGGAGTCGTCTTTGTAGGGAGTGAGATATTGGCTGTGTTGGTCTTCCTAATAAGGGAGATTTGTGTTCCCGTCATCGATCTTCTTGTGGTGGTTCTTCATTCAGTTTCTTGTGCCGGGGCTCGGTTATTTGTGCCCTCATTGCCCTAGCAGGTCTGACCATCGGGTGGTGGCCAGGCCATAAACTCAGTGACCAAGTTGCCTTATGAGGGGGTATGATACGTTTCATTCTGTTTCATAAAAGATGTCTGCTGACTGTTGGAATCTTTCTTTAAGGAGTGGGATTCCAACCGAGTTGTGGAGTTCTGCTATGGCAAACAGCGCTGGTAGGCGCATGGCGCGGTTTAGGGCGCGATTTTGCGTGGCTTGTAGTCTCTTGTACGTTGGTGCGGCGTTATACGACTGATCCAGGCGGTGCGCTTTGCATTAAAGTCTCTGCCTAGGAAGATGATTTCCAGAATCGACAGTATTTTCTCTACGTCTGGTGGTTACAGCGGCCCTCTTGGGGGACTGTATACTGATACGAACTGTATGACTCCTCTGGATGTCTGTACAGCCACTCCAGTAGCTTCTGTGGTGAAAAGTTTGGGTAGTTGTATCTGATATTGCTGGAAACGGGTGTGTATGTATACTGTTGAGGTTGGTCGGTCTGTTCTGTAACAGTTGTAGTTGGCTGCTGTTCTTTGGTTCTGGGTTTAAGGTGCGTTTCCGTCGCCAGGCATATATCCATACATTCTTCATGGAGGACGTGCCGGAATTCTCCTGCCTCTCTTAGAAAGCTGTTTGCATTCCACAGGGCTACTCTTAGTCCGTGGTTTATAATGGCCATACTGTTGTGAGGAGGTAATGCTGGTCATTGCCCCGAGGGCTGCTTGTATGGCAGCGTTTATTTGCTGCAGAATACTTTCCATTACAGTCTCTATGGCTGTGGAGACTGCAGCTGCGACTGCCTCCTCGAGGTCAGCCATAGTGGCTGGTGTTTGGTCCTCTTTAGCTGTCGTTGGTGTGGTATATGAGACAGTTGTGTTTGTGGTTGTCCTCCTGGTGGTTCCTTCTCTCTCACCTGCTGTTCCAGGCACTGCGGGTGTCAGCCTGTGTGGTACATGACATCAGAAGGGCGGCCTCCATTGATCTTGCTGTTCTTGGTTCCCAGTGCTGGCAGTTGAGGGGGCACTGGTTCCTGGATGGTAGTTGGCAGTGGCAGGTGTGGGCCTATTGAAGGTTGTGTTGGTGTAGCTGAGACCTTATCTTCCAACTGCTGCTGACCTTGAGGATGCATGTTGTCTTGCTACATTGTCTTTGACTACTGTGTAGCCCATGGGGTTTCCTGGTTGGTTCTCTCCACAGTGGGTGCATGGTGGGAGCATCTTCTTGTCCTTTGTTCAGGCTTCGGTGGAGTGTCTGCTGGTGCACTTCACACATTTTACTTGCATTGTGCAGTTTCTGGCTATATGGTCCAGATCCTGACACTGATAGCATAGACAGGGACCTCATTTGGTGCTGGGTTTTTCCGTTGTGATGTCCACGCCCATGAGGGAGGTAATGTTTCGAAGGTGATGGCTGTTTGAACTGTCATCAGCTTTTATTTGAATCAGCAGCGTGTCTTTCCTGGTCCTTGGGTGTTTGACCCTTGTATTGGACATGGGGACTATCTGTAGTTCACCTAGTTCTGTCATGAGGTTTTCAATACTGAATTTGAAGAGGAGTTCTCTCATTACTAGGTTAATGGGCCTGTGGTTTACGGTAGAGTAGGTGTAGTGTCACCATTGGCTACTCTGTAGTTCTATGGTGACTTTTTCGAATTTTCCATGGGACTTCGTGTGGAGTCTGTACATGCCTGTCCCTGCAACCTTGAACTGGAAGGGGGAGGTGGCGACTTGTGTTACTACTTGGTGGAGAACGACGTATGGTTCCTAGAAATTAATGATGATGGGAAGTGGAGCTTTCGGTTTGGGAGTAGGTTTGGGGGCAGCATTGGGTTTCCGTCCATTTGCTCTGTCTTCTGGGAAGATGGCCTGGAAGGCGTTATATGTGGCTGCTGGTGCAGTGATACTTAGGCGTATTGGTGCTAAGGTGAGCAATGCAGCTGTTGCTTAAATACGTGATGCTCCACCCACTGCACACCAAATTACATCAGAGGTACTCAGTCAGGCATTCGGGACATAAAATGGTTGTTGCAATAAGGTATCACAAGAATGGTTACACGGAAACTAATAACAGGTCAAGAAATACATGTCTTATATTATAAAAGTAACAGCTATAAACAGCATTATGTAGGTCTGCGATAATATATAAACCAATCATAATCTGTTGTGGAAACATCAGTACCCATCTGTGGGGTTCTATCGCAGACTCGTAGACTCTTTGGCAGCAGAGATAGAAGTGTTATTGATCCATCGGGATAGTCAAAGACATAAAACAATGAGCATAAGTAAACTGAAGTTAAAAACCGCGAACATAGTTGTTTAGGATCATTCTATAAAGCAGTCGCACAAAATGTCAGATGTATAGAAATAGCCCATAAAAATAGGTGTACAAAAAGTCATATGTACAGAAATATGGATTATGACACTACGATACAATATATCATGGACCCATCTAAGTAAATATAAACGTAAATCAAATGCATAAACAGTCAAAAGGTAAAAGATACTGTGACTGTAATCTGTACAGGCACGAAAAATCAATAAAATAACAATAAGGATGGCGTTACGATTAATATTTGGAGAAAAAAGAGGAATAAATATGAGTTGAAGTGAGATAGTGTTCTTTAACTTCAGGAACTCAAATTGAAATCCGTGGAGGAAACTGATATTCTTTCCAATGCATGCTATTGAGAAAATTTAGGGAACTGGTATTTGAAGCTGACTGTAGAACGACCTTCAGCCATCAAAACATTGATCAATTTAAGAATTTACTATTGAAGGAAACATTGATTGAAGTGTGCAGATGAAAAGCTTACCATATTTGTGGGTGTCTTCTCAGATTATTTTAACACCCCATTTCTAGTTAAAAACAAGATCAAATCTTGTAGGCTTAACAGAGAAATATTGCTAATTGACAACAATTACAAATCGTCATGTGCTGAAAAGCAAAGATTATATAAGATTTTCATATTCTTCGTAGCAGCTAATAATTATGTTTCAAAAAATATAAAATGATGCTCAAAAAGTGATCAAAGTAGCCAAAGTAATGGAAAGTGCCTGCTATATAAATAATTCCAATAACCAAATGGAAGTTGTATGCAATATAGTGAAACAGTAAACTGATAATGACTCTTTCCAAAATTCCAGTATTAAAATAAATCACAATAGCAAGGAAATAACTGATTCTGAAGAAATATCAAATGGATTCAGTACTTATTCTAGCAATATAAGTGAGCAATAAGTAGCTAAAACCGCACATTGCACTAAAAAATGCCTGGTACAGTCTGCAAATACCAACATAAATCCCACTTCACTCTTTCTCTTTCCAATAGCACAAAAAGAAGTCCTGATGGTTATTAGAAATTTACAGATGGAACCACTCTAATGGAGTAGATAGTATCTGAGATGCTCTTATAAAATGTGGATGGGGTTGGTTGGTTGATTCAGAGGACAGAACCAAACAGCAAAGTCATTGCTCCCATCGATTTAGGGAAGGAAGTCGGCCATGTCCTTTTAAAGGAAGCATCCAAAAATCTGCCTGAAACAATTTATGGAAATCATAGAAAACCTAAATGAGAATGGCCAGACACTGGTTTGAACTGTAGTTCTCCCGAACAGAAGTCCAGTGTGCTAACCATTGCACCACCTCACTTGGTGTGTACATTGCTGCACCATTAGCTGACCTTTCTAACAGTACAATTGCAACTGGAAATTTCCCATCATAAATAAAAAGTGTCAAGCTCATACCACAATCTCAAAAAGATAAAAACGACAAAGTAGCCAACTTCAGACTCATTATTCTACAACCTGTATTCTCAAATATAACAGAAAAAATTTTCAAAGGTGGGTAATAGATTTACTGGAAAAGCACAAATTACACTGAAGAGCCAAAGAAAAGAGTACATCCGCCTACGCCTAATTTCATGTAGGGCCCCCATGAGTACGCAGAAGTGCCACAACATGACACGGCATGGACTCGACTAATGTCTGAAATAGTGCTGGAGGGAAGTGACAGCATGAATCCTGCAGGGCTGTCCATAAATCCGTAGGACTACGAGGAGTTGGAGATTTCTTCTGAACAGCAGGTTGCAAGGCATCCCAGATGTGCTCAATAATGTTCATATCTTCGGAGTTTGGTGGCCAGTGGAAATGTTTAAACTCAGAAGAGTGTTCCTGGAGCCTCTGTGAAGCAATTCTGGACTTGTGTGTGGGGTGTCACATCGTCCTGCTGGAATTGCCCAAGTCCGTCGGAATACACAATGGACATGAATGGATGTGGGTGATTAGACAGTATTCTTAGATACATGTCACCTGTCAGAGTTGTATCTAGACGTATCAGTGGTCCCATATGACTGCAACTCCACATGCCCCACAAAATTACAGAGCCTCCATTAGCTTGAACAGTCCCCTGCTGACAAACAGGTTTATGGATTCATGAGGTTGTCTCCATACCCCGTACACGTCCATCCGCTTGGTACAATTTGAAACGAGACTCGTCTGATGAGGCAACCTGTTTTCAGTCATCAATCGTCCAATGTCGGTGTTGATGGGCCCAGGCGAGGCTTATAGCCTTGAGTCATGCAGCCATCAATGGTACATGAGAAGGCCTTTGGGTCCAAAAGTTCATATCAATAATATTTCTTTGAATGGTTCACATGCTGACACTTGTTGATGGCCCAGAATTGAAATCTGCAGCAATTTGCGGAAAGGTTGTACTTCTGTCACGTTGAATGATTCTCTTCAATCATCATGGGACCTGTTCTTGCTCGGTCTTTTTCCAGCTGTAGCGATGTCGGAGATCTGATGTTTTATCAGATTCCTAATATTCATGGCACACTCGTGAAATGGTCGTACAGGAAAATCCCCACTTCATTGCTACCTCAGAGATGCTACTTCCCATTGCTCATGCGCCTAACATAGCACCACATTCAAATCATTTAAATCTTGATAACCTGCCACTGCATCAGCAATAACCGATCTAACAGCTGTGCCAGACACTTGTTGTCTTACGTATGCATTCCTGTCTGCAGCGCCGTATTCTGCCTGTTTACATGTCTCTGTATATAAATGCACATGTCTATATAAGTTTCTTTGGAGCTTCAGTGTACTGTCTACAACATAAAGAGGTTCAGGAAGGGCCAGTCAATGATGAGACAACTTTTTAACTTCAAGTGAAGTACTACAAAAACTGAATAATGATGAAAATGGCATTGGAATATGTTTAGATCTCTCTACAGCTTTTGATATCATAGATCAAACTAAATTGCTGCTTCAACTTCACAACATGTGGATTAGAGGAACAGCCAGCAAGAGGATAAAATTATACCTAAGCAAACGAAAGCAAGTGGTTGAAGTGCAACACGAGAGTTTCAACAAATTAACTCAACATTATTCAAACTATGATACCATTAAATATGGAGTACCACAAGGGCCAGTACTAGGACCTCTTCTATATCTGTTTATGTTAACTACTTGAACAATTCTTTGGGAACATCATCCAGTCTGCTGATGATACTAGTGCTATTGTTAGTGGGAAAGAAATGGAAATGCTTCAGAAGGCTACAACTGAGACACTAACCAATACCATAAACTAGTTCAGCCACAAGTTGGTGAGAAAAGCAATTAATAAAGTTGCACAAAATGACTATGCCGTGAAAGCAGATGAGCACACAAATCAGATTCTAATTTCTGATAAGGGCCTTCATATTGAAGACAATATAAACTTCTTCAGTTTATGACTCCAAGATATTGTTAAATGAAGGACACATATGGAAGAAGCCTATAAGAAATTAAGCACTGTATGCTAATTAATTACGCGATGGGAATATTTGAAGCTTGCTGCAACGAAAGATTGTCTGAAAACTGTATACTATGCCTAAATATTCTCACAACTGAAATAAGGAATTATTTTCTGGGATAACGTTTCCCACACAAGACTCCCTTAGGCTACAAAAAAGGTTTATAAGAATAATACTTAGTTACTGGCCAGTGCTACAGTCCTTGTAGAACTTGGCCTCCTTTGCCACCTGCCTCCATTCTTCTGTGTCCATTGCTTTCCTTTCTTTGATTCCTGACTGTCAGTGCATTGAGGTCCTCCTCCATATCTGAAAGCCACCTTTTCCTCAGTTTTCCTCTTCTCCTTCTCCCCTTGGGCTTTCCTATAAACACTTCCTTAACACTTGAATCTTCTGGCAGTTTCTGCACATGATCAGCCCATCTTTTTCTTTCTTACTTGATTTTCACTACACTATTCATGTGTTCAAAAAGTGTCTGTAGCTCTGCATTTATCCTTATTCTCCAACTATCTTTCTTTCTAAATGCCCCAAATACTATCTCAAAATCTTCCTTTCCCACCTCAATAACCAGGCTTCTTCTTTTGTTGTCATCATCCAGCTTTCTGACCCATACATTGCTATTGGTCTTAATATATGATAGTTCAGTGGATTTTGATTTTTGTTTCCCTACTGATATTTCTGGACCTGAATACATACTACAAGGAATAATGACATTGGTTTCCACATGTTATCATTTCTTGAATTTCTGCTGCTGCTATATTATCTTCCATTATTATTGAAGCTAGATATTTAAACTTCTTCACTCTTTGGTGCCCTTTCCCATTTGTTTTTATTGATGTCTATCCTCTATCTCCAGCAGGATCTCCTATCATCATGTACTTTGTTTTACCTATATTCACTTCCAGTCCTAACTGCTGTGCTGCTCCTTCCAATACAGAATAATTATCCTCCAAAGCTTTGACATTCCTTGTAATTAATGCTACATCATCAGCATATGCCACCATCTGGATCTGCTGGTTAAACATTGTTCCCCATTGGGTTCACTGTATTTGCTGAATTGCCTTTTCCAGTGCTAAATAAAAGAGTAGAGTAGAGATTACATCTCCCTGCCACAGCCACCTACATACAGGGAACTCTCCTGACAACTCTTGCTCTCTTCTCACCTTGCAGATTGTTACTTCCATTGTCATTTCAGTCATACACACTAATTTCAGTGGTATTCTAAAATCCTTCATATTGTTCATATATAGGCTGTTCCACACTTGTTTAAGATCTCTATAAAAATAGCTGGTCCATTGTGGATCTACTTGTCCTAAATCCAGCCTGATAATCTCCAGTTATCATTTCCACCTGGCATTCTAGATAGTTGCTAAAATCTTACTAAACATCTTACATGTTGCACCTATTAAAGTAATCCCATTATAATTGCTGCACCCTACCTTGTCACTTCCTTATGTAATGAATAGATTATCCCCATGCTCCAGTCCTTACGTATTTCATCCTTTATCTATATTTCCTTTATTGATTCATTAATAGCTATCTCCTTCTTCTTTCTGGAAAAGTTTAATTAGTCAGCCTCTATGTCATCTTCTGCTGCTGTTCTAATAGTCTTTAAGCTTTCAACTATATTATTCACTTCCTCCAAGACCACTGAATTCACTTCTCCTCCTTAACTTCTGATTCTAATCCCCATTCCAGTTTCAGTTCCTCCTCTTAATCATTCAAGACTTCCTCTTTATTCCCTCCCCATTTTCCACCATGTAATGTAGCAAAATACCCTTGCCATTTTGGTAAAGCTTTGATTTTATCTCCAATTAGACTTCGATTTTTATTGTTAGAGAAGTCTGCTCTCAGTTTGAATCTGCTCTTCATTTTTCTGTATCTTTCACAGTGTCAAAATTAAAAGAAAAACAGGTAGAGTACATAAAAAAATAGAAAAGATTATTGATACAAAAAAGAACACATGGAAGGAAGGAGATACAGACTCTAAATGGAGAATATTGATAACAGCCATCAGTGTAGCCACAGAAGAAGTACTGGGGATAGTAAACACCAAAGAACAGTGAAATAGTTCTATGAAGAATGCTCAGTGTTAATCCAAGAGAGAAATGAAACCACACAAAGAATTCTGTAAACAAAAACAAGACCAACAGCAGAGGGAGTATGGAGAGAAGAGGAAAAGGACAGATAGGTTATGTAGGAAGAAGAGGCTGTATGAAAGGAGGAAGGTAGAGCAGTTGCATAAAATGTGTGATAATTATAAAAACTGTGTCATGTACAGCATGATGGGCTTATGCTGTCAGTAGCCATCTATGTTAGTCATGCCTCGACAGTGAGGCAACCTCTAGTGGGGTCACCAGACATTAGTGGGAGAAAGAGGCCTGGTGGTGGTGCAAGGAGGAAGTAAGCAGCTGATGCAGTGGTGTGCCGGAGTTTGTTGTGGATGAGCAAGTGGTGTACTGAAATGTTGGACATCAGTATAGCTCACCAGCTGGAGTGTGAAGACTGCTTCTGGATGATGCAATGTCGCTGACATACTGTGTTTGGCCAATGTTGCCACCTGGCCTGTTTTCTGTTCATTCACCTGCAGTGTGCCACTTATGGATGACCGATTTGCTTCTTGTGGAACTTGAATTATGTACCCAGTGGCAGTCTGGTTTTGACGTTGCTTATTAAAAAACAAGAATCAAGTTCTGTGTGCCTTGTTGTATGAGCAGCTTGTGTGTAGATATTGATACTAACCAGTATTCACAAACTAGCTTCGTGCCCTGTCACTGTTTATAGAAGCACCTGTGTTTATGCATTGTGCATCATGGTGTCTAAAACTGCCCTGCTGCAAGTGTGACCTGGGATGCTGTTGTTGTTGTTGTTGTTGTTGTTGTGTGTGTGTGTGTGTGTGTGTGTGTGTGTGTGTGTGTGTGTGTGTGTGTGATAGAAAGAGAGAGAGAGAGAGAGAGAGAGAGAGAGAGAGAGAGAGAGAGAGACAGATAGAAAGAGAGAGAGTATGTTGTCTCTCTGTGTAATAGTGTTCCTGATTGTTTGGAGTATGTTAATTCAATGAGCTTGCAAAGTATTTGTTCCTTATACATTTTGTTGCTTCAGTTTAAGGTCAAATATGGTGATTACAGCTTCCAGATATCATGTATAGTGTATAATGATAAATTCCTGTACCGGACAGGATGAAATGTAGTGGTTAATAAATTTTGTTTATATGTTGTGTTTGTTCTAAGGCATGTGCCTGATATTCTTACTTGTATATTTTTGGGGAAAATTACTGATATAATGGTCAATGAAGTTCCAGTCAATAGTTTGCAGAATCAGAAGTAAATGTTACTAAGATTACTAAGGGCATTCCTCGTCCCAATTTCATGTATGTCAAGAATCATATCTTGTCTTTGGTTGCTTATGTGCATGGTAGCTTACTTGTGTAATAAAATGGATTTTGACATATGTCACTGAACTCAATCAAATGCTCCATTTGAGTTCCTGTCTGATGTTTCTATTAACATGTTTCATTAGTGGCAGCAGCATGAGATCAATTGAGTACAGTGATTTGTTGTAGTTAACTTGCTTATGTAGGTTATACAGTGATTTCCTATAGTTAAGTTGCTTATACAGGTTGTATATTTTCAGAAGGCCCACTGAAGTCACAGATCTGGCATATCTAATTTCAGCAAATTGCTCTGTGAGTTATGCAGGTGTAATCTTGAGCCCAAAGATAAAATGCAGCAATGAATTGAACAGGTTCACCAAAACAGCCATATGCTGGTTTATCAGATTACTGACCCAACTGAGGTAAGTTTGGCCACTGCTGCTATTGCTGGTGCTTTCAAGGAAATATTGTAGGTCATGCAGAGTGATGTTGTTTGCATTTAGAGTCAAGTGCATAGTCTGCAAGTGTGGTTTAACCATTACTTAGACAGAATGAATTACCTGGTAGGTGTGCACAAGGAGCAGTGGCAATATTTAATAGCTTGCAGTAAGAGTACTTAAGAGTGGTTCGAGGGCCAGACTAAGAATTCTGGGGTAGGGGCAAGTGAATATAGTCAAGTTGCTACCAATGCAGGTACGGGACAAGCGGACCTTGACATGTTTTCGAAATTGCAGAACCCGCTGCAGGACAATTTGAATCAATGCACCCATTTGTTGGTAGATTCAGTTGATTGTATAATGAAGTTCTTGAATTTTTCTGTAGAATTTCAGAGGCAAGCAGTGACCAGGTAACCCAATGCTTTGGATGCCATGAGGTTGTTGGCCACTACTGCTAAGGGAAGGGCGTGTGCGGAAGTAGTAAGAGCATTAGAAGTAAGATGCACATGGAAACAACCAAGAGAAAGAATCTGTATGTTAGTCCCTCTGAGGGCCCTACATGAGTTGATCAATGACGTTGGCATGAGCAAGGTACAGCCGAACTACTAATAAAGTATGTAGAGTGAGTAAAGAAAAGTGTGACAGCCCTAGAGTTTGCATATACTGAGAAGCAGGTGGTCCAACACATTTTTGGCTATTTGAATGCAAAGAAAAGACAGAGGGAGATATTTTGTTGGACACCTATCACTTATGATCAATTAGAAGTAATGCTCAGGCAGATGCAGGCTGCAAAACTCATGGACATCCAGCGAACAGCGGGGACCCTAGACGGCAGTTGTACAGGACTGTCAGTGAAGAAGGCTCCCAAAATAGTTGATCTAGGTGACGGGGAATTACACTGACAAGAAGGAAGGGGAGTTACAAAAATAAAACGTTGGAATTGTGGTAGATGGGGACATGTGAGAAGAGACTTTATGGGCGAGGGCAATAGGGAACAGAAATTATGACAACTATTGCAAGGTGAAGGGAAATTAATTAGTGCAGTCAGAGAAGAAAGGTCACTGGCCTTGCCATTTGTTTGCGCAGTTCTGAATAATGAATCAGTTTGTGTGTTACTTGATATGGGAAGTTTGATATCGACCATTGATTAGAAGTGATTCCAAGAATATGAGGCAGTGTGTAGAGTGGGAAGTTTAGGAAATGACCCTGAGGAATATTTGGTGGCAGACAGATTGAGTTTGGGCATGAATGGGGTTTTGTGAGTTAAGGTCATGGTGGGAGATTATTCATGGAAGATAAATATAAGAATTATCAAGAACTAGGCAACAGAATGCATATTGAGGCCAATTTTATTGATTAGATGGGCCTTATCCCTGACTGGTCAGGCAAGAAGATTTATTTCAAATTTAACTCTCAGGTTCTGTTCTGGTTTTCTCATAATGAGAAAAGGGGATTAATCACTGTGACTGGTGACACTCAGGCTCTGGAAGTGGAAGAGGGAGAGGACTGAACTTCATTAATTGGCCTGTTGGACTATCTTGATGGTTTTCTTTGAGATGCTATCAAGGCAGTATGCAAGGAATACCCTGATGTTCTGACTGAAGAATTTGGATTAACTGAATATTGCATTGAGCTGGGGGATAAGGCCCCAGTTAAGAGGGTGCCATATCTACTTTTTCCATCAAAAATGAAACTGTTGGTGGAACATGTTTAAGGGATGGTAGAAAAGAGGATGGTAGGCCATCTAAGTTGCCATATGCTGCATCGATATTTTTGGTACCAAAGGCCAATGGTGAGTTTCACCAGTTGTGGCCTACTGTGATCTTAACAAGGGCATTTCACGATTGGTGTCTTTGCTTGACTTGTATACTTTTTTTGGGTGGTTAAGGAGGGCTTAGCTGATTATGAGTTTAGATCTGAATCAAGTATATAACCAAATTCCCTTCAAAGAAGGCTCAAAGGCCATAACTGTTTTTGCTACCCATTAGAATTTGTTTGAGTTCAGTCAGGTACCCTCTGGACTGGTCAATGCAAGGGGGTGGGGCTGTCCTCTCCCTGCTGATTGCAGCTGATGGGCACAGCATGTTTGTATATCAAGTTTAAGTTTGTTTACCATTATTTGGATGATCTAATAGTGTATAGTCAATCAGTGCATGAACATGTTCAGCATTCGCAGGAGGTGTTTTGACAACTGGCAGAGGCAGGGCTCATGGTTAATTGCCATAAGACAGTTTTTGCTGGTGTGACTATGAAATTTTTGGGGGATTGCATCAGGAGAGGGAATTTGCTGGGACAACAAAAGGATACATGTGATAAACGATTTTCCACCCCACAGAATGTTATGGAAGTGGTGAGGTTTGTAGGCATTGCAAATTTTCTCTGAAAATTCATTGATGGATTTGCTGAAAAGGCATCTCCACTTAAAGAGTAGCACAAAAAAGGATGTAAGTTTGTGTGGGGACCATCACAGGATATTTCAATTCAAGCCTCAAAGGGGGCTTTTCAATCATTTTTACTGGATTTCAATAGTGAATTCATCCTGCAAACCAATGAGTTGGCATTAGCTGTTTGGGGGGAGAGTTTTGCCCAGGACCAGGAAGAGGGGAGAACAGCGACTGCTTATACCTCAAGAGGACTGAATGACCTGGAGAAGAGGTACTCCATAAATGAACATCAAGCCTTAGTGGTACTTTTTGGTATGGAGAAATTCAGATACTACCTCAAGCACAGGAAGTGCATTCTGAAAAATGACAGCAAGGCACTGAACTGGGTGTTGGCTAGACCGAGGAAGACTGGTCACGTAGCAAGGTGGACAGCACGGATTTTGGCATTCAAATTTGACGTTAATGGTATCAGAGGTTAGGAAAATATTGTGGGGGATGGCTTGAACTGTATGTTTGCTGGGGATGAAGAGGAAAGCATAGACATAAGCCAGCTGGGCAGATGTGTGGGGGCGGCCATGGGTGTGTCAATCCTTACTCAGATTCCTCAATTGTTCCGTGATATCAGGCAGTTCCAGGACACTCACAGAGGTATTAGGGATATTAGGAAGAGGTTGCAAGAGGGAGAGCCCTATACCTTGGTTGATGGGATAGTGTGTTGCAGGGCACGGGGTAAAGCTGGACCCAAATTAGTAGTGCCTAAAGAACTATTCCCATTTTTGTTCCATATTTCCATGAGTCACCAGTGGGAGGGGGTGGTGTCCCCTCCGTGTATGTAAAACCAGGGAGAAGATCTTTGAAAAATTGATTTGGGTGGGGATGAATAAGGAAATATGGATAAGGGTTCATAGTTATCAACTATGCGCCATGAGTGAGCCTGGCCAAAATAGCAGGATTGGCTATCTAGCCGCAAAACCGGTAGACAAACCTTTTCAAAGGATATATGTCGATTTTGTTGGCCCACTGCCTAGATCTAAAAAAGGTAAAAAGTATATATTACTATCCATGGGTTCCTTTCCAAGGTTTGTCAAGTTATTACCCATTCAGGGAGCAACCACACAGATGGTCGTACGAAAGTTACAAGGTGTATTCGGGACCATTGGGCCACCCCAAACCATGGTTACAGATAATGCAACCACTGTTACTGGAGATCAGTTTAGATAGTTCTGCCTTGGGATGGGTATTTGCCACATAACCACAATCCCCTATTGCTCACTGCTCTGACTGTCAATGACATTTAACATCACCCACCACAAAAGCCATCAGTCCACACCCACTGGATTGCTTCTGGTATATCAGTTGGCCACTCCACTGTGCAATCTATGGTCCACTGAGAACTTGTTACCTGAAGGAAAGGATGTACAGCAGGTAGCTGCACAGAGGAGGGGTGCCAGGAGGAATATCAAGGAGGCACATAGAAAGCAAACCGTGCGATATAATAACGGGCGGCAGCCCAACTATTTTAAGGTCAGGCACACAATCTGGGTCCATAATTTTCAAGGGCTGAGTAAGGCTTCAGGCAAGATTGCCTAGCAATTGCTACCCCAGTTTAAGGGACCCCTTCAGATTCAGAAGTTCCTGGCATCAGTTACCATCTGTCTAAAGAACCAGGAAACAGGTAAAGAGGTGCAGGCACATTTGTCTCAGATAAAGCTGGGCCTGGGAGCTAAAAGATGACTTCCTTCCCTTCTTTTGGAGGGGTGGGTCACTGAATCGCAAGTTTGGTGGTGGTGGGGGGGGGGGGGGGGGAGTCAGAGAAATGTGGGAGGGGATGGATATGTGCCAAGTACAGCACTATGAGTTTACGTTGGTGCTAGCCACCTAGGTGTGTCATGTTTTCTCTCGGTGGTAAGGTGACCCCTCGTGGGGTCACAGGACATTAATGGGAGGAAGAGGACTGGTGGTGGTTGTGCAAGGAGGAAGTGAGTAGTAGATACAGTGGAGTGCAGGAGTTGTGTTGTGTTCAAGCAAGTATTGTACCAGAATATTGGAACATGAGTACAGCCCTCCACCTGGACATGAAGATTGCTTCTGGATAACGCAGCATCACTGAAGTACTGTGTATGGCCAATGTTACCACCTGGCCTGTTTTCTGTTCACTCATCTGCAGAGTAAGGCTTATGGATGACTTATTTGTTTCTTGTGGTATTCAAATTATGTACCCCATGGCAGACTGGTTTCGATGGTGCTTATTAATGAACAAGAATAAAATTCTGTGTGCCTCATTGTATGAGCATGTCACATGTGGATACTGATACTGATTAGTATTCACAAACTACCTTTGTGCCCTGTCGCTGTTTACAGAAGTGCCTGTACTTATGCATTTTGTGTCAGTGGTATCTAATACTGCCCTGCTGCAGCTGCAACCTGAGATGTTGTTGTTGTCTGTTTTATTTTGATTGAAAGGGATGGTACAATCTGTATTCAAGGACTGGATGTAAGGGGAGTGCTGCCAGGGATCCAAACCTACAGAAAGGAAAGGGAAGGAAGCGTTACTTATATATGTAAGATGTCTCCTCTCGGTCACAGTCTGTCCCTGATGTTTGGGGCTTGGAAAGTATTTGTTCCTAAGATATTGTGTTGCTTCAGTTTGAAGTCAAAATATGATGCTTATAGCTTCCATATACCATATCTTGTCTGCTCTGATAACTCCCAGTACTTGACACAATGTTGTGTTGTGATTCATAATTTTTTTATATGTTGTGTTTGTTCTAATGTTTGTGCCCTGATATTCTTACTTGTATATTTTTGGGGGTAATTACTGATAAAATCACCGATAGAGCTCCAAACAATATTTTGCAGAAACTGAAGTAAATGTTACTAAGATCATTAAGGAAATCCCTTCTTGTTGTTTCATATAGTTGCCTTTGGTGGCTTGTGTGCAGGGTAGCTTACTTGTGTAATAAAATGGATTTTGACATATGTCAGTGAACTCAATCAAATGCTCCATTGGCATTCCTGTCTGATGTTTCCATTAATGTGTTTCAAAATAATGGAAGATTTAAAATGGAACAAAACCTTGAGGCCACCCTCTAATAAGCTGAAAATCCTCCCTCTTTAATGTATCTGTCTGTATGAGAAAACTGTTCTTGTGAAAAAATATGCAATGGTAAATTCCACTCTCTTTCAAAGAGAAGAAAATATTGACTTCCATAACACTGTGCAAAAAGGAATCTTTCATATAGAGGCAGTGAACATCAGCCTAAATAAAAAGTGAACCCTGCATTATGGGAAAGTTAATTATAATGTGTGTCCCCTAAAAATTAAACCAATAAATATCCTGTCAAAGTTCAGGTACGCTGCAAAGGCATATTTGATTCACTCCTTCTTCTATAGCCTGTACAAGTCCCTTCCAGAATTACATTAAAAATGTGTGTTGAGTACCTTAGTGATATTAATGTTAGTAGCTCTTAAGTACCTCAATGATCTATCATATAATTGTTGCTGTAATACAAATATCAATCTACTTACACAGTATATGCTCTTGCTGCTATCAATTTCTATTGTCTTTCTACTTCTGGAATATATGCTCTGTATATTGTTACTTAATGCATATTTAATATAAAAATAATGTAATTAATGTAAATTTAAATCATGTAACATTATATTTTGTTATACTCTGAATTATCCTACATCAGACTGTACCATATATGTACTACATGATAAATGTCTAATCTAATCTAATAATTACAAAAGATCCATAATGAGGAGATCCTCTAGGATGTAAAATATATCAGGAAACAAGTATACATAATATATACCTACAAAGAAAAAAAACCACATATCCTGATGTACCTTCCACAGATCCCAAGGGAAATTGTCCCCATGGATGTGGAATAAGCCAAAAACATTCTTAAACATATTTTTATTGAAAAGATAATAGCAAATTTGTCACAAAGCATGTAAGTTTTCAATACACTAAGGTGCACATGTTAATTCTGTAGCCATGCATCATTAAATAGGCACTCAGTTTTGAGGTCATGTAAGCACTATGGTTTTCAAAGCAACTGAGTTAAATGTGTATCATGAATATCTTGTTTCAAAGGAAAACAAAGCCACTACAGTAATATGGCATGAATGTGTTAATGACAAAAGTTGTTTTTATCTATCATGGGTTTTATCACCAATCAGATCACTACAGTACAGAATGTAACTCTTAAATTCAATGCAGAATTACATCAACCAAAGAAAAGCTGTACCACTGGATTCCATTCAATGGGATGGCTTCAGTCCAGTAAACATTCTGTTTGAAAATGATTCAATCACTAAATATTGCATAATTAGCCTTTGGCTAAGGCCTTCTCCATTCTATCCTTTTGCCCTTGAGCATTAGCCCATTATGAGATGCAGGAAGACTATGTGGCTTTAAGAAAGTAGCTGATGGGCAATGGTATGCTTAATAGTTGATTCAGTCTTTGATGTAAGCAGTGACAGTATAGTCAGTAAGAGCATTTCTCACAAAATCAAAATCTAACTTCCAATGCAGATTACATTTGTAAGCTGGCAAAAAATTTCAGTACAGAATACATTCAAACACAGACTATCACTTTATTTTGAGAGAACATCCCTCACAAAATTCAAAAGTCAAAGTTTGTTTCTTAGCACAGCACGTAGTTGTAAAGTGTCAGGAGAGTTTTCTGAAACCCAGGCAGTTGTTCACTTTACTGAAGAGTAAGGTATTCCTTTCATTACTATAAATAACTGATTAAAGGAGTTAAATATGAAGTTTTTGGCAGACATTGAGTGGTATGTCTACTCAATGAGCTGTATTTACACTGGGGTGATTGTAGTGAGAACTTAATGGGGCACTCAGTGCAAGAGAACTGCTGAACAGAAGGCAAAGATTTGGGCCCTTCAGACTTAATTAAACTTTGTAGAATTTGAACTAGATAGGCTGGATGGGGAAAAAGATCATGGGAACTGGGTGAAGGTAAAAGGTAATGAGTGAAAGAGGAACAGCTCTGCCACTTCATCTACTTCAGTTTATAGTATCTACAGTGCTTGACAACTGCTAAGGAGCAAATGACATGTGCTAACAAACAACTGTGTATTGCTGCAGAACAACCAATGATAGTAAAAGGAAATGTAGAGGATGCGATGTATTAAATGCAGCAAAGCCTGTGCATCAGTGTCCTGTATGCAACTGACAGTTCATGCTGCACTGTGTTTGACAAAGGTTGTTGTGGAACTGATTAGTGTGGTATTCAGTGTGGTACAGTAAAATACATATAAGTCACCATCTGAGTGCTTACAATTGTGAAGGAGCACATGGATGTCTTGAAGCCGCTCAAAGTGCACTACTGTGGCCGCACTAATGGGTGTCTCCAAAAGTGTTGACTTGGGATTTAAAAAGGTTGTTGATGGTGAAAATGCTCTGTGAAAGCATGACATTGGTAGGAGATGGATCACCACACTTCAAGAGGATTGATATGTAGCCCTAGTGGTGAAAAGCAACAGACATCTTACCCATGGCACATCACTACATACCTTCCAACCACACATGCCTCAGCAAGAACCATTTCATCATCATTAAATCAGGCTGATTTGTATGCCTCTTAAACACATCTCACTTCAATCATATCATCATCAAGAAAGAGTTCATTTGTGTAGAGATCATGTTGGTCGGGGTCAGCAACAGTGATCCAGAGTGATGTTCTCTGATGAATCCTGCTTTGCCATAGCAAGTGATTCTTTACACCACTTAGTGCAGAGAGAGAGGAGAACATGCTCCATGACACAGAATGTTCATGAACATCATCAGTATGACTTAGGTATAGTGGTGTGGGCAGCTGTTATGCCCAATAGCCAAACACTGCTATATATCTTTGTGTGAGGTACTGTTACAGAACATTAGTATTGCAGGGAGATTATTCAGGATCATGAGCATCAGTTTAGAAGTATGATAGATACTCACTTTCTGTTTGATGGACAACAAAAGCTCCCACAGGACCGCTGAGGTTTTGGACACGCTGGAAAGTGAAGCTATTGAACATATGGCATGACCTGTATATTTCTCGCACCTAAATGCCATAGAGCATGCCTGTGATGCTCATGGCAGAAATGTTTCTCAATGAATACCCCCATCCCCAAACTGTGCAAGAACTGAAAACCACCTTGAGAGAGGAGTGGAACAATATCCCACAAGGTCCCCTCTATAGTTTGGTAGCTGGCATGAGTAACAGGCACAAAATATGCATTAGTGCCCATAGAGGACATATTCCTTACTAAGAGTCTAATGTTGACTTTTATGTTGGGAGTGTGACCTGTGTCAAATATTAACATTATTTATGTCTGTTAACTTGCATTCCCATGTAGAGACATCTGAATCATTTTCTGTTATAAAAATATCACTCCACCTCTATTATGCATGTACTGAGTTTCAGGTTGTCCATCATTGCATGTAGTTATTCTTATTAAACAGTATCTCTATTTCTTATCAACTCTCAAGCAGAGCAATAAATTTGACATGTTACATGAAGTAGGAGAGAAGGACCTCGTCCAGCTGTAGGTCACACTAGGGTGCTGTGGACTTCTGACAAAGAAATTAAGTGTTGGCTGGTACCAAAAGAAAGTAGGAGGAAGAAAGTCTCACTAATAGGTAGTAACCATTGGAGTGGTGTAGGCCAGGCAGTGGAGGACAATCAGGAATAGGGAACCAGGTCACAAGTATTGTCAATTGAAGTGCTAACCTTAGCCAGGTGACAGAGAACATTGGGAATTTGTGTTAAGGTTTTGACAAAGAGGATCAGATTATCATAGTGGGTGGAGCAGGGAACATCCTGGCTAAAGACAAATTGCAGTTTTAGGAGGACCTGCATGAAACAGGAGTAGCAACTATATACACAACTGTGAGCTTTGTGGAGACCCTTCAGCACCATGACCAACACTGGATTAACATTACTGTCAGCTGCGTGAAGACAGAGTCAAGCAGGATGTTGTTAACAGAAATGAAATTGCTCATGATGGTAGTGCCTGTTGCTATAACTGGGAGATGGGAACATAATAGATGAGACCTACACCTTCATAAGAGAGTTAAAGGTAGTTGGCCAAGCTTGTTACAGAAAATGTATGCACACATCCCCCTCCCCCCCCCCCCCCCCCCCCACTCACACCATCACATGAAGTAATATTCCTGTGGTCAGTGGTGTCAGAGAGGTACCTTTTACAGATCAGAATTTCATTTCAGGCACCCTGTTATGAAAGAAATTAATTTAACAGAAGAGTCTCACAAAATACTTAACAATGAACAGAAAAGTGAGGCTAGCTTATTTCATCAGAATATTAGAGAACTCAGCAATAAAGTAGGAGGGCTTCTTGTCTGTTTAGAAAATTTAGAGGGCTATGAAAATAATTAGTTTTTGAGAATATAATATAACTGGATAGAGTAACAATCTACTCACCAAGTGGTAGGGGAACACACAAATAAAGGAAGCTCATACTTATGCAAGCTTTTGGAGCAAGTTGCTCATACTTCCAGCAGAAGAGAAAGGAGAGGGGTGAAAGAAAACGATGGGAGAGATTTAGAAAAAGGGGTATATTTCGGAAACACTTATCAGATGGTATGTCTCCCCTTGATCTGCAGTTCTAGGTGACTTTTCTGATAACTACCACTTTTCCTAAGCCTCTCCAGTCATTTCCTTTCACCCCTCTTCCTTCTCTTTCTGTCAGAGGAAGAAGCCACTGGCTCTGAAAGCTTGTGTGAGTATAGCCTTCTTTTATGTGTGTGTTTTGTTGCCACTTGATGAGTAGATTTTTTTATCTACCCAATTACATCATAGAGGGTTGTGAAAAGATATACATCCTGTGCCTATCTGAGCACTATATAACTGCAGGGTTAGAGAAGTTAAATATAAAATATTTAACTTTGTCATCTTATTCATGCAGAACTAATATGCAAAGAGCCAGAGTGTTTACATATATGGGTGTAGCGTTGTAGGGTTGCCGAATCCAATGATGCACGCTACACCACATGTAATAAACACTATTTTTATTTCTCGTAAGCACACATATACAGTTGTTTACATTCTGTATTCTCGGTACACGTCCGTACACTTTCACGCGCGACCACAGACTGGGACAAAGAGCTTGCCAAAAACAAAGATATTACACGCGACTTGGTCGATAGTCGCCACATTAGCCCCCCCCCCCCCTAGAGTGTGGAGCACAAACATAAATATTGGGGCATACATGTAAAGGGAACACCCAGGGGGGAGGGAGAGGGTGTTTAATCAGAAACCATACCTTACATTACATTACATTAGTAATTGAAGTCTTCGAGCCAGCGAGGGGGGCGGATGGTCCTGCCTGACCGGGTGAATCCTCGTACAGCAGTTGAGGGATCTGGGGAGGGGATGGTGGGTTGTGAGGGGCCAGGATAGCGGATCTGAATGCCTGTGGCGGTACGTAGGACTTTGACCATTGATGGGTCAGTACCAACAGGCAAGGGGACAGACTGGAGGAGATGAATGTGAGTTAAGTTGTCACTGGGGAAGCTGGCTTGTTCGTAGAAGATGTACACATTACCCGGCTGCATAACAAAAAACACATTAGAGCTGCAAATAAGATCTGTGTTGACATGCACTACCACTTCCTTATACGGGTTGACAGAATCTCCACACGAGTCGTCATCGGTGACATCACACGCTCTGAGGCTGGTCCCTGATACATCACTGAATCCTAACAGGGGAGAGGCGAGGGGCTGCCTGTAGGAGGGTAAGTCATCACACGCATCACTCTGCATAGGAATGTCACACGCACCTGTAGCACTGTCACACGACTGGGAGTGGGGAACGTCACACATGTGGGAATGGGCGTCGCTCATCCATGGACTGTCGGTAGATGCCTCATGCGAGGTGGGTGCAGCAGGGGATGGGGTCTGACTGGGTGGGGTATCGGGCAGTTCTCCCAGAGTCCATGCAGGTTTGAGGCGGCAGACAGATACCGTTTGAGGCGTGCTGTTAATGAGCACTTCGAACGTGTTGGTACGCCGTGATATGACTCTGTGCGGGCCCGTATATGGAGGTCTGAGTGCCGGTCGGATGGTGTCATCACGCACAATGACATGAGTGCACGACGCCAAGTCCTTATGCAGAAATACGGGAGGGGGCGTGTGTGGTCGAGGAGGCGGCACGCAGATGTTAGCAATTAGCTCCTTGACCTGCCCGACGAATGTCGAGTCGCAGATTTGATCTGGAGGAAGTGAAGGCTCGACTAACTCTGCTGGGAGTGTGAGGGGTTCTCCATACAGTACCTCTGCCAGGGATGCGCCAAGGTCCTCTTTGTACGCGGCCCGAACGCCTAACATTACCCATGGTAAGGCATCGGCCCACTCACCTCCGTGGCACATCAGGGAAGCTTTAAGCGTTTGGTGCCAGCGTTCCACAAGCCCATTGCTCTGGGGGTGGTATGCTGTAGTCCTAAATCATTTCACCCCACACAGTTCACAAAGCTGTCGGAAGAGGGCAGACTCGAACTGGCGGCCCTGGTCGGTGGTGACAGAGACTGGGCAGCCGAAGCGCGAGATCCACATTAACAGCAGGGCTCGGGCCACTGCATCGGCTGTGATAGTAGTGAGAGGAATTACCTCTACCCAGCGGGTAAACCTGTCAATTGCGGACAGTATGTAACGGAAGGGGCCTGAGGGGGGTAAGGTCCCGACGATATCGATGTGTATGTGCTGGAATATTCTTTTTGCCACATCGAACGTACCCATGGGGGGGCTGTGCATGACGTCCTACTTTTGCGCGCTGACAAGCCACACATGCTTGTGCCCAACTGCGACACTGTTTTATCACCCCGGGCCAAACAAAACGTTCAGATACCAGACGTGCGGAGGCGCGAATGCCAGGGTGTGCCAAGTCGTGGATACTATTAAATATGTCCCGGCGGAGAGGTGCAGGAATCACCGGGCGTATGCGTCCTGTTGAAATGTCGCACCAGACGGGTGATGAAAACCCAGGAAGTGTCCGTAACTCTAGTTTGAGTCCTGTTTTGATATCGGAACGCAATGCTGCGAGTTCAGTATCCTCTGTCTGCAATTTAGGGAGCTCACTGAGGTCCAGTTGTGAAGATAAAACCGACACCCGAGACAGAAAATCAGCGACGACATTGTCTGCGCCTCTGACGTAACGTATGTCATTCATAAACTGACATATAAGGTCCATATGCCTAAAACGTCTCGGGGATGAGTCCTTGCCTGGGTTACGGAAAGCGTAAACCAATGGCTCGTGGTCGGTAAATACCATGAGATGGCGACCTTCGATATCGTCTTGGAAATATTTGATAGCAGCGTAAATAGCAAACAGTTCCCGGTCGAAGGTCGACCATTTACGTTGGGAAGCGGTCAGTTTGTGGGAGAAAAATCTGAGCGGCTGTACAACAGAAGTACTGCCCCAACTGCTGTATCACTTGCGTCTGTAGTAAGCGAGATGGGAGCATCAGGAATGGGGTGAGCAAGCGTAACAGCTGTCTGTAAGGCTGACTTTAGATTATCAAATGTGCGATGCATATCTGGAGTCCACGTGACCGCCCGAGACCCTGATGTGTTTTTTCCTGCGAGGGCATCCGTCAGTGGGGCTTGTATGTCGGCGGCGCGGGGAATATGTTTACGGTAGTAATTTACCGTTCCAAGGAAGCGGCGGAGGCCCTGAAAATCTTTGGGCAAAGGCACCGTACTAATGGCCTCCACCCGTTCAGTTAGGGGGCGGATGCCGTCGCCAGAAACTCTGTGGCCCAGAAAAGTGACACTGGTGTGGCGGAGTTGTGACTTAGTATTGTTCACTGCGATACCGTTTGCTTTTAATAGTTGGAACACTGTATTTAAATGTTGTTCATGTTCCTCGAGGGAGGAAGAAAAAATTAACAAGTCGTCCAGGTACGCATATGCAAAGTCCAGTTT
Organism: Schistocerca cancellata; assembly: GCF_023864275.1. Lineage (NCBI taxonomy): Eukaryota > Metazoa > Arthropoda > Insecta > Orthoptera > Acrididae > Schistocerca > Schistocerca cancellata. The sequence continues at coordinate 326,259,140 of NC_064629.1, forward strand.
TCCAACCAGCGAGTCGATGAACCGTTGCCACGTCTGTGCAGCATTTTTAAGGCCAAATGGCATAAACAAATACTCGAACAACCCGAACGGGGTGATGATAGCGGTCTTTTCAACGTCCTCAGGTGCCATTGGCAGTTGGTGGTACGCCTTATGACAATCGACTACACTGAAAATTTGTGCCCCATGCAGCTGAGAAGCAAAGTCTTGAATATTTGGGACGGGATAATTATCTAAAATTGTTCTGGCGTTAAGCGCCCGATAGTCACCGCAGAGGCGGAAAGTGTCATCTTTCTTGGGCACCAAATGAATGGGTGACGACCAACAACTAGAAGAAGGGCGGATAGTCTTATTATCTAAAAGTTCCTGAACAATAGCTTTAGCGTGTTTAAGTTTTTCCGGATTTAAACGCCTAGCCTTTGCACATACCGGTGGGCCTTCTGTGGTATTTATTCTGTGGACAGTACCGTTATTGATCGCGAACACCGATGGGGATGCCGGACCAGCACCCGTTGCACTGTGACTAACCTGTAATGCACATGTGTGTGTGTCCAAGGCCGGCAGTTCAGCAGCAGTGGCGGTGATCCACTGGTAGTCCTTGTCGAAGAGCTCGGTGGGGTACCTGGTAGCGTCGCGGGTACAGCTTCCGTCCGGCAGTAGAAATGTCACGCGGCGTCGGCTGCAGGTGCGAGGAAGTGGTGCGGGGGTTGGGGGCGTGGCCGTGTGCGACAGCTGGGTGGTCTGCTTACGCGCGTCCGTGAGCTTGGCTTGCACGGTGGCGATGCGTAAGCGGAGGGCCCCATTGCTGTCCCGAAGGTCGTCGTTGTGTGATCTAAGAGAAAGCACTGCAACAGCAGTTTCCGCTAGCTCACACAGCAGAATGGCGCTTTCGGATGAGAGGGGTAAGATATCTGAACCGGTGGTACGGTCTCCCGAGTTAAAGGTTAGTGTACCTTGTTGTAGGTTGGGTGACAGTGAGTGGGCTAAGAGAAAATCTACCCCAAGCATGGGTTCATCCACATCCGCGATAACGAAAGTCCACTGTAAGGGCGTATTAATGTCCTGCAGTTTAAGGCTTAAATTCGTTATTCCATGAGAGCGGATCAGGGAATTATTGGCGGCTCGAAGCGGGGGGCAAGGCTGAAGCTCGAATTTAATACCTGCGGACAAAGGTATCACACTAACCTCGGCCCCAGTGTCGACTAGAAATGAAAGGCAAGACACTGCATCTTTCACGTACAAGCGTCCTGGCGCATGAGGAGAAGAAGTATTTAGTGATAGGCGTCTGTGCGGTGCAACGCGGCCCGTAGCGCCTGAATTGGGTCGCGTTATTAGTTTGGGAACGCGCATGGAGAACGACATTTCTTAGCCGCGTCGCCAAAGCGGGAGTGGAAATAACACCAAGCGGGGCGGCGCGTGGCGTCGCCCGTCGCGCTGGTTGAGGTCGAAGCGGCAGTGGAGGGGGACTTGTTTGTAGTTCCCTCCGATGGCGACGCTGCAGTAGTGCTGGTAGGAGAGGAGTTACTGCGGTGATTGCCAGGCGGCGTTGGCTCCGCGCGCATGCGTGGAGCGAGTCGTGCGCACTCTGTACTGCAGGATGGGAACTGCCGCGCAGGTGTGCCAACCCCTGAGGCCTGAGGGCACCCTGGGGGGGTATGCGGGGGGGGCAGAATGTTGTAAACCTGGTCTGCGATCTTCAGTTTGGCATCTAGTGGGGCCGAAGTTACATGTAGAAGGTGAAGTTGAACTTGCGGGGGAAGTTTCAGCAACCAGATGGTCCAAAGTGTAATGTCCGGCATGTGATGCGTGTCAATCATAGCGCGGAGATGACGCCAGAGTTGCGACGGGGACCTGGATCCCAGCGATTCCTGACTGATGAGGTGGATAGCTTCCTCTGTCGATGTGGATATTCGCTCGAGGATGGTGCGTCGGGCGAACGCATATTTGTCCATAGCGGGGGGCGAAGCCACAATGTCGCAGATCAGATCCAGTTCGTCATGGAGGTGACACAGTAAGCATAGGAACTTTGAATTGTCGTCGGCGACGCCGTGTAGCTGCAGGACGTGGTCGACCAAGGCAAACCAAGTGCGTGGGTGATCCTTGCGAAGGGGTGGTAGCTTCGGCCAACGGGTGGGAAAGTCTTGACATAAATGTTTATCAGAAACTGTCTCTCCCTGTCCATAGTTCTGCAACGTAATTGTCTCGGGTGCAGTAGCGGTGCACCAGCTTCCGCCACTGTCAGTGGCACGCGGCACGGTAGGCGCGGCTGGCTCGACCTTGGTCGAGAAATCAACGAATCGAGCGGTCGACGGAGTAACGCCGATGGGCGTAGAATGGACCGGCGCGGTAGAATCGACCGTAGTCGACCGATGTGCGGCGAACGACGGAATACAGTTTCCGGGCCCCTCCCCTACAGGTGCATTAAAATAGTTAAAATCACCTAATGTTTGTGGAACACACGCGGCAGGAACGGCGTGTGCCGTCGGAAACACTCGTAAAGCGGACGCTGGTGGTGTAGGGGGGGTTGGTGCAAAATCCGGAGTTCCGGCAGGAATATGAACTCTCCTGTCTTGAGCGTCCGGCTCGATTTGTACAGTCACTGATTCGGGTGGAAAATTCACACTTGCACTTGGGAAACCTGTAAACATAGTCACTGGGGTTTGAGCACATTGTGTCGGCTGTTGAGCACTCGGAACACGTGGAAAGTTCGTATTGGACGTAATACGTTCATATTCAAAGTTTTGTGCACGGAAAACGTTCTGATGGTACGGAACACTGTCACACGACGGCTGACTCATGTACGGTAACGGAAAGTTATTGTTCGTACCTGATGCCGGCACACGTGGCTGTGGAATTGTATAAACACTGTCCTGTTGAGTACAGCTAGTCGATGTGTTCGGAAACTGCGTAGAACTATTGCGGACGCCCGGTGGATAATTGTAAAACCATGCCGAAGCGTCCGTTGGAACACTTAGTTGGCACGTGTTCGGTGTAGCAGGCGGCAAGCGATCCATTGTGTACTGCTCGACGGTATAAGATTTCGTTGTAGCACTCGCGAACAAAATTCGGGGTCACCAGTATGGGTGTAGCGTTGTAGGGTTGCCGAATCCAATGATGCACGCTACACCACATGTAATAAACACTATTTTTATTTCTCGTAAGCACACATATACAGTTGTTTACATTCTGTATTCTCGGTACACGTCCGTACACTTTCACGCGCGACCACAGACTGGGACAAAGAGCTTGCCAAAAACAAAGATATTACACGCGACTTGGTCGATAGTCGCCACACATACATTAAGACATAACAAAACTTCAAAAACATTTGTGACAAGTAGATTCTGTAGTGATCAGCACACACTAGTGTGTGCTTGTGGATCACTAATGAAAAATAATTCATTTTTAATTTTAACTGTATGTTGTTGTTGTTGTTGTGGTCTTCAGTCTTGAGACTGGTTTGATGCAGCTCTCCATGCTACTCTATCCTGTACAAGCTTCTTCATCTCCCAGTACCTACTGCAACCTACATCCTTCTGAATCTGCTTGGTGTATTCATCTCTTGGTCTCCCTCTATGATTTTTACCCTCCACACTGCCCTCCAATGCTAAATTAGTGATCCCTTGATGCCTCAGAACATGTCCTACCAACCGGTCCCTTCTTCTTGTCAAGTTGTGGCATAAACTCCTCTTCTCCCCAATTCTATTCAATACCTCCTCATTAGTTATGTGATCTACCCATCTAATCTTCAGCATTCTTCTGTAGCACCACATTTTGAAAGCTTCTATTCTCTTCTTGTCCAAACTATTTATCGCCCATGTTTCACTTCCATACATGGCTACACTCCATACAAATACTTTCAGAAATGACTTCCTGACACTTAAACCTATACTCGATGTTAACAAATTTCTCTTCTTCAGAAATGTTTTCCTTGCCATTGCCAGTCTACATTTTATATCCTCTCTACTTCGACCATCATCAGTTATTTTGCTCCCCAAATAGCAAAACTCCTTTACTACTTTAAGTGTCTCATTTCCTAATCTAATACCCTCAGCATCTCCCGACTTAATTCGACTACATTCCATTATCCTCATTTTGCTTTTGTTGATGTTCACCTTATATCCTCCTTACAAGACACTATCCATTCCGTTCAACTGCTCTTCCAAGTCCTTTGCTGTCTCTGACAGAATTGCAATGTCATTGGTGAACCTCAAGGTTTTTATTTCTTCTCCACAGATTTTAATACCTACTCCGAATTTTTCTTTTGTTTCCTTCACTGCTTGCTCAATATACAGATTGAATAACATCGGGGAGAGGCTACAACCCTGTCTCACTCCCTTCCCAACCACTGCTTCCCTTTCATGCCCCTCAACTCTTATAACTGCCATTTGGTTTCTGTACATATTGAAAATAGCCTTTTGCTCCCTGTATTTTACCCCTGCCACCTTCAGAATCTGAAAGAGAGTATTCCAGTCAACATTGTCAAAAGCTTTCTCTAAGTCTACAAATGCTAGAAACGTAGGTTTGCCTTTCCTTAATCTAGCTTCCAAGATAAGTCATAGGGTCAGTATTGCCTCACGTGTTCCAATATTTCTACGGAATCCAAACTGATCTTCCCCAAGGTTGGATTCTACTAGTTTTTCCATTCGTCTGTAAAGAATTCGCATTAGTATTTTGCAGCCGTGACTTATTAAACTGATAGTTCGGTAATTTTCACATCTGTCAACACCTGCTTTCTTTGGGATTGGAATTATTATATTCTTCTTGAAGTCTGAGGGTATTTCGCCTGTCTCATACATCTTGCTCACCAGATGGTAGAGTTTTGTCAGGACTGGCTCTCCCAAGGCTGTCAGTAGTTCTAATGGAATGTTATCTACTCCCGGGGCATTGTTTCGACTCAGGTCTTTTAGTGCTCTGTCAAACTCTTCACACAGTATCATATCTCCCATTTCATCTTCATCTACATCCTCTTCCATTTCCATAATATTGTCCTCAAATACATCGCCCTTGTATAGACTCTCTATATACTGCTTCCACCTTTCTGCTTTCCCTTCTTTGCTTAGTACTGGGTTTCCATCTGAGCTCTTGATATTCGTGCAAGTGGTTCTCCTTTCTCCAAAGGTCTCTTTAATTTTCCTGTAGGCAGTATCTATCTTACCCCTAGTGAGATAAGCCTCTACATCCTTACATTTGTCCTCTAGCCATCCCTGCTTAGCCATTTTGTACTTCCTGTTGATCTCATTTTTGAGACGTTTTTATTCCTTTTTGCCTGCTTCATTTATTACATTTTTATATTTTCTCCTTTCATCACTTAAATTCAATACTTCTTCTGTTACCCAAGGATTTCTACTAGCCTTCGTCTTTTTACCTACTTGATCCTCTGCTGCCTTCACTACTTCATCCGTCAGAGCTACCCATTCTTCTTCTACTGTATTTCTTTCCCCCATTTGTGACAATTGTTCCCTTATGCTCTCCCTGAAACTCTGTACAACCACTGGTTTAATAAGTTTGTCCAGATCCCATCTGCTTAAATACCCACCTTTTTGCAGTTTCTTCAGTTTTAATCTACAGTTCATATGTAATAGATTGTGGTCAGAGTCCACATCTGGCCTGGAAATGTCTTATAATTTCAAACCTGGTTCCTAAATCTCTGTCTTACCATTATATAATCTATCTGAAACCTGTATCTCCAGGCTTCTTCCATGTATACAACCTTCTTTTATGATTCTTGAACCAAGTGTTGGCTATGATTAAGTTACGCTCTGTGCAAAATTCTACCAGACAGCTTCCTCTTTCATTTCTTACCCCCAATCCATATTCACCTACTACATTTCCTTCTCTCCTTTTTCCTACTACCGAATTCCAGTCACCCATGACTATTAAATTTTCGTCTCCCTTCACTATCTGAATAATTTCTTTTATTTCATCATGCATTTCTTCAATTTCTTTGTCATCTGCAGAGCTAGTTAGCATATAAACTTGTACTACTGTAGTAGGCATGGGCTTCGTGTATATCTTGGCCACAATAATGTGTTCACTATGCTGTTTGTAGTAGCTTACCCGCATTCCTATTTTTTTTATTCATTATTAAACCTACTCCTGCATTACCCCTATTTCACTTTGTATTTATAACCCTGTATTCGCCTGACCAAAAGTCTTGTTCCTCCTGCCACCGAACTTCACTAATTCCCACTGTATCTAACTTTAACCTATCTATTTCCCTTTTTAAATTTTCTAACCTACCTGCCCGATTAAGGGATCTGACATTCCACGCTCCGATCCGTAGAACGCCAGTTTTCTTTCTCCTGATAATGACGTCCTCTTGAGTAGTCCCCACCTGGAGATCCGAATGGGGGACTATTTTACCTCTGCATTATTTTACCCAAGAGGACGCCATCATCATTAACCATACAGTAGAGCTGCATGCCCTCGGGAAAAATTATGGCTGTAGTTTCCCCTTGCTTTCAACCATTCGCAGTACCAGCACAGCAAGGCCGATTTGGTTAGCGTTACAAGGCCAGATCAGTCAATCATCCAGACTGTTGCCCCCACAACTACTGAAAAGGCTGCTGCCCCTCTTCAGGAACCACACATTTGTCTGGCCTCTCAACAGATACCCCTCGGTGGTGGTTGCACTGGCTATCTGTATCACTGAGGCACACAAGCCTCCCCACCAACGGCAAGGTCCATGGTTCATTGGGGGGGGGGGGGGGGGGGGTGGCTGTAACTGTATTGTCAGCATTGGGTAATTTTGAACTGCTTGTGAGGAATTTGGATTCCTTACTATGCTACCTATCACGCAGATATAACCAGTTAGTAGTCTACAGTTATGTCAATGTACATTATCTGATGCAATCTGAGAGGAAAAATTATCTGGAAAACTTATTTGGATCAGACAATTTAATCTCAATAATTAACTTTCAAAAATGGGTAGATAAAGACAATTGGACTCTAACTGATAATGTTTTCCTTGATGAAGTGCAAGGCAAAACAATAACTGTACACACAGTAACAAATGCTTTATCTGATCATGAAGCACGTTAGAGTAACAATATTATGAAAACACTATTTTCTACTCACCATATAGTGGAGATGCTGAGTTGCAGATAGGCACAACAAAAAGACTGTCACAAAATAAGCTATCAGCCAACAAGGTCTTTGTCAACAATAGACAAAGTCACACACACTCACGCAAACACAACTCACACATGCGACCATAGTCTCCAGCAACTGTGATCATGTGTGTCTGAGTTGGAGTTGCATTTGCATGAGTGTGTGTGTGTGTGTGTGTGTGTGTGTGTGTGTGTGTGTGTGTGTGTGCGTGTGTGTGTGCGTGTTTCTGTCTTTCTGTCCATTGCCTATTTTTAATAAAGGCTTGTTGGCTGAAAACTTATTTTGTGACAGTCTTTGTGTTGTGCCTATCTACAACTCAGCACCTTCACTATATGGTGAGTAGCAACTGTCCTTTTCACAATATTGTTACATTCCATCCTGGATTTTCCATTGTTTATTAATTAGGATAAGTAAGATAGTGCCTTACAGCACTGATACTCTACATTGGAAATCAGTGAGAATCATTAATTATTGCTGAACAAATGCTTTTAAGAATAGTTTACAGGAGAGGAGCTAGGATGAATTTTACAATGATTCAAATGTTGAGATAAAAATTAATCTAGTCCATGATAAATTCATATCATTATTTGAAAATAGCTTTCTGCAATATATCAACAGAAAGGACATTAAACAGCTATGTAAAAAACCGTGGATCACTAGAGAGATTAAAATATCTTGTTAAAGGAGAAGGGGAAATTATCTGCTGGAAATAATCATACATCAGACACCCTGCAGTAGCTGCACGCTGTAAAAACTACTTGAACTTACCAAGAAAAGTTATTAACAAATCCAGGAACATGCACATTATGTCAGAAATCAGTAATTCCGGCAACAGATGTAATGCTATATGGAATATAGTGAAATGACAGACGATACAACTGGCCAAAGAACTGGATAAAATCAGTGCTAGATTAACCCTTGAGCAGGCATGCTGTTTTTCACAACACACCTGGGTCTTTGTACACATGTAAAGAATAACTGTCATCACGTTACCAAGGTAAACATGTATGAGTAAAATCACAGTTTAATCTTAGTTTAATTAAACAGTGACAGTCTAACCTTACATAATATGAGTTAAGGCAATGTTTTGTTAAACAATAATGAAATAAAGTTTCATTATAGCATTCTGTTACCATGGACTAGTGTTGGCAAGGCAGTAATGAGTCACTCAAAGTATTGAACAGTATGGTTGCACCACATCCCAGTCAGCTGCTTGTCTAGTTACTAATTGGCTCATAGAGAACTGCCTCATTGAGGGGTTGTGCTGCTAGGTTGTAATCTAGGTCAGTTTCTTGCACAGATACAATTTTTTTTCACCAAGCTCCCATTGTATTTTACATTACTGCTGCTCACTTGGACATATGACAACACAATTTATCACCGTGTTAGCTAAAGCTATAATGAAGGAATAGGTATAGGGTCACTACAGTGAAACAACAATGGAACCAAGGAAAACCATTTTATTTGTGATTTGTGCACTTTGTACACAGATGCACCCATCTGAAGGTTAAATGGAAGTGCTATTAATGACGAGTCACAGGTAGTAAATCAGTTAAGTAATCATTTCATAAATAAATTAGAAAATAGGAAGACAAACACTCAAGGGAGAAATTACTCCCAGATAATAAGCCCTGTCTTATCTAAGATATGTAATGTATTTTCAGAGGGAGTGAAATGTGCCATTTTTAAACCCCTCTATGAGAAAGGTGATAGGAAAGATGTCAATAACTACTCACCTAGAATGAGATTTTTACTCTGTAGTGGAGTGTCCGCTGATATGAAACTTCCTGGCAGTTTCAAACTGTGTGCCGGACTGAGACTCGAACTCAAGACCTTTGCCTTTCGCGGGCAAGTGCTCTACCAGCTGAGCTACCCAAGCATGACTCATGACCTGTCCTCACAGCTTCACTTCTGCCAGTACCTTGTCTCCTACCTTTCAAATTTTACAGAAGCTCTCCTGCAAACCTTGTAGAACTAGCACTCCTGAAAGAAAGGATATTGTGGAGACATGGCTGAGCCACAGTCTGGGGGATGTTTCCAGAATGAGATTTTCACTCTGCAGTGGAGTGTGCGCTGATATGAAACTTCCTGGCAGATTAAAACTGTGTGCTGGACCGAGACTCGAACTCGGAACCTTTGCCTTTTGCAGGCAAGTTTGCAGGAGAGCTCTGTAAAGTTTGGAAGGTAGGAGACAGGGCACTGACAGAAGTGAAGCTGTGAGGACAGGGCGAGAGTCGTGCTTTGGTAGCTCAGATGGTAGAGCACTTCCCATGAAAGGCAAAGCTCCCGAGTTCGAGTCTCGGTCCGGCACACAGTTTTAGTCTGCAAGGAAGTTTCACTACTCACTTGTTTGTCTGCTGACATCATTTTCCAAAATTTATGAGCAAGTGATATATTCTAGAATAGTATCTCATAATAATATCCTCAGTAAATTATGGTTTGGATTTCAGAAGAGTTGCTCTATGGGAATGCCATTTATACATTCACTCGCCAAATTTTACAATCATTAAATAACAAAATAGTACCAGTTGGTATTTTATGTGACAAATGTAAGGCATTTGACTGTGTGATTCGCAATATTCTCTAAATAAACTTAGGTTTCATGGAATCAATGATATAGTGAACCAATGGATAATTTCATACCTAAAAAAAAGAATGCAGAAAATTGTACTTAGTGATTCAATCAATGTAACCACAGAGATCCTTCTGACTGAGGAGAAATCACTTTTGTGATTCCCCACAGCTCAATCTTAGGTCCAACACTTTTGCTCATATATGTAAAGGAACTCATGTCTAATATACAAAAAGCAGAATCAGTTCCTTCTGCAGATGACACTAGTATTGTAATCAATCCAAGCATACCTATAGCACTGGAAGAAATGGTAAACAATGTTCTTAGTTGAGTCACTGACAAGTTTATGTGAATGATCTCACTCTCAATTTTAAGAATACGTCTAAATTTTAATTAGGGAGCCAAGACATATAGTGTTGTAAAAGTTTAATTTTCTTCAGTTTAAGGGATTTACACATTGCTTATCTATATTAATTTTTGACTTTGTCTGTTTACTGCTCTGTGCTTATTTGAGTTTTTCATCTTCTTTAAGGGTGTCATCATTAAAAAACTGGATGCAAGTGTGAACATATTTGTTTCCATATTCAAGGCCCCATGCAAGTGGAATGTCTAACACCGGTCTTGATACAAAAAACATTATCTTTGACTTAATGGAGGTAATGGTAAAGTTGGTGATGGCAGCAGAGTTAGACAACTAACAGAACTCACACCAGCCAACAGAAATCACACCAAACAGTAAAAATACATGCTGAAGAATAAAATTGGTAAAATTAGTATTGATAGTTGGGAAGCTGCCAAATTTCTCAGATGACTACCAAAAAAGACAGTAGACAATCAGTAGGACAACTGTACAAGACTTGTAGGTACTCCTGGGGAACAACATGAATACTGCATATTTTCAGCCAACAAAATCCATACTGTCAGAAGAGAAATATTGTTGACTGTCAGACATTTTGTGAAGGAGTAAAGTAAGATCATTTCTGTGATGCCAACTGTGAAGGAAAGTCCAAATATAAACCCTGTAGACCATCTGTGATTCAGACTACAGGATGCAGTCTTCAGGTATTCAGGTAACCTTGACCACATAACAGAGACCTTCTTATTGAATTACTTCAGGAGGAGTGAAACTCAGTCATGCCTTGAAGAGACAGCAGTGCTCGCAGAGAGTTTTATCAGCTGAGATGATGAATTTCTTCATAATCAGGAACACCATAAAGAATACTGAAAAAGTCAACAGATGACTGTCTAAATCATTCATTCATATGTTGAAATGAGTTTTTGTAAAAAACTTATATGTTGTGAAAATGTTGTTAAAAAATTTGAGGAAGAAACTTTCTGTCCATCATGTATATACTATCTTGTGAATGACAACAAATGGACAAGGACCAGTAGAACCAAAAATGAAAGTGACTGGTTTATGAACCAACAAAGATATTGAAAACCATTATGTCAAACAATAAAGAATCTGTCATTTCCTACCAGATTAAAATTGTGTGCCAGACTGAGGCTCGTACTTGGGACCTTTGTCTTTTGTGAACAAAAGCGCTATCAACTGAGCTACCCAATCACGACTCATGACACATTCTCATAGCTTTACTTCCACCAGTATCTTATTCCTACCTCCCGAAATTGACAGTTCTCTTGTAAAATAGGAATCTGCCACGAAATTTCACTTCAGTACGCATTCCACTGCAGAGTCAAAAATCCATTCTGGGAACATCCCCCAGGCTTCAGCTCAGTCATGTCACTGCAGTATCTTTTCTTCCAGGAAAGCTAATCCTGCAACGCTCACAGGAGAACTTCTGTGTGAAGTTTGGAAGGTAGGGGATGAGGTACTGGCTGAAGTAAAACTGTGAGGATTGGGTCATGAGTCACGCTTAGTTAGCTCAGATGGGTAGAGCAGTTGCCTGCAAAAGGCAACAGTCCCAAGCTTGAGTCTCAGTCCAACACAAAGTTTTAATCTGTCAGGAAATTTCATATCAGTGCACATTCCACTGGAGAGTGAAAAATTCATTCCAATAAAGAAACTGTAAACTGTTTTGTAATGTCAAATTATCACAGGCTAAGGCAAAGAAAGTAGATGGAAATCAAGAAAGATATTAAATCATCCCATAGAAAGTCTTAAATGTTGATTACGGGAAGTTTGGTAAATACAGGAGAGTATACCAGATTGAATTTAATGAGAAAGTTAGCACTAGAGCAATGTAAGATAATAAAGACAAACAAAAGTGTAAAAGTATATTATTATATAAAGACAAATCATTGTTTATCATTGTTAAAGGTTGCTCCCATAAATCTCAAAAAGTCCTTGACTAATATACTTCAGATTTTTATACTAAGTGCTTAACTGATTTTTACCTGCAATATATTTTATACACACTAAATATTTTTTAATATAATAGGATAGATACAGAATCTACTCACCAAGCACCAGCAGGAGAACATACACATAAAGATGACTAACAGAAACCCCCCAGCTGCCGACAGGTGTTGTTGATATACCTCGATGTGGACAGCTGAACATGTGTACCCCGACCAGGACTCGAACCCGGGATCTCCTGCTTACATGCAGATGCTCTATCCATCTGAGCCACCGAGGACACAGATGAATAGCGTGACTGCAGGGACTTACTCGCGCATGCTTTGGCGATTCCCGTAAGAGTGGATGGGCAAATGTCTATAAGGTACATTACATATGTAGAATTGTGGACAGTTGGGAATGTGAGTCTCATGGGAAGTGTGCAATGGATAAGTCCCTGCAGTCACGCTATTCATCTGTGTCCTCGGTGGCTCAGATGGATAGAGCGTCTGTATGTAAGCAGGAGATCCCGGGTTCGAGTCCCGGTCGGGGTACACATTTTCAGCTGTCCACATCGAGGTATATCAGCAACACCTGTCGGCAGCTGAGGGTTGCTGTTAGTCATCATTTATTCCAGGGAAAAGCTGCACGGTCATCAACAGCATCTTTTCTTTCGAGAACAGTTACTGTCTTCATATATATAGTTAAAGGCTACCCAGCCATTGACCTTCGTCTGTGCAAATGTGCACAGGTTGCCCAAACTCTTACGGGAATCACCAAAGCATGCACGAGTAATGAGTGGATGGGCAAATGTCTATAAGGTACATTACATATGTAGAATTGTGGACAGCTGGGAATGTGAGTCTCACGGGAGATCCCGAGTTTGAGTCCCAGTCAGGTGACACATTTTCAGCTGTCCACATAGAGGTATATCAACAACACCTGTTGGCAGCTGAGGGTTTCTGTTAGTCATCATTTATTCCAGGGAAAAGCTGCACGATCATCAACAGTATCTGTTCTTTCTAGAACAGTTACTGTCTTCATATATATACACATAAAGGTCTTCAAATCTGAAAACTTCTGGAAACAGTGGCTCCTTCTTTGGCAGCAGGGCTGAAGGAGAAGGAAGAGGGGGAAAGGGAAAGTACTGGTGAGGCTTAGGGAATGGGATGAGTTTTGAAAAGTCACCCAGAACTGCGGGTCAGGAAGATTTATTGGGGGATGAGAAGGAAAGACAGGTTGTTGCAGACTGCACCAGACATGATTTTGTACACCACATCCAGTGCAGTCCCCAACAATCTGTCTCTCCTTCTCATCATGTCCAGTAAGTCTCCCCTGACCCTGCAATTTGGGCAGATTTTCTTAACTTCTCCCATTTCCTAAACCTCAACAGTATTTTTCCTTCACCCCTCTTCCTTCTCCTTCAGCCCTCTGTCAGAAGAAACAACTGGCTCAACAAACTTGCAAATTTACTTTTATATGTGCGTTCTCTTGCCGCCATTTGCAAGTAGATATTTTATCTATCAAATTACATTATATTTTCAAAAACTGGTTATTTTCATTGAAGTAAAATTTTTTAATATGTGTGTTTATAAATATACATCTGTAATAAACTGTCTGTGTGTCTGTTTAAACTATCTGTAATAAACATTTTGATATATATACAGACACACACAATATGGAAACACTAGTATCAAGAATCTCAAAATTTGCTTGACTAATTTACTTCAAGTTTATACATGTAATATATTTTTATACAGTTTATTTTAAATACAGTAGAACTTCTGAATAATGGATGTCTATGGAAGAATAAACATGTACACTTTTAAGAAGCATCTGTTATTCAGAAAAGGATAAAAATACAGTACATACAGTGTACTATAGACAGAAAAGTATGCTACTGCTGTATACTGCACAAGTAAATTAGAGAAAATTTATCTTTATTTAAGAACAGTACTACATTAAAAAATCCCCATAAACTAGTATAATATAGTATTAAAATTTTGGAAGGTTGGTCTAAAATAATCATGTATTTTTTTCTAAACCAGAGAGTCACTTGTAATTGTCTTCCTAACATGTGTCCCTCTTCATCACTTTTCACTAAAAAGTAGTGTTTCTATTTTCTTACCTCTTCAACAGCCTTCATGCTTGAAAGTGGAGTTAAGTCTGTTTCGGTTACATCATCTTCATCCTGCTGTCCATTCTCAATATTACCATCACACCCTTCTCAATAATGCTCTTGTGTGACTTCACTTATGCTAGTTGATGCACTTTCTGTGAATGGTATGACATATCCCTCAGATCAACCAAATTCTTGTACCAAAGTCTGAAGTTTGAGCTCATGTTCCTTGAGGTTGCTTTCCTCAACACCATCGTCAAAAGCTGAAGCATTGTCATTAAAAATGAACCCTGTCTTCTTCAAAAATTTGCTGATTGTAGTAGATGATACTTATTTTAAGGCTGCAGAAATTCACAGAATTCTGCAGGCTACACCTAAATTTTTCATGCCAATCTACAAATGCTTTGAAATCACTAAGCCTTAATTCATTGGAATTACAAGTGCTTTCTTGCACATCAGATGTCTGCTAACTGGAAAATTATTGCTGTGAGCATGGCAGAATCATTCAAAAGTCAAATAGCCAACTTTTAAGCCTGACATGTTAGAAAAAGTTCATTTAATGGAAAGGTTATCATTTCCAGTCCACGATTTCAGAATGTCCTTTTTGTTTCTTAAAATGTCATTGGTCTGTGCTTTTCCAACAGTAAACCTCATGGCCATTTCGCTGACAGTGATCTTTTCCTTTTCATAAACATTGATGACTTCAGTCATTTCATTCAGCAATAACCATTTCCATATTTGTGACATCTTAGCACTATGGTACAAAAGCTCTCTCACTTGAGGACAAAAACTTAGAAAACATTCAAATGCATGATAAGGATTGTTTCCATTTAATTTACAACTGTCTTTTTCTTTTATGCTGCCTGTTATTTGGAAGTTTTAATTGTTGCTGTGTGATAGATTTCAGTGACAGCATTTGTTAATGAGAATGTCCACTATTTCGAAGAATTTTACTATAGAGCAAATGTTATTTTGCAGGATAATTTTGAAATATCTGATACTAAGAATTGTCCATTAAGGAAAGTTTTACTGTACATGGTATGTTAATATAACCCTATATCTGTAGTACCAGTATTGGTAATATAAAAGTACTTTACTGCTGTTACAAAAAATCGAAGAAAGTTCTTCACTCACGTACTTCAAATTTGTACATGATAATGTAATAAACATTGAGATGACCATAGGCTGCATGTTTTCTTCAATACAGGTTGTATATAAATATATGCCATTTGTAATATATAAAGAGGAAAATTTTTTAGCAAAAACTTCAAGTTTCTATACGATGCTCTAATACTCATTCAGACTATTATAGGCTAGATATGTTTTTATGCATGTAAATATATAATATGTACAAGAAAACAGTTGTTAGCAAAAATCTCAATAAGTTCTTGACCAATTTAGCTTAGATTGTTACACAATGCAGTAATAAACATTTTGACAGACATAAGCTAATTTTTTAATATATATAATATATAAATATCCATATGACATACAGAGTGCACATAGTTTTATTGGTAACTGAGGAGTATATACTGAACCACATTACATCAGTATTTACTTCATTTGCAGAATTATAATTATAGCTTTTATGAGTAGTATAATTTTAGAATAGTTACCCCTCCAAGAAGATGTGGCAAGAGCAATCCATTATTGCTTATTGTTCCCTGGGCAGGAGGGCAGGTAATGAAGTGTATATGCACGGACACAAAACAATTGGTCTATATTAACAGGTGTAGTCCACCTGGTTCTACAGTTACAACCATGCAGAAAACCTAAGGAATGAAGACCTATGTACTTTTTGGTACCAAAGGGACAAGCATTAACAAAATGTTAACAAAATTTAGTGTTGTTTTGTTATCAAAGATAAGACCAATCGTTCATCTGTCAAAATTTCAGTGACTATTGTGAGATAATGTTTTGCACAAATTTGTCACCATTGACAAACTCTGACTCTGAGAAAATGCCTCTTTGACTTAAGTGTTTTGAGGGGCTTATACCTTCAGCTATATCATCCCATATGTGAGAAAGTATATCTTTATTTACAGGTAATATCCACTTATCAACAGATGGTATCATAGTAGTTATGGTTGCATCATATTTGATAAAACTTATAATAATACCAGGGTAATATTTTTTTCATATTGTGTAACCACAAACATACAGATCTTCATGCTGACTGGTTTCTGCTTTTTCTGTTGTTTCGATATGCTCGCTTCATTCTACATAGGTGCTGCTAACACTTGCATTTGATTTCTTCTGTATGATTCGTAATCGTTGTATGAACTTTCACCAAGAATTTGTTCTTTTAATAGGTCTTCATCATTTGAATACTCAAACACTGTCTGGATCCTTTCTCTTCTTAAGTTGTTTACTAGTACCTGGCACTAGCTTAGAAACATTTTGTGACATTTCTAGAAAGTGTTTCATTTCTTATGGATTTTCTACATTTTCGAGATTTTCAGTGCTGTAAAATGTATACTGGCAATGTCCTAGATCCAGTTTACACTCGTACCATAATATAACAATATTAATTTCTTATCAGTACTCATTTTCATCATAACAAGATTCATACCAAGCTGAATCAGGTCTAAAACAAAGTAATGAAAATGCTCTGAAGCTGGTTTGATCCACTTTGTCAATGGTGCAAAGTTGTCCCATTTTTCCCAGAAAATAATCTTCACAGTTGCTTTTTATCATACAGTGATAAATAACATGTTGTTTGCCAGTCTGTGGGTATGATTTAGACAGCAACTAATTTCTAAACATAAATGAATGTCATTTTCCTTCTGTTTTAATAGTTTTCTGGTACCAAATTACCTCAAAAATACCATAGTATGAATATTATTAGTAGTTAATATGCAATTTAATGAGTGGCAGAATAACTCAAACATTTGAGCTAGTAGAAACCATCAACTGTTGCACAGAATCAGAACTCTTTTTTGAGTACGTTCTAGGCAGGATTGAATCTTTTTTCAGTGTTGGAGCAAAGTTAAACTCCAGGGGAAAAGTAGCCCAGCTTTACTGTATCTTCTTGTCTGAACTGTTTATAGTCCACAAGGCTACACTCCAGACAGATATCATCAGAGAAGACTTCCTAACACATAAATTGATGTTAACAAATTTCAAATTTCTCTTCTTCAGAAACATTTTTCTTGCTATTGCCAGGCTACATTTTATATCCTCTCTACATTGGCCATCATCAGTTATTTTACTGCCCAAATAGAAGAACTTGTCCACTACTTTCAGCATCTCATTTCCTAATCTAATTCCCTCATAACTGCCTAATTCAATTCGACTACATTCCATTATCCTTGGTTTGCTTTTATTAATATTTATCTTATATCATCCATTCAAGGTACTGTCTATGATATTCAACTGCTCTTCCAAGTCCTTTGAGGTCTCTGACAGAATTACTGTCTTTGGCAAAACTCAAAAACTCAAAGTTTTGATTTCTTCTCCCTGAATTTTAATTCCTACACCATATTTTTCTTCAGTTTTCTTTACTACCTGCCCACTGTGCAAACTGAATATCAGAGATAGGACACAACACTGTCTCATTCCCTTCTCAACCACTGCTTCCCTTTCATGTCCTTGTCTCTTCTAACAGCCATCTGGTTTCTGTACAAGTTGTATATAATCTTTTGCTGCCTGTATTGTAGCCCTGATACCTTCAGAATTTCAAAGATTGTATTCCAGACAACATTGTCAAAAGCTTTCTCCAAACCTACAAAAGTTGTAAACATATGTTTGCCATTTCTTATCCTATCTTGTAAGGTAAGTCATATGGTAAGTTTTGTCTCATGTGATCCTACATTTCCCTTGAATCCAAACTGATCATCCTTGAGGTTGGCTTATACCAGTTTTCCATATTACTATGGAATTTGAATCGTCCAAGACTTTGTAATCCTACTCATTCACAAATTAAAACTATGCAAAATAAACATTCAAGATAATGTTCTCAAAGATGCAGTAACTGGAGAGATCACTCTCATACCCAGTGTACGAATTATCCCAACCTATTTACACATACATTTTAAGCAACCCCAGTTCCCAATCAAGATTTAGTTTTTGGTACCAACAAACAAGACTAAAGGTGTGAGAGAGAGAGTGGGGGAAGGGGTGTTGGGCAGAATGGGTGAGGGGGGAGGAAGGTTATGGACAGGGAGAGGGAGGAGAGGAGATGGAGAGGAACTGTTTATTGTCCACAAGGCTACACTCTAGACAGATATCGTCATAGAAGACTTCCTAACACCTAAATTGATGTTAACAAATTTCTCTTCTTCAGAAACATTTTTCTTGCTATTGCCAGGCTACATTTTATATCCTCTCTACATTAGCCATCATCAGTTAGTTTACTGCCCATATAGCAAAACTTGTCCACTACTTTTAGCATCTCATTTCCTAATCTAATTCCCTCATAACTACCTGATTCAATTCCACTACATTCTATTATCCTTGAGGAAGGGAGGATGAGGAGATGGACAGAGAGAGAGAGAGAGAGGAGGAGGAGGAGGTGCACAGAGAGAGGGGCAAAAGGAGTTTAGGACTATATCCAGTTCCTCTACTTATTTAGCAATTGCAAAGCATTGCCAAGTATGCTAGTATAATATAAAGGAGAAACATTGTTGGCAAAAATGTATGAAAGTTCTTGATGATATACTCTAAGTTTTTACACAGTACTCTAATAAACAGTTAGATTCACATAACACACACACACACACACACACACACACACACACACACACACACACACACACACATATATATATATATATATATATATATATATATATATATATATATATATATATATATATATATTCCTAATAAATATAATGTATTAATTTTTACATGCTACACTAATAAAGGTTGAGACAGACATAGGCTGTACTTTTTGAAAAAATACAGTGCACAGATTTTCTGATAAAACTGATTATAATAAAGAAAATGCTGCTCTGTGGTGTGAAAATATGTGGTTTTTTCTCTTCTGACAGGCAGTTTTAACTGCGATAGCAGTGCATGTAAATCAGTGGACAAATTGTTTCTGACATGTATATTCTTTCTCCTTAAATATAATTCCAAACCAAAATTGTATAAACAACAATGTAATGTCTTCCTGTCTTCCTTGCCATTGGACTGACAGAAAACAGGAAAGTTGTATTTATGGCTTATTGGCCTATGATGAGAATACTATTACATATTCTGAATCATCTGAAACTTTGTAATCCTGCCCACTGACAGATCAAAAGTATGTGAAATACTCTCACTGAAGCTACTATCCTCACATGTCAAGCAACTGGAGAAGCCTCCCTTATACTCCATGTACCAGTCATCACAACTGGTTTACCCATTTATTTTAAGTAAATTCAGTTCCCAATAGAGGTATAATTTGCAATAACATTGAACAAGGCTGAAGGTCAGAGAGAGGGGAGAAGAGGATGTTGACAGAGAGGGAGAAGGAAAAATGGACATAGTGAAGAAGAAGAAGAAGGAGATGGGCAGAAAGAGGGAGAGAATGAGATGGACAGAGAGAGGGGTAGAAGGTGATGCATAGAAAAAGACAGGAAGAGGAGATGGACAAAGAGAGGGAGAAAGGGAGATGGACAGAGAGAGGGTGGAAGGAGTTTAGTATGAGTACGGAATTCCCATGCATATTAGCAATTGTGAGACATTGTTGGGTTCACTACTGTTTTAGTAAACAGCATTTGCAGAAAGAAAAATATCCTATGCAGCTATTTAACTTCATCCCTTTGTGATGACACGGGCCATAAATTCCTAGCTTTTGTGCATTTCTCCTTGCTTCAGCTACTGCTGTATGTCTTAGGATGTCACTGATTGAATAAAAATCAAATGCAACCAAATGGAATCCAACTAACGTGGTGATGCAGGTGCCAACCATTCTTATGAGCACCAACTTCTGTGCATGATACGATGCTACCTTATGCTACTCATGACTGAGCTTGTGTGTACAGATAATGAATGTAAAACATATGAGAGGGTACTGAAAGCCATGTATTGCAAATTATTTTATGAAACAATGTTACTTTCCACTATACATAACATTGTTTTGTACACTGATCTGCAGTAAGAACTGACAGTTCCTGCCTTGTCTTTTTCCTTGAGCTTTCCCAAGACCTTTCACTCCTCACTTTATATGTGGGAAGAAGAAGATACCACAAAATGCTTGGTCAGGTGAGTAAGTAAGAAGACTGAAAAAAGTGATTCAGCTGTTTATTAATTTGTCTATTCAAGGTAACCTAATGATCATAAACAGGTAAAAAATATGTATACACATGGAATATATAAGTGTGCTTTTTTTAGGATAAGGCAGTTGGTCAGCTATGATGTTGCTGAGTGACTGCAATTGTCTGAAATTATTCAAGAACATCTAAATCAGGATGGGTTGAATATGAGACCAGAGTCTTCATAACTGCACTGCCTTATTTTTTTGGACCCTCTTGTAGAATATTCTTTGATTTACACACAATCTGCTCCACATAATTTATAAATCAAAACATAGTTTTGCTCTTTATTGCTCCACACACCAAGAAAAATAACTGGTGACTCCTAAAGTATGAAAATGCTGCTATGTCCCTTGCACTAAACTTCAGTCTGTTCAGAAAACTGATTCCAAGTCCATAAAAATGCAACTATGTCCCATGCACTTCTTCATATATTCCTCCTCAGGCGACCTGAAAAACTGTGTTAGCATCCCCTCCATAATGAGTGAGACATTACTCTCAGGGTCTCGGACATGATTTTCTTGTAAAAGCATTACAGTGTGTTCATGTATTGTAATGTGACAAGGTGTTGTGGTTATCTCCTTTCATTATTGACCAGTATTCTGAGTTCTCTAAGTAACTTTGACTGTGTAGTAAGCATTATTTATGAAGAATGTTTTGGCTGAGTTTTAAACTTCTTCATCTTCTAGGGAAATTTATTACACAATTTTAGTCCTCAATAGATAATGCTGGTTTGAGCTGTATGTTCATTTTTCCTTGATAAATATAAGTCCAACTGGATTTTGTTCCATAGATTATCTATAAAACTGTTACAGAAAAACTTAGTAAGAAATGCCCTGATATGTGCAATAAATTGATACATGTATTCATGTGGTGCAGTAATGATACCAAACTTTTTAATTGGTTCTGTTCAATGTTCCTGACTACTGACTCTTGCTATTATTCTTGCAGCCCTTTTCTGGAGTTTAAATTGTGTCCACGTTTTCTTTCTCTGGTCACCAGACACAGTATCCCATAGCTAAGAATTGAGTGTACACGGGAACAGTATGTCACCACAAGACAATGAATGTTACAAACTGATGATAGAATAGTATGAGCATAACATTCTGATAACATTCTTTTTGCCAGTATCTTTGTGTGTTCATTACATGTTAACTGAAAATCAAAATTCATCTCTATAAACCTTATGTTTGGTAAGCAATCAATAGGTTTATCATATACACTTCTTGCAACAGAATTGTTTTTCCTGTTTATGCTTCAGTGCATAATGTTTGTTTTCTTTATATGCAGAGTTAATTTATTATATACTACCCAACCACAAAAATCCTTGATGGTTCCATTTGCTTTCTCTAAAGAGAGTTCTGGTGTTTTATCAGTGATTATGATGTTTCCGTCTTCAGAAAAGAGAGCTTTTTCTCCATGTCTTATACTGTTTCAAAAATATTTATTTAAATTAAAAACAGAATTGGACCAAATACACTAACCTGAGAAACACCTGTGTTTATATTTTCCTTGCCTGACAACAGTTGTACTAAAAATTTACCAATATCAGCTACCTCTACCTTTTTCACTGTTTCCCAGGTAAGACTCGAAAAAATTGTTTGATATTCCTCTTAAACCTAGTGCTTCTAATATCTTTAGTACCAAGCGAGGTGTTGCAGTGGTTAGCACACTGGACTCGCATTCAGGAGGCCAACGGTTCAATCCCGCGTCCGGCCATCCTGATTTAGGTTTTCAGTGATTTCCCTAAATCGCTCCAGGCAAATGCCGGGATGGTTCCTTTGAAAGGGCATGGCCAGCTTCGTTCCCCATCCTTCCCTAATACGATGAGACCGATGACCTCACAGTTTGGTCTCTTCCCCCAGACAACCCAACTCAACCTCTCTTTAGTAGTATTTTGTGACCAACGGTGTCACATTCTTGGACAAATCTAAAAATATGCCGGCAATACATTTATCTTTGTCAACAGCATCAAGCATACATTTTGTGATCTCTGTAAAAGCTGATATGGTACTTCTGCCACCTGAGAAACCAAACTGTACTTCATTAAAAAGATTGTATTTATTCATGCAACACATTTGTCTATCTCCCATGGTTGATTCAATTACTTTTGAGAATAGAGACAGTAGTCAAATGGGCCTTTAGTTTTCATTACTCCCCATACTTCCTTTGTTTAGTAAAGGCATAATTCATGCATGCTTTAGGTAGCCTGGAAAAATACTTCAACTAAAGGACTCATTTATCTGCTTTCTATGACAAAGTTACTTAGATGTGTTGCAGAGTGTGCTGTTAAGTAACACAGAGATAGTTGCAGCAATCACAAATTAGTAAGTAAACTAAAGTAAAATCATGTGAAATGAATGTCTGGGAGGCCCTGAAGGGCAGCTTCAACCATCTAATTGAAAAGTCTTCTCTATCCTCTGTGCCTGCAGACATCTTCTCTTTGTGAAGTATGAGAGCTGTAGGTATTAATCTAACTGTTAATTGTAGATGACTGTAGTGGTGTGTGTAGTGTAGTGCATCATGTTCATGTTTGAGATGATGAGATGACAAGGGAGAGAGTGGAACCTCATGTTGATGCATAACCTTCTCATAATGAATAGCACCAAGGGGGCTGCTGAGCTTGATGTCCCCATCCAATGAATGGATTACAGTCAACAGTGTCACACGCCCTCACTTCATGAGACACTGCAGAGAGATTTGGAATTTAATCCAGGACATTGGCACAACCCCTCTTCCCCTTTCTGATTAAATATTGGCAGTGAAAATTTCATCCACCACCAGGATTCGAAGCAGCTTATGTCTGAGTTGAGCACCACTGCACAAGTGTTCATTAGCAACCTCAGCTACAGAGGCAGGTTGCAAATTAGTAATAATAGATGACACTGCACTACTCAGTCAGTACATTACAATAGTAGGTTACTCAGCCTAATGGCAAACATATTACTTGGTAAATGTCATGCAATTTTGAAAGGCAAAACAACTTATTACAAGTTAACATTGGATGGCACTGCACAATTGTATGCTAAGAATACTAGTGATAAGAATATTAATTTTCATCTTGTTATATTGTGACACAGACATTTATAAAGCAAATGGGTATTGCCTGCAAATAGGTACAGCTAGTTAAGTGTGAACATGGAATCCTCCAGGGTATGTATGATACATTCAATCAGTCATATATCATGTTCTGTAAATCAGATCATGAAGGTGAGCCTGCAGGACTTTGTAATAGGTAGTTACAATTAACAGGCAAAAGCAGTAACTGCAGGCTACTTCTGTCAAATATACTAACAACATATTATGCCCACAGTTATTCTACTTATGCTGATAATCATGAGACATATATAAAATTATTCTATATAGGCATGTTTATGTACAGTATGATTCAAAATGAATGGGACAAAATGAAAGTATTCCTGTGTCTACAGTAATGATTTTATATCAGAAATATACATGTAGACTAGAAGGTTAATTCTCACAATTCCTATGGATATTTGCAGAACTTTGATGTGGGCTCCATTTGCCACATGGCACATGTCTATCAGGCACTGTATTTCTTGCCAGATCCATTCCAGCATAGCCTGCTCAAAGGAGTTGACTGCATAGACAATCCAGTGTCTTATATGCTGTAATTCTTGTGGCAATGGAGGTACATAACTCATGTCCTTCTCACACCCCAAAAGGAAAAAATCCATTGGTGTAAGGTCAGGTGAACTGAGGGACCACAACATGAATGGCACATCATTTGACCCAGCATGATCAACCCAGCATTGTGGAAGATGTTCACTGAGTTTCAGAGAATCATATTCAGGTTCCAGAGAGGTGTATTGGTATTGTGCACCCCATATTGTCAAATTATGCTTGTTCACTTTGTCACGTAAGTGAAATGAGGCTTTATCAGAGAACAGAAACCTTTCTGCAAAACCATCCACCTCTATTTGTGCTTGAAAATCAATGTGTAGTTGTATCCACTCTAATTTATCAGCTGCTTTTAGAACCTGCAACATTTGAATTCTGTAAATCTTGAATTACAGACATTTGTACAACACACAACACACTGCTGATTGTGATACATTCCCTTCTCTGCTGGTACAAAGCATACATTTTCTGGGACTCTTTTTGTAGATCAAACAGATAATTTCAACCATTTCATTCTTGATAGGTGATTGTCTGGTGGTTTTCTTCTTGCATATACATTCTGTCTTCTAGAATTGCTTTGCTAGTCTAGCAGTGCTCTGATGGTGTGGTGCCACTTTACTGAACTGGGTATGCATATGTCTTTGAACAACAATTATTGATGATTTTTTGCATATTCTGTAGCAGAGTATGCCTTTTCTGTCATGGATGCCACCATTTTGAATACTAACACCAGTGATGAACAACAGTACTGACTTTCCATTGTTTCATTGTTGCCATCCTAAACTGTGAGAATTAGCCTTTCAGTCTATATGTGTATTTTTGAAATAAAGTCATTACTGTAGTCTCAGGAATACTCTTTTGTCCCATTCAATTTGAATTACTATGCATATTAGGAGAAAAGAACTACTTTGAAAGAAGCCACTGCTTTTCCTTGTATACAAGCCAGATGCTGTTTGTACCTCATAAATAAAACAAATAATTTATAAATTCAGTGCTTAATACAAACATTAGAATTATGCAGATTTACATCCTTGAGTCCAAATATTCTGATAAATCATAGAAGTGTTGTATAATGAGATATTATTTTACTTACCAAAAGCAAAAGTACACAACATTATTCTAGCTTTTGAAACTATTAGACCTTTCCTCAGGGAGGAGATATGGATAGTTCGGGAAAGGTTAATAAGGAAGGACAGGTCACTCAGACGAACAGAATGACAGCCACCTGTAGTGACAATAAAGATTCACAAAGATACTTTTCAACCACTGGCAACCTATTCATCTCTCCTCCCCATGGAGTGAACCAATACTTACAAAAGCTGCAATACTGTTACGTACTTTTACTTCTATATTCTTGTACTGGCAATACTAAATATTTTACCTTCTGAAGATAATTTCTGTCCAAAAATTGTGCCTAATAATTTAATAATTTTCTTGGCTTGATTTCCATTTTCAGCCAACTTTTTATTGATTTTGCCTACACAGGGCCTCATGAAATGATGTGTGACTTCTTTCTTTTCTTCTTTCTCTCCAGTAGTTTTTCATTCCTTCCCTATATTTTTCTCTTCTCTCTTCTGCCCATACTGTGCCTGCCTTTTTCTCTGTTTTTTTTATTTCCTGGAGCCCCTATGAACTTTTTAGTTCTGCTCTGAATTTTTCTTTTTCTCCTATTTTTTCCTCTTTTACTTCCATTTCTCATAGGTCTGCATCAACTTCTTTCATTCATTCCATTGATGATTTTGTGTTCCTATCATAAAAGTTAAAAATTCTTTCTGTTACTCCATTGAATATAACTCTTCACTTCCTCATTGTGTCTAATATTCATTCTATTCTTTCATAAACTTCTTTGTTACTACTTATTTCTATTTTCCATTGTAATATTTTGGAGATAATTATTTGTATGTATTTAACAAAAGCCATTCTAAAGCATAAAGGCATTCTGGTCTAATGACAGTGTTTTAGAGCTGGAGTTTTGCATTTAAGGGCAAAGATTTCTTGTTATAAATGTTTTTGTTAACTGAAAAGCCACTTCCATTTTCCTTGCCTTTGGTAAGTTAGCTTCTTCATCCAAAGCATTTGGTTGTATTATTTCACCTAGATACATAAGTTTTGTGGCTTTTTTTATTCTTGTAAGCATTTTGAAGACCAATGTCACACTTCCACATGGGATGACATTAGACACAGAAAGATGGGGTGCACAAATTTTGGTCATTGGGGGAAATGGTAAGATGAACAGCCTATACTGGTAATATTGGCAAATCCAGATTAGCATGGTGGTCCCATGAAGGTTAGGGAGAAGGCCAGGAAACATATCAGACAGGCTCATTTAAAAGTAGATTGTTGGATAATATTCTGCTATCACACAAAGCTCTTCATCAGATGAAGAAACACGTACATTCTCTCTCTCTCTCTCTCTTTATCTCTACCTCTATCTCTCTATCTCTCTCTTCCTCTCTCTCTCTCTCTCTCTCTCTCTCTCTCTCTCTTTATCTCTACCTCTATCTCTCTATCTCTCTCTTCCTCTCTCTCTCTATCTCTCTCTACCCTCTCCCTCCCTCTCGCACTCACCACACACACACGTACACACACACACACACACACACACACACACACACACACACACACACACACACATAGCCACTCTCATCTATAGGCACTGTGGCCCCATTGGGATGAGTAGCGTCCTCAACTGGGATGGTTAGCGGGGTACAGAAGAGGCGTGGGCTCGTGAGGATGAGGGATAACAGAGTAGGGGGTGGGGAATACACTGTAGAGTGGGCTGCAGTAATATGCAGAGACATGGTGGTGACAAGTTGGTGGGCTGCAAGGTGCAGCATTGGGTGAGTTGTGTGGAGGGGAAAAGGAAGAGGAGAGAACCACAGAAAGGGAAAGGACAATGCAGGTGATTGGGGAGATGAGAGTGGGAGGGGGCAGGGGGACAGAAGGCATGTGTGAGACTGACGTGGGAGCAGAGAATGGGATAGAGGCAGCTGGAGGACAGGGACTATCTTTTTGATGGGACATTAAACACTGTTCATTACAGTAATGAGGGATATTTTTCCAGGAGAATTCCCACCTGTGCATTTTAGAGAAACTGGTAATGGGGGTACAAATGAAAATTGTGTGGACAGTGAAGCAGTCATTGAAATCAAGTACACTGTGTCGCACAGCACGCTTATTAACTGGCTGGTGCAGCTGTCTCTTGGCAATAGTTTGACAGTGGCCATTCATGCAGACAAGCAGCTTGTTATTGGTCATTCCTGCATAGAATGCCACACAGTGGCTGCAGCTGGCTTAGTAGACTACATGTCTACAGGTGGCTCTGCCTTTCATAGGGTAGGGAATGCCTGTGACTGAACTAGAGCTGGTATTAGTGGGAGGATGTAAGGGACAGGTGTCATATTTAGGTCCTTTACAGTGGTGGACAGAATTTTTTCTCATTTCAGGACATGATGAGAAGTAGTCAAAATCTTGGTGGAGTACATCATTTAGTTCGTACAGTCATGGTTGGTGCTGAGTCATCAGGGGGCACTCCTTTTGTGGCTGGTCAGTAGATATGTGGGGGATGGTAGGTCGAAGAAACAAAATGTGGAACATCTGTTTCTAGACAAGGTGGGGAGGCTAATTTTGGCCTGCAAAGGCCTCAGCAAGACCCTCACCATATTTTGAAAGGTACTGCTCATTACTACAGATGGGATGAACATGCATGGTTAGGATGTATGGAAGGGACGTCTTGGTGTGAAATGGGTGGCAGCTGTCAAAATGGAGATACTGTAGGCAATTCATGGATTTGATGTAGATAGAGGTACTGACCTAGCCATTTGTATGGTGGAGATGAACATCAAGGAAGGTGGCCTGAAGGGCTATGGAGGACCAGGTGAACTGAATGGGAAGGTGTTGAGAGTATTGAGGAGTGTGAATAGGTGTCCTCTTCATCAGTCTAGACCATGAAGACATCATCACTGAATCTGAACCAGGTAAGAGCTTTGGCTTTCTGGGTGGCTAGGAAAGATTTCTCTATATATCCCATAAATGGGTTATCATAGGACAGTGCTATGTGGGTGCCCATGCCTGTACTGTGGATTTGTCTGTAGATGATGCCTTCAAAGGAAGAGTACTTGTGGTTGAGGATACTATTGCTCATGATGACAAGGAAGGAGGTTGTACGTTTTGAAGTCAGTCAGGCATAGGGAAAGTTAGCATTCAGTGGTAACGAGGCCATGCTCATTGGGTATAATGGTGTAGTGGGAGGTGGCATCAATAGCGATAAGCATGGTGCCAGTGGTATAGGGTTGAAAGGACAGAAACTGTCGAAAGTTGGTAGAGGATGATGATGATGATGATGATGTTTGGTTTGTGGGGTGCTCAACTGTGTGGTCATCAGTGCCATTACAAAATCCCAATTTTTTATGCAGTCCAATTTTTCCACACTTCAATCTA
Organism: Schistocerca cancellata; assembly: GCF_023864275.1. Classification (NCBI taxonomy): domain Eukaryota; kingdom Metazoa; phylum Arthropoda; class Insecta; order Orthoptera; family Acrididae; genus Schistocerca; species Schistocerca cancellata. The sequence continues at coordinate 326,287,564 of NC_064629.1, forward strand.
GACAGTGTCATGAATGACGATGATGATGAAACGATGAGGACAACACAAACACCCAGCCCCCAAGCAGCGAAAATACCCAACCCAGTTGGGAATTGAACCTGGGTTGGTAGAGGAAATGGTTAGTGTCTTTTATATAGGAGAGTAGGTTACTCTCATATAGCTGTCATCAGAATCAGACTGTATATACAGGGCGTTTCAAAAATGACCGGTATATTTGAAACGGCAATAAAAACTAAATGAGCAGCGATAGAAATACACCGTTTGTTGCAATATGCTTGGGACAACAGTACATTTTCAGGCAGACAAACTTTCGAAATTACAGTAGTTACAATTTTCAACAACAGATGGTGCTGCGGTCTGGGAAACTCTATAGTACGATATTTTCCACATATCCACCATGCGTAGCAATAATATGGCATAGTCTCTGAATGAAATTACCCGATACCTTTGACAATGTGTCTGGCGGAATGGCTTCACATGCAGATGAGATGTACTGCTTCAGCTGTTCAATTGTTTCTGGATTCTGGCAGTACACCTGGTCTTTCAAGTGTCCCCACAGAAAGAAGTCACAGGGGTTCATGTCTGGCGAATAGGGAGGCCAATCCACGCTGCCTCCTGTATGTTTTGGATAGCCCAAAGCAATCACACGATCATCGAAATATTCATTCAGGAAATTAAAGACGTCGACCGTGCGATGTGGCCGGGCACCATCTTGCATAAACCATGAGGTGTTCACAGTGTCGTCTAAGGCAGTTTGTACTGCCACAAATTCACGAAGAATGTCCAGATAGCGTGATGCAGTAATCGTTTCGGATCTGAAAAATGGGCCAATGATTCCTTTGGAAGAAATGGCGGCCCAGACCAGTACTTTTTGAGGATGCAGGGATGATGGGACTGCAACATGGGGCTTTTCGGTTCCCCATATGCGCCAGTTCTGTTTATTGACGAAGCCGTCCAGGTAAAAATAAGCTTCGTCAGTAAACCAAATGCTGCCCACATGCATATCGCCATCATCAATCCTGTGCATTATATCATTAGCGAATGTCTCTCGTGCAGCAATGGTAGTGGCGCTGAGGGGTTGCCGCGTTTGAATTTTGTATGGATAGAGGTGTAAACTCTGGCGCATGAGACGATACGTGGACGTTGGCGTCATTTGGACCACAGCTGCAACACGGCGAACGGAAACCCGAGGCCGCTGTTGGATCACCTGCTGCACTAGCTGCGCGTTGCCCTCTGTGGTTGCCGTACGCGGTCGCCCTACCTTTCCAGCACATTCATCCGTCACATTCCCAGTCCATTGAAATTTTTCAAACAGATCCTTTATTGTATCGCTTTTCGGTCCTTTGGTTACATTAAACCTCCATTGAAAACTTCGTCTTGTTGCAACAACACTGTGTTCTAGGCGGTGGAATTCCAACACCAGAAAAATCCTCTGTTTTAAGGAATAAACCATGTTGTCTACAGCACACTTGAACGTTGTGAACAGCACACGCTTACAGCAGAAAGACAACGTACAGAATGGCGCACCCACAGACTGCGTTGTCTTCTATATCTTTCACATCACTTGCAGCGCCATCTGTTGTTGAAAATTGTAACTACTGTAATTTTGAAAGTTTGTCCGCCTGAAAATGTACTGTTGTCCCAAGCATATTGCAACAAACGGTGTATTTCTATCGCTGCTCATTTAGTTTTTATTGCCGTTTCAAATATACCCGTCATTTTTGAAACACTCTGTATAAGGATAAGGGACAAGAGCACAGGATTATTTATATCAATATTAGTCACTTTTCTGTTCTATTCACTTCCTGTAAGGAGTGAGGGTGAACAAATATCAATATGCTGCTGTAGCCTATAGGACTTAGCCTTTTTTATATAAGTCTCATGATTCCTATGTGAAATATATGATTGAGTAGTAAATCTGATCAAAATAGTTACATTGCTACACTAGCAAAAATGTTTGCACCATAGTAAAACTCTCTTCTACAATCTCACTATTTCAGTGTTGGCCATAAAACATGTAGGCATGCAACACGCATTACAAATACAGCATATGATACACATACTTATTAATAAATGGATGCAGCATTGTATGTAACCACATTATCAACAATTTGTACTGAATTTTATTGTTCTTCCATGGAAAACTGATGAAAGTATTGTCCTCTGGAGATATGATACTGCACCAAAGTAAAATCTGTTATTCACTAAAAACTTAATCAACAATCATTACTCATTGTCTAGGTAAAATAAATAAGAAATAGAAAAAGTTGCTTCTACACCAATAAATTACATTCCAAAACCTCTATATAATAAACACCTTTAACACTGCAATAGGATAACATCATCTTAATATGGTATTTGTAATTTTTTTACATTCTATCAACCAAGACAAATGTTTTTATGGCCATAGAATTTATTGTCTACTTAGGAATAAAATAATGGTCTTTCTACATTACTATTCTAATGCAGCTGGCATGGTAGCTCAGTGTGTTCGGTCAGAGGGTTAGCTGCCCTCTGTAATAAAAAAACTGAGTGAATGGATCAATAATGAACTTCAACGGGCATCAGGTGACGTCTGCCACGAACAATTGAAACAAACAATAACGAACAAAAAATGAGATTTAAAAATAAAATTGCACCTGGAGCCATATAAGACAGTGAAGGCAAATACTAAAAAGTCTAGTGATCTAAAGACAAAAGTTTCCCACTAATTTTAACACTGACACTATTTATATCTAATTTTTGGTTGGAGATATGATAGTCAGTGGCAAACAAATGGACGATATATTTGACTACCACATTGTTTTATGAGACATTATTGAAGTTATTATGGTATGCTCTTGCTTTTCTATGATCTAGAAACTTTAATCAGAGGCATTTCAGTTTACAGTTAGACATGGAAAATTATCAATGTAATTTTACGGTCAAACAACAACAATTAAAATTTCTGTGAATAGATATGATAATGCAACAAGGGCAACAATAAATTGTTGTATAAGTAGATATTCTTTTTACTAATCTAAATAACTACTAAATGTAAAATATGTAGATGGTGAGATAAATGATGTTAACTATGCTGTCTATGAAATAGTGCAAAACAGATTTCAGTCATCTGTCATGCAATTAAATTACATCTTGATAGAGTAGAGAAGTTGGTGCAAACTGAGCAATCATTTACTAGAAAGATGCAATGGGTATCTACATCTATCTCTACACCTATACTCTGCAATACACTTTGAAGTGCATGACAGAGGGCAGATGTTTCTAATTGTCCCATTCACACATGGAGCAGGAGAAGGTTGATTGTTTAAATGCATTTGTGCTAAAATTAGTCTAATCTTCTCCTTCCTCTGCATCTATCTATTTCACTAATGAAATAATAAGTGCTCTGAGTAACCGGAAGTCACCCGTTGGGATTTTTTGTGATGTATCAAAGGCTTTTGATTGTGTAAATCATGGAATACTTCTAGATAAGCTCAAGTACTGTAGTATGAATGGGACAGTGCTCAAATGGTTTAAATCATACCCAACTGGAAGAGTGCAGAAAGTTGAAACAAACAGTTCACATAATATGCAAAAAAACTGGTGATTTCTCAAACTGGGGAACAATCAAGAATGGGGTGCTGCAATGTTCGGTCTTGGGTCCTCTGTTGTTCTTAATATATATTAATGACTTGCCATTCTATATTCACAAAGATGCAAAGCTGGTACTTTTTGCCAATGATACAGGTGTAGCTATCACACCCGACAGACAAGAATTAACTGGTGAAATTGTAAACGATGTTTTTCAGAAAATCATTAAGTGGTTCTCTGCAAATGGGCTCTCATTAAACTTTGACAAAACACAGTATACACTGTTCCACACAGTAAATGGAACAACACCATTAATAAATATAGACTTTGATCAGAAATCGGTAGCTAAGGTAGAATATTCAAAATTTCTAGGTGTATGCATTGATGAGGGGTTGAACAGGAAAAAGCACACTGAGGATCTGCTGAAACATTTGAGTTCAGCTACTTATGCTATTAGGGTCATTGCAAATTTTGGCGATATACATCTGAGTAAATTAGCTTACCATGCCTATTTTCATTCTCTGCTTTCATATGGCATCATATTCTGGGGTAACTCATCATTGAGTCAAAGAGTGTTCATTGCACAAAAGTGTGTAATTAGAATAATTGCTGGAGCTCATCCAAGATCATCCTGCAGACACTTATTTAAAGAGCTAGAAATCTTCACTGTAGCCTCACAAAATATATATTCACTTATGAAATTTGTTATTAACAATCCAAACGAATTCAAAAGTAATAGCAGTGTACATGTCTACAACACTAGGAGAAAGGATGATCTTCACTACTCAAGGTTGAATCTAACTTTGGCTGAGAAGGGGGCAAATCATGCTGCCACAAAAGTCTTTGGTCACTTACCTAATAGCAACAAAAGTCTGACAAATAGTAATATAGCATTTAAAAGGAAATTAAAAGAATTTCTTAATGGCAACTCCTACTCATTAGATGAATTTTTGGTATAGTAAGTGTGCAATTTAGAAGTTTTTCTAAAACCAGAAAAATGGCATGTTGTTTATAGAAGGAGCAGGATACAGAGTTATAGGAATGTTTCTTTATAATATTAAGCCACAATATAAATGTAGCCTCTCCAAAAGCAGACAAAACTACTAATGGTAAAAGAAACAAGAAATTGAGCATCATGGTAATTAAATAGCCAGAAATGGACTGATTGAGTTTAATGAAAATTACCAGAAAGATAAAGGACAGGTCATCCATGTGGATTATAGGTGCAAGAAGAAAGCATGCACAATGATGATACAAGAAGCAAAGACTAACAACCAAAAACTAGAAACACAAATTCCTTCTGAAATCTCTAGAACCGACTAGAATCATATAAATGTACAGAAAAAAGTACCACATATCTTAAAAGATATAAATATAATACTGACAAGGCAGAGGAAAAAAGTGAGACATCAACTAGTTATGTGTCATAGTTCCAATCAGCACTATGTAGACATAGATGACAAACTTCAAAAACATAGCAGTACCAAAGAACGTTGAAAGTCACAAAAGGGTGACTGAGAATGTAAGTGTGGTGAGCACCACATTAGTATCAGTTACTATTGTAGTAACTCTTACTTCTTTAGTCTGGACTACTTTAGAAAATTACTTCTGTAGTAATATACTCTTTCAGTGACTGCTGGAGAACTTAATTTCTATTTACTTCTTTAGTTGTAACTAAAGTAGTAATGACTTTTTGCTAAAGAATTAAGCCAATTCTACACACTGCTGGCATGTGCATTACGTTCCCTCTTGGAAAATATTGACTGTCTGCAGGAATTAATGCATCACATTTAACAAAATTTATGTTCATTGCTATAATTTTAGAAGCTAGAAAGTATTATTAAACTGAATTATTAAAATTGTAAAATATAAATGCTATTGTACTAATTAATGATAAGATCTGTGCATTATGAAAAAGAAACATGCTATTAATGGATGAATCTATTGTTAACCCCTCCATCTACAGCTACCAATGTTCACTGTTGGTTGGTGACATTTATTAATTTAAGCGTTAGTTTGAGATACAAGCTAGTAGCAACATGGAGGTAGACAAGAAACATTCAAAAACCATAGTAGTAAATGAAAATGAGCAGTTTGCTGAAATAATGAAAATGTACAGTACTACTATTGGATCTAAGAAGCATGATGTAAACATGCTAAAAAGGAAAAAGGATGCTTGGGAAAAAAAAACATGTTGAATACAATGCACAAACTCTTACACAAAGATCACAAGAGCAGCTTAAAGTAATTGTGAAGGACATGAAAGTGAAAGCAAAGAAAATGAAAGCTAAATGTAATCGAGAACAATTGCAAACTGGCAGTGGAGTAGATGAGATGAAGATTGACAATATAAGCCAAATGGTTGTTGATATGATCCCATGAGTTTTCAAGAGGATAGCTGGAGTTAACGACAATGACACATCTGAAGATAATGTGATACTTTCAAGCAACTTTGATGATGATAACGGCTCTGAAGGTAGCAATGAAACTGCTGAAGATGGAACTTCATCCCATAGTCATGAACCTCGGTCTGCATTCTCTGGTGGGAGCTTGTCAGAAGATGCGCCCAGCAAAAGAGGAAGAGAACATATGGTTATAGTGAAGAACTGAGAGTTGTTGAAAAAAGCAGCCACATTTTATTCCATAAAAATGCATTTAATACAAGAGGAATACAATGCAAAAATGTTACTAATAGAAAGACAAAGAGAAATCATGGAAGAAGGGCATAATCTTGAAATGGAAATTATGAATAAGTTCAAGAATGTAGTGGAGCAAACTTCAGGTTCCAGTTCTTCAGCCAATGTGCTTGAGAAATTTGGGTTTTTGTGAATGAATAAGAAGATATTCATATGTATAAAACATCTTTTACTTCCATGATATTTTTTCAAATGGTTAATATGTTCTTTTTTCTTGTATGGCATAATATTTGTGTTTTTCATTCCAGCATTGTTACTAATTTTTGTTAATACTGTATTCTAATATTTATCTGAAATTACAACATTATAAAAAAAGTCTTTTTCTTAGAAATAACCGAACCATTGTATGACTTTGTATACTCAATAAAGAAATAAAATGAGAATGTTGATCCCCTAGCACAAAGAAATAAGAAAGAAAAAAAGAACATAACTAATTACACATAAATAAAATTAGTCACTTTTCACTGCAGTTGTGACAATCTGGTGGCTTATTTATTCATTTAAGCAGGAAAAGTCTTTACATTAACTTCTAATTTTACTAGCAAACAAGGTACAATTTTAATTAAAGTACTTAATTTTGTAGACCTTCTGACAGTTGGCTTACAGCATCTGCTTCTGGCTGAAATGCATATTGTTCAATGTCTTTCACTTCCACAGCATCAGGGTGAAACACATCTCTAACTCATATTCCAAAGTTGTGCAGAACACAGGCATCATAAAATGTTTGGAGAGAGCATATCCACTATCTCCAACAAGCAACTCATCATATTGTCCATTTTCAAATTCTGCAACAACTCTACTGCTGTCTCAAATGCATGCATCATGTGTGGAACCCTGGCAATGGCTTACCACATCAAAATCTTCATATTGACTTCGCAGATGATTTGTGTATTGATAGAAAAGAAATTCTTGCTATTTCTGTATAGTTCTGCTTGTGCTCCAGAAAGACAAAGTATGGGTGTATGTACACTATCTATAGCCCCTATGACATTTGGGAATCCACTAATTCGATAGAATTCCCCTTTGCTCTTTCATATATTTTCTTGGCTCTGTGGCTTTCTTACAATGGATATTTATGAGATCTCCCGCTACAGTTTGATAGATATCTGTGCAAAAGGTTTGCAGTCCTCAGAGAAGTTTCAGCCTAGGAGACAAAGCATGGTTGCTGTCAGAATTACACTGCAGTAACAGCTCCAGAGTACCAAGCAGCAACTCAAAAGATTCCTTACGAAACTCAAGCTACTCTTTGAAATCACTATCTCTGTACATCACAAATGGGTATCTTCTCTCCATTACAACCCTCTTTCTTGGGATGTTCACCTCTTCCACCATCTCCATATATTCTTCATAGTCAAGGTAGTCCATAGAATTCAACACTTAAAATACAGAACTCTCTAACTTTACTCCTAATATTGTGTGGAAGTAAATTTTAACCTTTATTTCCCGTTTAAGTCACTAATGTAGTAGCTCAGTGGTGCTCTCCACCAATAATGGAGCATATAAATTTACTCCAGAAGTAAATGAAAAATTTACTCCTGGAGTAATTTATTCCTTTAGTTCAGTACTATCAACTGGAAGTCACCAATTTCCTTCTCTCTTAGTGTAACTTACTCCTGGTTGGTGCTTGCCAACCCTAAGTTTCAGGAATAATTGGAGCACTAAAAAACAAAACTGTATAGTTTATATATGTTTCACTTACTCCTGGTTGGTGTTTGCCACTCCTAAGTTTCAGGAATAACTGGAGCACTAAAAAACAAAACAACAGAAGGTTTGAATGGCATATCAATATAGATGGTTAGACACTGTGCTAGATTACTTGTAAGTCCTCTGGCATTCTTGACAGATTTAGTAATGAAGGAAAGAGTATTCAAAAATGTTTAGAAAATGGCAAGGCAATGCCAGTACTTAAAGGAGTGGATAAATGACATAGACCCAATATGTGATTGTGATGATGATGATGATAATGATGATGTTGATCCTGATGTGGTGCTGTGGATGCATGACAGCATGATCTTCAGCACCCAAACCAACATTTTATGAGGCATATGGGAAAAACAGTGCAAAATAATTAAAAATTATAATTGCAACATGAAATACTCAAAAACACACACACACATACAAACACAAACAAACAAACAAACACATACCTGAAACTACATAAATCACGTATGCAGGGCAAAGAAACAAAATAATACAGCAGCACCTATGGCCAATTGAATGCTGGAAAAAAGGATAAGCCAGTCAGTATGTAACACAGTAAAATCTCTAGTCTGAAAGCTTAGGCTAGAGTCCATACATTTCACAAAACTTTAAAACTTTTAATACACTCCTATTATAATCTGCTAAAGTAGTGGGAAGATCCCACTGAAATCCACTTCCAACTTCACATTTCAATACAAAATCCACTCAGTGAAAATATGATGTACAGTAACTAGCACTCCACAAGCATCATAGACTGGGGGATCCTCTTGTTGGAGTATAAAACCATGAGTTATGGCACAGTGTCCAACTCAGAGGTGGGTCTGGGTCACTTCATCCTATCTATGTGACTAGCATGAGGAACACCAGGGCTTCACCAGCCACAGCTTATTGTCCCTCACTGCCAGCCACTCCTACCTGAGCCCTGTCAGCTCATTCTATGTTCTTACATGTGGTCTGCTGGCATGATCCTTTGCTGTCTAGTCACTAGGTGGTGCCTCAGTTGCCTGTGAGTTGACTCTTTGATTGTAGTTTCTTGGAGAGGGCTGTTGACCATATGGGCAGGCAGTCATTCACTGACAGTGAGGGTGAGATAAGAGTCAAAAGTCAGGTGTGGTGAATTGTCCCTGGAGCTCCCAAGTACACGATTGTCTAAGTGGCCAGTGGTTGGTAGAGTTGTGTTGGTCAGCAATACTTAGTCCTAATGTCGATGCAGACAGTTTACCCTTGATTAAGGAGGCATAGTTGCTGATGTGAGTGTTGGAGTGTTGCTCATTTTTGGGTTCCATCTGTTCTGCCCTTTGGTGGTAAGGTACTCATTACTTGAGTGATGTATGCACTCCCATGTTGAAGTTGCTTCCATTATGCTGGACTGCCTGTGGTTCTCCATCACTCTGTCTCAAGTATTAAATTTACTTTCTTGTGCCTCTGTTTGAAATTATCTGTGTGCAGTATTTGATATTTTTTAAAATTTCTTTTAATCGCAACCTGTTCAATGTGTGATAGTCTTGTGATTTTGGCCAGAAATTAAGTATTTCGTATGTTCTGCACTGCCATGTGTATTAGTGAGGTCGAAATTGAGTGTTATTTGTATTGGAAGTTGTTGCTGCCCTGACTGATGTAACGACAATAAAATTGCATACTGCTGTGATAAGCAAATGCTAGCAGCCCAATAAATCTTGGCTCATATGGGTATTTAATTTCCATAACCATGGTGAGATTTTGCCCCTTTCAAAAAATTTAATATCTTTGTTCTAAATACAATTGCTATAGGAGTTGTTTGAGTGTTTGCCCTCAAGATTTGCCTGTTACCTTTTAAGTCACTTACATTGATGTGTTTGAGTAGCCATATGATTTCTTGGTTATTACATTAACTTGTCATTATATTGTATTGTAACATTAACTGGTTAATCATCTCAGTAATCCTTATTGTAATATTTTTGTTGTAATATGTAAGATTTGCTTGAGGCTTTGGGTCATGCTCACATTCATTTTATTGTCTTGGTTTGAGCATTTTCACATTTTCTTCAATTATTATGCATGAATTATATGTCTGTTCATTTTCTCTTGGCTTTCTGAGATGTTTGTAGCATTTGGAGATGCTACCCCAGGGTGATATCTGCCACCCACCAGTTCATCGGACATAGCCGGTACACGTCAGCTGTGTTGGTACACACAGATGGCATGCTGCTTCCCATCTCAACATAGCCTCTGAGAAGTAGTGGCCTCCTGGTTTGGTACAGCATCCCTCATAAGTTGAGTTTCTATCTTGTGGCAATCGGGCGTTAATTTAACCTGAAGTGCCCATTATTCTAAACCATCTTACTTAGACCTGGCCAGCCATATATGCCCCTTCCATGTTTTCCCTGTTTGAAGTTTAGTTTTAAAATAATGGTTTTAGTATTGGTGTAATTCTCAATTCCCTAAAAGGTATTTTATTATTTTTCCATGTCAGTATCTTGATTATGCCCAAGGGACTTTGCTGATTGATTTTGGATATTGGATATTTAAGTTGAGAGTTGTTCCTGCATCCATTGCTTAAAATATCAGTAATTAACAGGCCTCAGCTCATCAGATACCAGACCTGTGATATTTCATGTTACTACACTTCTTGTAAGTTATATTCATTAACATCAAGCACCCCCTTTGATTAGACAAATGTTGGAATTGCAGTCTTTAGCATCATAACTGTCATTGCTTGCCCAGTGCTAAGTGCATGTTTGAGTCACATTTTAATGTATTACTTGCTTGTTACTCCTTCCTAAATTGGTGCATCCTATTTGTTTAAATTAACTAAGTAATCATCAATTGTTTTCACTGAAGAAATTTTGGAGTAAATGCCCAAATGCTTTTCCTTAATTATTTTATCTAATTTTCCTCTGAAATTTAAGCTGCTGTTAACATTTTAAATCTGTTGCTGTTGCTAATTATTATTACTCATTAGTTGTGCCTTCTTAATCATTTCAAGCAGCTTCTATTATTTGTATTTTATTAATGTTTTTGATTTCTGTGCAGTAAAAGATTGTTGGACTATTGTGAAGTAACAAATGACGTGATAAATGCCATGCATCTTTCACATACCCATTTAGTTGTTCCTTTATCCTGGGGCATCCACTGCCATTTCACTTCATTCACAGTCCTGTGGATCCCTGATGCAACAGTGAAATGAGAGGCTCCAAGGGAATGAGATATTGCGTCATTTCATGTTCCCTGTAGGCCTTCTTCATGGATTGGTCTGCTTGTCCATTTCTCCAAATTACTAAATGCCCCAGTACTCCATAGAATGGTACCTGCTTCCCCAACTGTTGAAGGAAGCACAGTTGATCATTTAATGACTTGACCACATTCACAGCTGGGCACATGTGTTCAGTGATGGTGGGACGATAAGCAAATTTTGACAGCTAAGAAACTGTTTGCCCTGACATTGCCTCATCTGCTTGAGTACCTTCAGGATTGCATGGAGTTATGCTGTGAATACAGTATATACACAGAGAGAGCAAAACCTAAGATATGGTTGGGGAACACTACTGAACAGCCCAGGAAGATCCCTTGGTGGGATTCATTCAGTTCACACAACTTTAAAACTGTGATGACTACCTAAAAAAATAAAAAGTAAAAAAAGGAACTGAAACAGAAAGTATGGGGTACAATCTTCCTTGTAATTTATCAAATCTAAAATAATTCTGGACCTTTGATGGATCCAAGATGTAAATCTGATACAACTTTGGTCAAAATAAATAAATAAATAAATAAATAAATAAACACCTATAAAACCTATGCATGAATCCCATAGAGCCTCATTATTCATTGTTCGGCTTCTCCATTGGTGGCTGGGCAGTGGTGTGGCATGCAGGTGCATTTGGTGTGGACATTGTCTTATAGGCCTGTCAGACCATGATGAGTTATCACCTAATGACCTAATGAGAAGCAACAGCTCCCTACTTTCAGTGTAAAGACTTGGTTTGTGGCTGATTCTAAAGGCTTCCTTGGCCAAGCAAATTCTGTCATAGTGAACCATATCCAGTATTTTTAAGTAAGAGGGTCTTGCATAGTCATACACCATGCACCCATAATCAAGCTAACATCACACATAGGCACTGTAAAACTAGAGCAGACAAGTTCAGTTTACTCCTCATGAATTGTGGCTAAGACATTTTAAAATACTAAGAGCTGTGATGGACCATCTTTTCAAGTTCCTAAAATGTGGCAACCATGTAAGTTTAGAGTCAAATGTGAGGCACAGTAACCTCACTGCGTCCTTAAAATTAAGAACAGTGTGCTGAATCCTCAATTCAAGAAAGTTTAAAAAGAACATGAACAGCTAAAAAGAGCACAAACATATTTCTTGGTTGGGAATTTAAGACTATTGTTCTGTGCCCATTCCTCCAACTGCCAAATAGTCAGTTGCAACCAACAAGTTATTTTTGCAAGGCTGGAAGAGGAACGAAAGATATGGCAGTCATTAGAAAATAAATAACATCGGATACAACATTTAACTCTTGACATTATGTCTTTAATAGCTATGGTAAAGACAGTCACTCATAAAACACTATCTTGATGGACATCATTCTCCTGTTCATAGTGGTCAGAGAGGACATCACTGATTCAATATCTAAAATAGTGTGTTGAGAGGAAGGAAATATGAAGGTGTGAATACGTCCTCGAAACCCCCTTTCGTGAAGCTGCCTGAGGATACTATACCTCCAAGTAGTATTGCAGGCCTCCTCAATGTCAAAAGATATCCCCACTATGTGGTACAGAGAAACATGTTTTATAGCTGCTTCTAGGAGGGTCAGATTATCTAAGGTTTAGTGGTACGTCCTGAACCCACACTGAAAGTGTGATTAAGGCACTGCTTGGATTTTAAGCTCTAGACAAGGCTGCAATTAACCATCCACTTGAATGTCTTTCACACACAGATAGTGAGGGCAACACTCTGATAACCACTCAGGTACATACAGTCCTTCCCAGGTTTTGGAAGTTGAATTAAAATTGCCTCTCGTCATGAGTCATAAAACTGTCCTGATACTCAAATTAGGTTAAAATGGCGAGGAGGATTTCTTTGCTTCATCCTGTGAGGTGTCATAACATACTGTAATGGTCGCCATTGTGACAAGGTGACATGCCACAAGCTGCAAATAAGGCAGAATCCTGCTGTAACGTGGAAAAGGGGCAGCTGTATTCTTCATCAGTGGTGGTACCGAAATTCCAACTCCACCCCTCAGCTGCCACTCTGTAGTGTCAGAAAGCTGAATCCTAACTGGTAGCAGTGGCAACTGTTGCAAAATGGCCACCCTATGGTCTGATCAATGTCTTGCAGGTTGGTCTGGAGACTTCCATTCCTCATTACAGCAGGCAGTGGGCATCTCCCAGAAAATCCTCCTGACAGTCTCCTGCACCACTGCATTTTCAGTGGGACAGTTTATGTGATCAGGAACTGTAGTATGACCTATTTTTGCTATCTGTAATAATTCAGTGACATTTCTTACTCATTACCTGAAAGGTTACAAAGTCCCCTGCACTTGAACCTACACAGAGCCACCCATCTTGTCTGGTTTGCAGAGTAGCATTTGTTGTTACATCAAAGGACAGGCTGCCTTTTTGGATGGGCTGAAGATTGTGGAATGGATGCTTGAGTGGCATGGTGGATCATTTTGGTAGTAGGGTCTTCCCTCTTGTAGAGAATTCAGACATAAGGCTTGGGGGCTGGAGAGAATTTAAAATTTGTCTCTTGAAGGCATTTACACATTGACCTACGGTGAGCTGATAAACATACTTCATCCATGTGTATTGAACTCATTTAGGTCTCACTGAAGTATGGAAGCCATCTTAAGGGGTTATGTAGCCAAAAATGTAAATGCTCACTTACAAACTGTTACAGCTGTTGTCAGTATGGCAGACATTGGATATTTTGGATGTGCAAAGAAACAGAGCTGTACTGTAATGGGGAAATGTATTAGAAAATATAGACATATTATTTTGCCACAAAGATTATATTTTAAATGTGTTACATTGCCTTTTTATTAAAGTTCTACAACTGAAAATCCTGCCATTAAATCAACATTAAACCGTTATGCTATGGTCCTAGAAGGGTTATAAGGTCAATGAACTACAGGCACTAATTCATGTCAACAAATTTAATAATTATAAGGTTTTGTTCTGTGCACAATCAAAATTATGTATTATTTGCTAACATGCAATTCTATGAAGCAGAATGTAAGTAAAGTATACTATATTTCTTTAGTACCAATGTGATAGCAACTTCTTTTGACCATCCCCTGAAAATATTGTTGCATTATCTCACATATTCTTTGATAAAATGCTTCTAATAATGTAAGAAACATGAAACTGAGAAACTGCTGTTTAAAGATATAGTTCACATATTCCAACATGTAATAGGCTTACCTGTAGTTTAAACTTCTCCATACTGATAGCCCCTATTCTTCAAGTTTCCCTCCAGTCCGTATGTAATCTGTCTGGCCTTTGTATGTTTATCAGGCATTATTCTGTGGGCTACACCAAGCCTGCTCTGATAGATGGTGTAAAATGCTTCTGCAGTAAACACATTTAGATTTACACTTGCTCCCTTCAACATTTCAGTTGCACCAGTTTGTCCTTCACTGAAATGTAAAACTGCATCATAGACCACTATTTTCAGTACATTAAGTACACAGAATTTACCTTTGGACCACTCCTTCCAATTCAAGTATTTACGCTTCCCCTGACATTCGGTGCTTCTCATTGTGACACACCCTCAAAATAGTAGGGTTCACAAGAAACTTGAATGTCACCCTAACTACATGCAAAACAGATTCTGGTAGTGGGTGCCTGTGTAAATAGGTTTAATTCCTCATACTGTACTGGGCACTGAGCATTCATTGGTGTTTACAGGATGGATAGTTTGTGGAAGTACATTGCCCACACAGCATGCCTCATTGCCTAAATTCATTCCAAAAGCGTCCCCATAAAATATCTCAAGAGAATGAATTCAAGAGTAAGCTTGCCTTTTTCTCTTAGTGGTTTTCTATCCTTAAGGGATAACCTGTCTTCTCATTGAGAAAGTAATGAAGCATACCACAAAGGCTGTTTTGGATGTGTCCAGCACATTCCAACTTTTCTATTGGATTATTCTATTTATTCCCTATTAGAGCTTTGAAAGAAGAAGAGTTCCCATCACCACTTCCCAGATGACGGAAATGGGGTCCTGGCTGTGAATGAAGCATTAAATATTGTACACAGTCCAGTCACATTAATATGACCCCTGCAAATGGATAACAACACCATGTAAGAACTACTCACAAACAGCAGGTGGCAGCACTAGCAGTGAAAGGTATAGAAAACATGTGGAGATGCAGAAAACAGTACAGTCGTTGTCGTAATACAGAAATGGAGTAATTTATCTGACGTCCAAAAGGGCATGATGATTGGCTTTCAGGCCAAGGGTGGAAGCATTTCAGAAATGGATAAGTCTGTAAACTATTCATGTGCTGCCATGATTAAAGTATACCATGCATGGCAAAATGGTGTTATCGAAAATTGGCACCAAGGCAACTGTGGTGCAACATGGTCCACAGATGACAGAGGTGAACAATGGCTGCAGAGATGTGCACAGGCAAACAGACATGCAACTGTTGAGCAACTGCCCGCCCAGATGGACCAAGGGGCTACTAGCACTGTATCCTCAATGAGTGTTCAGCGAACATCGCTGTTTATGTGCCTCTGCTGCAGGCATATGGTTCATGTGCGCATGTTGAGTGCTCTTCATTAGCAGGGCAAGGCTGGAATTTGCATTCCAGTTGGGTTTTGCAGATGAATCACATTATATGCTCCATGGCATGTTTGGCATGAAACATCTGAAAGCAAATGCTGTGTAACAATAGTCAAATGAGTTCAAGCCAGAGGGCATTCACTGAGTGAATTTATGACTCTGGAAGGCACACCAGAAGAACACAATAATACTTCTGTCCTTGGGGCCATATCCACACCTAGATGCAGTTTGATTTTCCTCAGCTTGATGGTACCTACCAGCAGGACAATGCAATATCTCATACAGCTAGCAGTGCATATGTATGGTTCAAGGAGCACCAGGATGCGTTTATTGTACACCTCTGCCCAGAAAAATCCCAGATTTAAACCCAATCAACAATCTGTGGAACCATCTTAATCAGGTAGTTCAAGCCATGGATTCTCAACTGAGAAACTTAGCACAGCTGGCCACGGAACTTAAGTCAGTGGGGCTCCACATTTTAGTTGGTACCCTCCAAAACCTCACTGACTCTCTTCGTGTATGTCATTCAGTGGTCTGTGTAACAAAAGGTGGTTATATAGGCTTCTGACAGGGGGTCACATTAATGTGGCTGGACAGTGTCATATCTTAAAGGCATTTCCAATACTGCCATCAACACAATGTTGATTAAACACTGTAGATAAAGAGAAAAATATTTGTGATAAATTGAGTTTTTGAACCCAAATCTGTGACATTCCCCCTTAATGGTGAGTTTTTCATCTGTATTCCCCCTGTTGTTTCCTCATGGTGGGAAGACTGCAGTGGAGGAGTGCTTACTTGGCGGACTCACCGACCCCTTTAGGCAGACATCAATGTCCACACCACTGATAGTATGGCCATCAGACAGGACCAAGGTCATATGGTCTACAGACTTCAGACCCAATCTTTTGGCCTCTTGCATTTTTCCCCAGATTGAATTTTGAGGATTGTGGTAAGGCTATTTTAACAGAAATAATTTGTTACTGCTCTTTTTCTGAGGGCCTGTTACTCATTTTTTACTTTAGGTTCTGAAGCCACCAATATATAAGTGGTAGAAAAGCTTGGTTTTTATTAGCAGCAGAGGTTTGCACATGTAATTTACAAGTGCAATTTGGTGTTTTCTGCTCGGCTGTCGAAGTCTGGGTGCCAACACTAGTCTTCTCTTGTGTGATGACACAACATACTTTGCTCCAAACTGGATAGGCTTGGAGGCAGTTGACACATCTGGGTGAGGCAGTACATTGAATACTGGATTCATGAGCAGTGAAGCCACATGTGTGACTTTATTGGAAACACCATGCATGTGATGGTCATGATCTTTTGATCTCGTGATAACAGAAGATCATGTCTGTCATTTCCTGTGCAGGATAATGGGCTTCCTTTATGCTGATAAGTGTAAAGATGAAACTCCAATGTAACAGTATTTCACAAACTTATCAAAGCACAGACTGGTTCCATTAGAACTAAAGTGTGCTCTGCGCTTTGCCCAGAACTGTTATTATGGTTTACAGTAACAATACTAATGGATGTTTAGTGCATACTTGGACAATAACAGAGAAATGTGTCCTTGTTTGTTTACTGAATTCTGTAGGTAGTTTTTAATAGAAAATAGCTTGCAGTAGAGGTGGTATGTTTCACAGTAGCAAGGATGAAGTGCTCATAGTTCTTAAGGTATGCATTTTAGGGCCCATAATTAGTGTAAATTTTTCTCTTGTTTTGGTCCATACTACCATCTCTCAAAAAATGTAATACCTTTTTTTAGCACCCTTTATTTACTTTGAGTTGGTCTGTGGTTAGATATCAAAACATCAACAACATGTTGTCAATCTGTATTGGACATCCAAATTGTACAGTTACTATGTGGCGGTTAACTACTTTTGTAAGTAGCATGATTTTTGGAGTTATTATTATCATGAAGACAGACTCAACTTAGTCATCAGAATGTACATGTAATGCCTGGATAGGATGAATTCATAATTTGTCTACCACCAGAGAACTGCATATATATACTGAAGCACCAAAGAAACTGGTATAGGTATGCATATTCAAATACAGAGATATGTAAACAGGCACAATACGGTGCTGCAGTCAGCAATGCCTATACAAGACAACAAGTGTCTGGTGCAGTTGTAAGATCAGTTACTGCTGCTACAATGGTGGCTTAACAAGGTTTAAATGAATTTGAATGAGGTGTTATAGATGGCGCATGAGCGATGGGGCACAGAATGTTCAAGGTAAAGATGAAGTGGGGATTATCCCACACAATCATTTCATGAGTGTACTGTGAATATCAGGAATCTGGTAAAACATCAAATCTGTGACACTGCCGTGGCTGGAAAAAGATCCTGCAAGAACAGGACCAATGATGACTGAACAGAATGGTTCATTGTGACAGAAGTGCAACTCTTCTGCTAATTGCTGCAGATTTCA